>NC_063448.1:30728991-31063990 GCF_020379485.1 Brassica napus | reverse complement strand
TCCCAAATCTATACTCAAACTTGAATCAAATGCAAAACTAACCTAAAAGCCTTGTGAAATTACAGCCCAGCCCCTTGTGACCAAACAAAAACAGAAGCTATTTTTACGAATATAGCCCTAGTAAATCGTCTGAGATGTTGGAAGTCGTCTGGACAACTTCAAAGTAAGTTTTCTGGTGTAGCTGATCTTAAAAATAATTTATAAATTTTAAAAAAAAATATTTTGATAAGCAAAAAATTAAAATCATGTAATTATAAACAGTTTTAAGTGATATAAATTAAAATATAAAAAAATTGAATTGTTTTCATCATAGATGAGTGTAGGTAGTGAATCATGGTATTTTTTGGTCTAGGGTTTGGCAACATATGTTGTAGTATTGCATGTATTCTTAGGGTTAGATTTTGGAAAGCTGAATGTTTTTTTGAAAAATTAATTTTTTGCATATACATGTTTATTTTTGTGTATAGTAAACACTTTTGAAGTTTAATTTGATTTTACGAAGTGTTTAGTTAGTTAATTAAGTTTAGGGGTTATGTTTAGGGTGTAGACGACTTACATTTCAGTCATCTTGTGAAGAAATTATTTTCCCGCTTAAATAATTTAAACTAGACGACTTACTTGTAAGTCGTCTAGAAAGTTTTCTATTTTAGTTTCCCGCTAAAAATATTTTAATTTCCCGCTAAAAATATTAAACTCTTCTAAGTCGTCTGAATCAAAAATATTTAACCTAGTTGGATTTTTTGTCTCCCTATATAAAGAAAAATTTACACATTCTCTCTCCTACTCTCAAATGGCTGGAACAAAAATGTAATATTCATCATTCTAAAACTCTTCAACCTCTCTCTAATCTCTTTGACTTGAAAACACCAAACTTTATATGAATTTTTCAGTTTTGTCTCATGTATTTCTTACTAATCAATTTCTTTTGCAGGTTTTTAATCAGATGGTACTCATCTTCTACAAATTTAAAGGTAGATCTATTAATTTTAGATATGGATTTTTGTGTGTTCTATAAAGGTAGATTTATCTAATCCTCCACTCATTTTCTCTATTTTTAAGTCATTTCAACGTTTTTGGATATGCACGTTTTTCAGATTTGGATTTGAATTTCAGATGACTTCCCGGAAGTCATCTGGACTTCATGGAAGTCTTCTGACGAAGTCTCCCTTTCTTAATAGATCTGAGCGTTTTGGTAAGTTTTTATGTCTGGTTTTTCTTCATTTGGTAACTTCTTGTTGTATAAAGTTCTTACTTTTTTCTCAAACTAAAACTCTCCAAATCCACTCTAATCTCTTTGACTTGAAAACACCAAACTTTATATGAATTTTTCAGTTTTGTCTCATGTCTTTCTTACTAATCTATCTTTTTTGCAGGTTTTTAATCAGATGGTACACATCTTCCACTCATTTAAAAGTAGATATATTAATTTTAGATATGTATTTTTGTGTGTTCTATAAAGGTAGATTTATCTAATTTTCCACTCATTTTTTTCTGTTTTTAAGTCATTTGAACGTTTTTGGATATGTAGGTTTTTCAGATCTGGATTTGATATGCATGTTTTTCAGATCTGGAAGACTTCTGGGACGACTTACCTGTTAGTCGTCTAAAATATAATGCACTCGACGACTTCCACTTCAGTCGTCTGGACTTCCTGAAAGTCGTCTGGACTTCCTGGAAGTCGTCTGGACTTCCTGGAAGTCGTCTGGACTTCCTAAAAGTCGTCTGGACTTCCTGGAAGTCTTCTGACAAAGTCTTCTTCGATATCAAGTGGAGTCCAAGCTTGTCTTTGTAGAGGAATGATCTATAATAGTTTTGTTTGTGGTATGTTTTGTGAATTGCATGTCTACTCTTTTAGTTGTGAATTTTTTGTAAAATCAGTAATAATGTTTCCCAAGATGTAATACATATGCTAACAATGTGTTTCCACATTTACAAATCAATGAAATAATAGACTTCAGTAGCCTTTTTCTTATCTTTGGATCTCTCATATGCAATAATAAACTCCAATAGCCTTTTTCTCATCTTAATAAACAAGAATGTTGGTAGCTTCATATTGATACAACATTTTAAGAAGTATTTTAACCCTTCTTCCAACTCATAACAATAATCATCATTATTATCTATAACAATAATATTTAAAAGATGGAAACAAACAATAGTAACTAGTCAATGCATATCATATTTTTTTAAAAGTTTGCATTGAAAAACTTAGTCAACTTTAGTAAAACTAAGGGAGAGAACATATTTTGTAAATATGAGTTTTACATATCTTGAAATTACTTATCACTCTTAAAAATACAAGTTATTCAAAAACTAACGTAGAAGACTTAAAAACTAGCGGAGAAGACTTCCACTGAAGTCTTCTCGGATCAGTTAGAAACTTAAATTAACGTGAATGTTGGTAACCTCATAAATATCACCAATTAAGTTATAAATTTCATTCAGTAGCCCAAATATTCATTAATAAACATGAATTAACAAGAAAATGTTAAAAAGTCTTTATAGTTTTAGAGAAAATGCAAGTTTATTAAACATTGACGCACACGACATCCACGGAGGTCATCTAGTAGACTTCCAGAGAGTCGTCCATTTAGGTCGACGTGGACAACTTCAATCTAAGTATTCCATATGACTAAAATATAAGTCGTCTGGTCAACGCAGATGTTATTTTTGCAATTGACTTTGAAATCTGTTATTTGAGATGACTGGAAAATAAGTCTTCTACTTTTGTTTGGTTAAAAAAAACTCCAAAAAAGCTAGACGACTTACATTTCAGTCGTCATAGGTTAGTTTTTCATTTGACTGGATTATTTCAGAAGTTTGACTTTCCTGGACGACTTACATTTAAGTCGTCATAGGTTAGTTTTGCAATTGAAAAAAAAACTTCAATATTTAATTATATATAGAGGACTTACAATTCAGTCGTCCAGGATTTACGAGGTTTGACCAGAATCTCGGAATAAAATCATGGACGACTTACATGTAAGTCGTCGAGTGGATGACTGAATTGTAAGTCGTCTAGGTATAATTAAATATTGAAGTTTTTTTTTCAATTGCAAAACTAACCTATAACGACTTAATTGTAAGTCGTATAGTGTTAATAAAATATTGATATTTCAATTTTCACCAGACGACTGAAATGTAAGTCGTCCGGGAAAGTCAAACTTTTGAAATAATCCAGTCAAATGTAAAACTAACCTATGACCACTGAAATATAAGTCGTCTAGGTTCTTTGGAGATTTTTTTGTAACCAAACAAAATCAGACGACTTAACTTTCAGTCGTCTCAGAAAACAGATTTCAAATTCAATTGCAAAAATAACCTCTGCGTTGACCAGACGACTTCCAGGTAGGTCGTCTACTGCCAGACGACTTCCCATGTAAGTTGTCTGATGAACAGATCTGGAAAAAAATTCGATTTCATACCTTAAATTGGTGAAAAAACTTCCTTAGCACACATAAGGCTTCTCCAAGCACACAGAATCTCAAACGAAAGTGACCCACCCATAATCGTTAGCTTCTATGACTTTATGAACCATAAAAAATGTAAAATCAAAATCTTGAGTTTTTTTAGCTTAATGTGGAGAGAAAGTGAGAGATATATTGTGTTTAGTTCATAAGAATGGAAAAAGAAGAAGGGTAACTCGATTTTGGGAGCATTAAGAGCTGCAAATTGCTTGTTCATGGTGGTTAGGGTATTGATGACAATGACAATCTTGTAATTACTTGAAGATGATGAGGGTGAGAGAGTAAAAATGTCATTTTCGAAAAAAAAAAAAATTGATGTCATTTTCGTGAATTATATGAACTTGTGGGGTTAATAGGGCAAAACTAAGTTCCAAAAAAAAAGGAGGTTAGTTTTGTGTTTGACTTTAAGTTGTAGGTCAGTTCTGCAAAAAACCCAATATTAATTAGTGAATATTATATATAATTATGGCTATTTGCTTTCATCAAATTAACCCTAGACCCGTATTATTACGTATATGTTTTGTTTTATCTTTACTCCTTAATTAATTTTATATAAGTTTTCCCTTATTCTTATTGATTCATTTCCACGAACTATATTTCAATTAAACTAAACAAATAGCACAAGTTTTTTTTTTTTTTAAATAAAGCTTACTTTATATAGACATACACAATTTCGTTGAATTTCTTATTATACAACATGTAAAATTTGTCTATGACTTTTACCTTTCTAATACCTATAGATAACTTTTCCTACAAAATATTTCCTATAATATTCAACACAATTTCGTTGAATACCAATAAATATTTGTAATATTTTTTCAAAGTTATAATCTTTTTAAGTCTTCTCATCCCGCGCAGAGCGCAAATTATCACTTAGTTATAGATAATTTATATGTATTTTAATTATAGATCTGAACTGATACGATCTAAGAGGAACCGACCCGAATTCGTACCGAAAACTTCCAAATACTTAACTGGATTCAAATGTCTAGATCCAAAGAATCCATATCCGAAAAAACCGTATCGAACCCAGGCCTAAGATAATCTCTTAAGTTTTTTGAAAGTCTTTTGAAAAAGAATATATGTTTTTTTTTTCTAGGGATATACCATACGATAACACTAAAAACATTTATGTCACAAATATAGACTCAAAGGATCAAAATGACGAAAATATTTAATTAAAAATGTAAATATACACTTATATCCCTATGGTTAACTAATCTGAACCTTAAGGTTTAGAGTTAAGGGTTGGAGATTTGAGATTGAGATTTAAAATTTTATAAAATAATAAATAAATATTAAAAATTTGAAAATAAAAATTTTAAAAAAGTATTTTCGATTACAAAAAAATTTTTTGAAAAAAATCAAAATTTTTATAAAATTAATTTTTATAAAAAAGTTCGAATCTGAAAACATATAACCTAAAACTATAAAAAAAATTATTTTTCTAATTTTTTTAATTTTTTATTATATATCTAGGATATTAGGATCTTTTACCTATTAAATAAAATATTTTGATCTTTTTATTCCTTGTGCTGTATTTTTGTGATCAAAACTTAAAAATTATATAATTTGGAGAATTGTCCTTTCTTCATTGGGCAAATCTCCAAAATAGCACCTTTATAAGTTTATATCACAAAAATAGCACTCCAAAACTAAAACGACCAAAATAGCACCTTTGTAAGTTTATCCTTTGAAAATTTTAATTTTTTTATTTTTCAAACTTTGAAATCTTATCCCCAAAACCTCATTTCTCAACTCTAAACCCTAAACCTTAAACTCTAAACCCTAAGCCCTAAACCCTAAACTCTAAACCCTAAACCCTAAACCCTAAACCCTAAACCCTAAACCCTAAACTCTAAACCCTAAACCCTAAATCCTAAACCCCACCCTTTAACTCTAAACCTTAAGTTTGTGACTTTTGATAAAACATTAAGTGCTATTTTTGTGACTTTTGACCTTGAGAGTTAGTTTGCGAACAAAAACTTGATTTAGTGCTATTTTTGTCTTTTTCTCTTCTTCATTCCTGTCTTTCTTATTTTCTCTTTCTTATTTGGAAATAGGGCAAATCCCCAAAATAGCACATTTCTAAGTTTATATCACAAAAATAGCACTCAAAAACTAAAATGACCAAAATAGCATTTTATCATTTGAAAATTTTAATTTTTTTATTTTTCAAAATTTGAAATCTTATCCCCAAAACCTCATTTCTCAACTATAAACCCTAAACCCTAAACCCTAAATTCTAAACCCTAAACCCTAAACCCTAAACCCTAAACCCTAAACTCTAAACTCTAAACCCTAAACCCTAAATCCTAAACCCCACCCTTTAACTCTGAACCCTAAGTTTGTGACTTTTGATAAAACATTAAATGCTATTTTTGTGATTTTTGACCTTGAATGCTAGTTTGGGAACAAAAACTTGATTTAATGCTATTTTTGTCTTTTTCTCTTGAAAATATTTCCTTTTTTTTGTAGTTACTCTTGCATCCAAAATAATTAATTTAATGAAAAGGAAAGTGTCCCTTTGAAAAAAAAAACCGTGAAGAGTAAAGGAGGCGACGCATCGCACACCTTCATTCTCTCTTTCTCCGCCATGACCAGCTCTTCCGCTCCCTCACGCAAGGTCTCTATCTCGCATGTCTTCGATATCTTCACGGATTTGTTATTCTCTCTTGTATAGAACTTTTGATGACATCTGAAATCGGAGTGGTTGTTGCAATTATGCGTAGGCCTTAAGCAAGATCGCGTGCAATAGGTTGCAGAAAGAGCTTACCGAGTGGCAATTAAATCCTCCCACTGGATTTAGGCACAAAGTTACCGACAATCTTCAAAAGTAAGAACAAAATGAACCCTTGATCTCTCTCTCTCTGTTTGAACACTTGATCGATTTGTTTTCTGTTGGTGTGATCTTGAAAGATGGACAATCGATGTGACCGGAGCTCCGGGGACGCTCTACGCGAACGAGACTTACCAGCTTCAGGTTGAATTTCCCGTTAATTACCCTATGGAAGCGCCCCAGGCATGTCATCTCGATCCTCTAGGTTTTCTTGTTTTATTTCTGTTTGACATTTGTAATAGCGAATCTGATCGGAAGTACTTCCTTTTCTTACATGTTTATGTGTCTTTCTCTTCGATTCTCTTTGGTTGGCTACACTTTGTTATGGATATTACTCAACCTAATTGAATCTATAGTATTTATTTTATTTTGGGTTTAGGTGTCTGTTTGATGGAGTTAGTGTGATTAATTTCATCTGCTGTTGGTTGAGCAGGTTATTTTTGTTCCTCCGGCACCGTCACACCCACATATTTACAGCAATGGACATATTTGTTTGGGTATTTGCTCCATCTCTTTAGCTTATTGTTTTATTTTGTTTTAATTTGCATCTCAAGGGTTAGTTTATCTTGCTTGTATTACACCAACTTGCATACCTTCTTATTGCTGTTAATGTGCAGTGATGCTATGAATACCTTGTCGAGTTAGTTTTATGATTGATATGTAATGAAGAATTTACCAAGTTTGAAGATAGCTTTGGTGATAACTGATCACCCGAGGTTGGACCAATTGTATGGTTCTGTGATTTAGAAATGTTTCTATTGGATAACGACTCTGTCTGTTGCTCAAAGTTAGGATATAATTCCTGTTTATGCTTTTGCAAAATCATAATCTTTTTCAAATATCATAGCTTATGCCTCTGAGCTGGTAACACGCAGAGCTCTTGTTAGACTCATGATTTTGTACTTGCTATGGAGTTTGAGTTCATGTATCTCTCCGCTTTGCATCTTAGTTCAGATTTGCTTATCCCTGAGCATGTAGACTGATGATAGTGATTCCTTTGGAGAATTAGTATAAATATCTGTGGGTTGTTTTTGGCAGATATTCTATATGACTCGTGGTCACCTGCAATGACTGTGAGTTCCGTCTGCATCAGCATTCTCTCCATGCTATCAAGTTCACCTGCAAAGGTTCCTACTTCCTTTTTTATTTCCTAATGTACATAAACTGTGAAGTATGAGCTCAGTCACAAACGTATATGTTATTGCAGGAACGCCCCGCAGATAATGATCGTTACGTGAAGAATTGTAAGAACGGGAGGTCTCCCAAGGAGACGAGGTGGTGGTTCCATGACGACAAGGCTTGATGCAACGAACAAGAGAAGCCCTTTATTGTAATATGAAGATGACAATCCTCACACATTTAAATGTTTTCAACTTATTGTCTCCATCTTTTTCACTTTTACCTATGGAATGTCAAGCTCACACTTCCCAATAACTCAAAGAGGAGAAAAACATTGCCGGAATCTGAAATCCCATATACACTTTTTGATTTTAAATTTGTTTGGTATGGATTTGATCCTCCCAAAAGACCCATATAATAGCTAACCTGACCCATAACCATTTAGAAAAGACTCGGCTCGTTAGCTTGTGGACTACCGATCGGCTCGACTCAAAACTGTCTTTAGTCGACGGAACGAGCAACTGCAAGCAGGCGACTTGACGGCTTGACACAACAGCCTGATAGCTCGGCCCAACGAGCAGAAAGCCCATTGAGCATTGAGCGGAGGCAAATTAGATCATTGACTGGTCGTCTATATAAAGAGAGCAAGAGACAGCGAAAAGGAGATCCACAAATCGACCACGCACACTTACTTTCGGCTACAACTAGGGTTTCATTTCTCTTTCTCGTCGACTTGTACTTCCTGGCGGACTAGCTTTCGCTTGTTTGCTTTCTACCGCTTATTTTTTTATTTGTAAACCGACTGAACGTATTCTTATCTAATAAACGTTTTTGTCTCGATCCACCGACGAGTTCTCGTTTTCTTTTACTAGTTTCCGACAGTTCTCGATTCAAACAGTTGGCGCCCACCGTGGGGCCCGACAAAGTAGCTTCACAAAGATCAGTATGGTTCTCTCAGACTCGCCGTCCGGTGACAAGTCCACCTCGGCTGAAGCCGCTCCAACAGCAGCAGCTTTCGTCGACACCATCATGGAAAGAATGGCTCAACAAGACGCCGTTCAAAAGCCGATAAACAAGCAGCCCGCCACCATCCTCGCTCCCTTGACCGGAAACTCTAAAGATCCAGCTTCGACGATTCGAAGACAGCTGTTCGATACCTATCGAACGGCAAGCGCCGTCCAAACTCCCGGCAGCCCAGATCTGACGACTGTCCAGGAACTCACAGAGCTTAAGCAGTCACTTCAGGACATTCGTAGCAAGATCCACGAAGGAACGAGCTCTGCGCCATTGATCGAACGCGTTCTCGCAGAAACCCTAAGAACTCCGTTTACCCAGCGAATCACCGACGTACAATTCCGACCAACGGAGAAAATCTAAACAACGAATAAACCTAGACTAAATCTAACTAGAAAAGATCTAATGGCGATCAAAGCTCCCCGACAACGGCGCCAAATTTGATATAACTCAAACTACCTTAAGGAGTGATTTATACTCTCTCAAATAAGAGGTCGAATTGTAGTACTTAGGGATTGAATTCACAGGTAGCTAGGGCACACAATAGATTTAATAGTTATATGATTAAGCTAGGCTAATAGTTTTAATGTAAAATGCAATTGTGCGCAAGGCAGTTGCTCGGCTGATTGATTGAGGTTTGATGAAAGGATGGTTGCTAAATCTAGGGTTTCTATTCAGGTAATCAGGATTATAATGATATAGAGACTAATTGTTGTTTGCAAGATATTAAAGAGCTCAACAATTAAGAACAAATCAATCAGCGTTTGCTTTCTAGATTCGTCTAATGACTAGATCTAATGATCTCAACAATCGTTTGTCGAACAATTAGAAAGTGTCGATCGATGATTTTAGAGGAATAACTATCGATACACCTTTCATGACGTAGATCGATTATTCTATTGGAATATCGATCGAGACGCTTCTAGCAAGCTTTACGCGCGGGTTGATAAAGTACTCACTAGGGTTCCTAGATCAGTTATCACTTGTTTCTAGCAATCATAGTTCAATGAGGATCTATTCAGAGAAAAGACCACGCTATCACTTGTGCCTAATGATTCTAAGATCGGGGTTCTAGTTCGCGACTCTAAAACACTAGTAAGAACATCCTATTGATAAATATCACAACCTAGCAATTTTATATTTGGGTCTAATCCCTCATAACCTATTTGAACCCTAAACCTAACAGGTGGACCTATTCAAGCATGAAGTTGTCACAAAAAATCATAGATGAATAGATATAAAACTACAATATAATAGATATAAAAAACCAAAGGAGTTCCAGGAGGACTCTGAAGTAGTTCCTCCTTTCTCTCCGAACCTAGAACAATAATAAAAGAAAGTGTTGCCGTCAACAATGGTTTAGAAAATACATAAATAGAGTTTTAAGTCGTCCAAAGGTATTCTGGTAATTTGTGGTTGCTTCTGGGCTTCAGTCGGTCATAAAATATGCTTGTCCCATATTCTGGCATCACCGTCGATAGATAGCAAGGGTGCACCGTCGATAGATAGTCTATCATCTCCTCGACAGCTTTCTCACGCGAGGCAGACTGACCACTCTTCAGTAAACGGGCATAACTTTGCTATAGGATGCTGACTGACCTGACCTCAAACCTGTGGCATTTGAAAGCTAACTAAAAGCTCTATCTTGTATCAAGAGATGGGCCAAATCTAATGGTGGGAAGGTCTCCATCCATAACTCAACATCTAATGCGTCTGTGCAGCTCTCCACTCAAAAGGCTACAAAAGATACTAAAATCACCACATTCCTCCAAATCGTACATGAACCTGTAAATAATCTAAATAGACTCTATATCGTAGTATATATATATATCGTAGTATATATATATATTAAAACACTTATAAACCAAGGTTAAAAATGGGTAAATTCCATGGTCTATCAATATTCCAATCGAATAATCGGTCGACGATTCAACAAGTGTATCGATCGATATTCCTATAGAAACATCGATCGACACTGGCCAATAGATAAACATAGAAAGGAGAGCCTAATGGTTTGTTATTAAGTGTTGAGCTCTATAATATCATGCATACAACTTATTAGGCATTTGTAGGATCATAATCATGATTACCTGAATAAAAACTCTAAGTCTGGTTACTTTTATCTAAGTACCAAAACCCCAATCAATCAATTGAGCAACCACCTTCCTCACAAACCTGTATTTTACATTTAATCATGATCAACCTAGCTTAATCAACTTAATTAGATTTATTAGGTTCTCTAGCTCCCTGAAAATTCGATCCCTAAGTACTACAATTGAACCTCTTATTTGAGAGAGTAATTCAATCCTTAGGGTAATTTGAGTGAGATCATGAAGCTCCTTTCACTCACTGTGTCAAATGTGGTTTGGTAATGTAGGCTAATACCTCCGTAAAAGGCGTTAATAAGTTGTGGTTCTGAATAACCATGGTGGGGGCATTCAAGTTGACAACTCTTGAATCTTCCCCAGGCGTTTTTTAATGATTCCCGTGGATCTTGGCGAAATGTGGAGATCTTCTTCCTCACATCCCAATAACGTGTCTAGTCGAAAAAGTGATTAATGAAAACACTCCTAATTTCCTTCCAGCAAGTTAAAGATCCTGCTGGTAATTGATCTAGCCATTTTCTGGTGTCTCCTTCTAAGGAAAATGAGAAGAGTTTACAACGGTTGTATTCGTCAATCATGATGTCTTCTAGATTTTTGATGTGATCGTGTGGGTGTTCTGAGATGGTTCCACGGAAAGGGTTCTGACGTACCAAGATTAGGTATTCGAGGTTAAGCCCGGATTTCTTGGTATCGTCTTTTGGTAGCTTAATGGTTGACTTATTAGAACAGGTCCTGCTAGGATTTAAGTAGTCTTGCAAAGGCAATTTTGTTTCTTCAACTTTATTTAAGATTGAATTAATTTTAACAGGGATTGCAGTTCCCTGTTCATTTATAATTTGATTGATTGCGTTGCTTAGTTGACCTTTAGATTCCCCTAGGACTACTTCCTCATTAGTATGAATTGTAAGAGGAAACTTACCTGCTTCCGGTGGGGTACCGTCGATTTGTAGTGAAGCGTAGGTCAATTTTTCCGTCAACCCGTCGTTCAATGTTATTGTTAATTCGTCGATCGATGTTTGGCCGAAATCCATGTCCTCCATCTTAAGTACCTAGGCCAGTAGGAAAAGAGGGAAAACTTTAGCAAATACAATAAAAAATCTAGACTATATTCTAAACTTAATTTAAAGGTAATAAGAAAGAGTCTCCGACAATGGCGCCAAATTTGATATCATTCAAATTACCCTAAGGAGTGAATTGCTCTCTCAAATAAGAGGTTTAGATGTAGTACTTAGGGATCGAATCCACATAGACTCTAAGATTACACATGAGATTTATAGTCTTCAAATAAAACTAGATTAATAGGTTTTAAGCAGTAAATGAAGTGGCAAACAAGGTAGTTGTTCAATTTGTCTAATTTGAGATTGTTAATAGTTGAGAAAATGGCTAGATTCATGTATTATCTCAGGTATGATAAGTAAGCAACTTAGTTGGGTTATTAGGGGTTTATAGATATTTATTGTTCTCGAACTCAAACTTAGGTAAAATCAATAGGATTATCTATATCTAGATCTCAGATTTCAACTTTCGTACATAAATCACGAGAAAGTGTCGATCGATGATTGTTAAAGAATATTGATCGATACAGCTTTCAATATATCGATCGACGCAACAATATGATTTCACCTCATCCATCTGCTCCTTCCCAAGGATGGCTGCAGATTTCCTGCTCTAAAACTCAGTGTTCTTGGTGCTATTGTTGGATGCCAAGTTCTCAATAAGTCTCACAGCCTCTTATGGATTCCTAGTGTTGAACTTCCCTTCGCGGGAAGCATCAACAGCCATCTGATACTGCACTGCGATGCCTCTGAAGAAAGTACTGAGCATATGTACATCATTGACTAGGTAAGACTTGAATCTGATCTAGGAGCTTCTGAATGACTATGTAGGCTTTTGAGTGAATGTAGCAATCTTGCTCCTCAAGTCTTCAGCACGTGCCTCATCAAAGATGTCGCCCCAGGATGTAAGAGATCCTGGTGGTAACTGCTTAAGCCAATGCGAAGCCTCTCCAGCAAGTGAGTATTTGAAGATCTTGCAGAATAGGTAGTCCTCAGGGACTCCATTGATTTTGATAGCAGATATAAGATCCTCGAACCTCTCCAGATGGTCCATAGGATGCTCGTGAGATAACCCACAGTAGGGTGTCTGTCCCACGAGTGTGTAGTACTGCGGCTTCAACTCGAAATTGCCTATCTGGATAGCTGGAGGGCGAATAGCTGATCTGTTGGCATAGAAATGATCCGGACGGTTGTAATCATCCAACGTTCTGGGTCGAGCAGCCTCATCTACAGGTTGATCAGTTCCTGTAGAATCAGTATCGGGCTCAAAGATTACAGTCCCCTAAGCATCTATCTTCTCACATGCTGCATTATGTAGATGACCATCTTGGTCATGCAGGTCTCCATTCTCATCTAGCACAAAAACCAAAGTAGCAACCATGTCTCGCAAATCAGTATCGATTGATGTTCGGGATGAAGTATCGATAGATGTCAAATGGAAGATATCGGTCGAAAGAGTAGTTTCGGTCGACGGTGGTGAGCGAGTGTCGGTCGATTGAATCGGTGTCTGGATCAACGGTGGTTGGCGAGTGTCTATCGACGAACTAGCGTTTATTTTGATCGATGAGGAGCGTCTTTCTTTGTGGATTGAACGTTCCAAGCTTGCAGGATCTGAAGAGAATAGCAGTTGAGTTTCCGTGTTTGCTTCTTGTACTGCTAGGCATGCACCTGAAAAGACAAGAAAAAAATTTATGACAGAAAGTGGTGCAAAGAACTAATCAGACTAAATCTATAGACGATCAAAGCTCCCCGGCAGCGGCGCCAAATTGGATCTTACTCAAATTACCCTAAGGAGTGAATTAATCTCTCAAATAAGAGGTTTTATCATAGTACTTAGAAATCAAATCCACAAGGAGCTAGGGAACCTAATAAATCTAATCAGAGTGATTATGCTAGGTTGATTATGTTTAAATGTAAATAAGCAGGTTGTGAGCAAGGTAGTTGCTACGTTGATTCGATTAGGTTTTTAGATGAAATAGCTAGACTCATGGTTTATATTCAGGTAATCAGGATTATAATCCTATAGATACTTAATAGTTGTATGCATGATATTATAAAGCTCAAGCTCTTAATAACAAACTGATCGGCATTCGCTTTCTAGGTTTGTCTATTGACCAGATGAAGTGTCGATCGATGATTTTAGAGGGATATCGATTGATACACCTTTCGCACCGTCGATCGATTATTTTATAGGAATATCGATCAACGAGCGTTAGTCAAGCTTTACGCACGGGTTGAATAATCCTCACTAGGCTTCCTAGATCAGCTTTCACCTTACTCTAGCAATGATAGCTCAATTAGGACGAATTTAGGGTGCGATGCACGATGCAAGTGATAACTTGAGTCTACAACTCCTAGGTCAAGTTCTAGCTAGCTAAACTAGAAACAGGCATTAATGACAATCCTAACGATGAATATCACAACTAGCAATCTATAGTTCGGGCTAATCCATCATAACCTATTTAAACCCTAAATCTAACAATAGAACTACTCAAACATAGCTAAGAAATTCATAACAACAATGATAAGGTAAGAAAACTGCATACATAAATAGATAGATAATAATTGAGTTTCAACCACAAATCTCTTTGGATCTTCTCTCCAACTCTACTAAAATCCTAGAAAACCTTTGCTGTGAAAAAAAAAAGAAAACAAGAAAGCACCATTTGTCTCTAACATGTTGGCAAGCTATAAATATTAGGTTAAAACACGTCAGGGGTAATCTTGTAAACTGGTGAAGTCTTGGGCTCTAAGTCGGTTTGGAAAAAAATGGTCCTTTGCCTCTAACATGTTGGCAAGCTTCTGCGCGCTTCGCTGTTGATCGATGTCACAGGTTGTGCATCGATCGATTATTTCTTCTAAATGTCGACCGCAAGTCTTGCTCGACAGTCAGGTCGGATGCTTTCTCCAATTATCTCCAAAATGCTCCAAAATGATCAATTTCTTCCAAAACACTCTTGGACCTATAAATAAACTAAATAGACTCTAGAATATATTAACTTGTTATTAAAACACTTATAAACCATGGCTAAAAGTGGGTAAAATCAATGGCCTATCGTTATCTAATGTTTAGATCTAAGATCTCATATGTTCCTTGTTGATCTCTGGAAAGTGCCGATCGACGATTCTATATGAATGTCGATCAATACACCTTTTAGCCCGTCGATCTCTATATCTAAAATAAACCTTCTAGCACACTTTGCAAACAGGTTAGATAAGTTCTCTAATCTCCTAGACCAACTTCCGTGTGTATCTACCTAATTAGATCATACTAGCTTTGTTTCAGGCAATTAACCAAGATTTCGCTTGCGCCAATTAAAGCTCAGATCTAAGTTTACGGTCAATCCTAGACTTAGCGTTAAGAGCACGTAGATGATGAACTATTTAAAACATCCTAACAACAGTTCATATTAACAATACATTGATCACCCTTTGAAGAATCCTAATCTAACAATAAGACTACTCAGACATATTCATAAGAAACATGGTCATGATGGTCTGAATAATACTTAAATGAAATGTGTATGAAAAGTAAACAAGACAGAGAGTAAAGAAACAAGGGAGTTCAAGATCTTCTCTGTAATGAAGTTCAGATCTCTCTCTCCTATCCTAAGCTTTCTAAGCTATCAAGTGTGCCTCCTCTTCAATGTGTGACAATGGTAGAAGAATTTTCAAGAAGGTCTGTCTCTCAAATGATACAAAACCCTAATAAATAGTCTAAAATACGGCAAGAGACTTAAGATGTAATAACTTGGAGTTTTGGGTAAAACTTGTGATTTCCTTACATGTTGATTCTCGCGGATGGTTCGCCTTCGATTGACATCGATAGTGATCCGTCGATGCTGGAAGCGATTTGTTGATCGATGTTTATCTTCAATAATTGATCCTCTTTATTGATTTCAACATAACTCTCAAAAAAGTTCCAAAATACCCCAGAATCATCATTTTCCTCAAATGAGTACCTAAACCTGTAAAAGCTCTGAAAAGACTCCAAATGCATATAAAAGATTCTAAAAACATATATAAATCATGTTCAAAAGTAGGTAAAATCTATGATATATCATATACTTCAAGTGAAGTATACTAGCTCTATTTTTTAAGTTGACGTCATTTGAAGTCTATTCTATTAGATATTTTTTTAATCTCAAAATATATACATTATAAACATGAAAATAAACTTAAATATAAAAGCTTTAAAATATAATTTATGATACAAAATATTAATAAATTAAAAACATAGTGTTTGAATATGTAACTTTATTTAAATATTAATAAAAACTAGATTCTTTAACCGCGCTACGCGCGGTTTATATTTTGTATTGTTTTTTGCATTTATTTTTAAAAATTCGTTAACTTTATATAATTTTATTTATTGAACTCAATTTTTTTGTCCTACAATTTTACGTGTTACTTGTAATTTTAAAATTTATAACTTTGCATATTTATCTATTCCTTTAAAATAGTGGTCTGTTATTTGGATCATTGTGATCTGAAATTTTTTCTATTATTTGAACATATTATTCCATATACTACGTGGACATATTTACACGCGAATGATATGGTATAATTTGGTAAAACTTGTCATTTTTGTATGTATATTTTTGCATTCTAGATTGTATTTAGTGTAAATTTAGAATATATTCTTGTCTTACACATTTAAACCAAATGTTTTTTACTATGTTCTGCATATATTTTGTAGTACAGAGTTTTCTATTTTTATTTTTTATTTTTGAAAAAGGCTTAATTTTTTATTTTTAGTTTCTCAAATGTATCATGGATTATGTGTTGTAAAATAGGTTTCCATCATACGAAACTAAAAAAGAATAACATGATTAACACAATAAAGATGAGAATGTAGTGTATGGTTATTTTATTTCCTTTTGTAAACTAAATATTACATCTAAAATTTAGCAGGATTCCAAATTATAAGAAGTGATACCTTTGGCTAAGATTCAGCGAAAGAGTTATAAAGAGAGAAACAATGGAAGTTGAAACGTCATCGTCTCTCATCTTGCAAGGATCAACGAAGGGAATTAAGTTTAAATATGGAGGTTCTTAAATGTAGGATAACAGCAATTTCAGATACTTCAATAAGAACAATGAAGATGAAGTGTTTTATTGGATTCAATAAGTAGTGACATGGCAAAAAAATTATATTTCATTGGCTGATTTAATTTGCTGAGGTGGATAGGTTCAATGGAGCTTATATTTCCCTTTTAATAGTGTAAATTTAGAATATATTCTTGTCTGATACATTTAAACCGAATGTTTTTACTATGTTCTGCATATATTTTGTAGTACAGAGTTTTCTATTTTTATTTTTTAATTTTGAAAAAATCTTAAGTTTTTATTTTTAGTTTCTCAAATGTATCATGGATTATGTGTTGTAAAATAGGTTTCCATCATACGAAACCAAAAAGAATAACATGATTAACACAATAAAGATGAGAATATAGTGTACGGTTATTTTATTTCGTTTTGTAAACTAAATATTACTTCTAAAATTTAGCAGGATTCCAAATTATAGTGATACCTTTGGCTAAAATTCAGCAAAATAGTTATAAAGAGAAAACAACGGAAGTTGAAACATCATCGTCTCTCATCTTGCAAGGATCAACGAAGGGAATTAAGTTTAAAAAAACGGAGGTTCTTAAATGCAGGATTACGGTAATTTCAGAGGGGTCAATAAGAACAATGAAGATGAAGTGTTTTATTGGATTCAATAAATAGTGACATGGCAAAAATCATATTTCATTGGATGATTTAATTGGCTGAGGTCGATAGGCTCAAATATTCCCCTTTTAATAGAGTAAGATACATACATTTAATATATATAGAAGTAAATATTATATTTCTGGGAGGAGCAGATAAAAACCATGGAAGAAAATATATGAAAATTAAGATAAAATTATTTAAAAAATATAGAACAAAAAAATTTTAAGTCATATTTTTGTAAACTTCCAATGAAGTCTGCTTAAAATTACATGTCTACTCTATCAGCTAATTATTAGATCTGAAAATTTTGTACATTTAGAAATGTGAAAATTAGTTTTAAATATGAAAAAAAAATCAAAAATAAAATTTATAGGATAAAATAGTACCAAAGTAAATACATAGAGTTTGAATGTATAACTTTATTTGAATATAAGCAAAAAAATACGTATTTAAAATCTATAGATCTATAACTTACATTTTTAGAGGGGAATATGAAAACCATGAATGATATTACCTACAAAAAATAAGAAAATATTGTGAGAAAGACATGAGAAAATATTAACAATGAAAGAGTTTTAGAGATAAGTGAGAGTTTTAAAGAGAAGTGATAGAGTTTTAGAAATTTTTGCAACCATTTTAAAGAGAGATTGTGTAAATTTTATTTATCTAAGGAGAAAACAAATTGTAACTAGGTTAAAATTTACGACACTTTAAACTTCTTTTGAAATTTTGTATATACTTTTTTGAAAGTCTACTATGGTAAAGTAATTATTGTTGTGTATTCTTTATTATTTTGATAATTTAATATATGATCTTAAACTGTTGAATATTATAATTTAAATTTATTCATACAAGAAAATAAATTAATCAAAATTATTTTGATTTTTTAACCTCAAATTGTTTCTGGTTTTGTTGAGTTACAAATTAGTCTACAAGAAATTGTTTTTGTTCATTATTGTAATAGAAAAATTAATATATAAATTTATTTTTTTCATTTTTTACTCTTCTAACAATTTTAATATATGATATCACATTAGGTTAAAAGTTGTTGAGTTTAAGTTGGTTTAGTTAAAATTAACTTAGTTAAATCTGGTTGGATTAAATTGCTACCGATGAGTATACTTCTTTGTAAGTCTACAACGGTTTTTTTCTTTTTTATTTATTGTTTTAATTTTAATATATTATTTACTAAATTTATTTATTTTTAATAGTTATAATATATAGTTCCATATTTTTATTCATAAAGTAAAAAATTATTTTAAAGATAATTATTTCGGAAACACCATTAAAGTAGATTAAAAAGAAGTATACAATGAAGTACACTTTACTGTACGTCTACTATACCCTAAACCACAAATCTTAAATCCTAAATATTTGCTTGATGATAAAAAAAGTCTCAATTATTTTATCAAATATCATAATATACAAAATATAAACTACTAAACATTAATATGTAAATTTAACTCAATAAAACAAAAACAAAAATCTCAATCTAAGATCTAACCCTAAGAAATCTAACCATAAAAGACATAACATGTTATAACCTTTTGTTGCTAAACGATGAACATTGTCTAACACATGTTTACCAAATTAATATATATATATTTTTAAAATTGTTCAATTGTATAATTTTTTAATTTATTTGCTTCACATTTACCATTATATTGATTAATTAAAAATTTCACAACAATTATTTTTATACAATTTTAAATTTCAATTATTAGATAAAATTACGATGTAGAGTACTACGCAATAAATCTACATATTAGATTTGTTAGGAACTCTACATAGGTATAGTTTTTTTTTCTATTACGTGTAGACTTCCGAATGACAGAAGGTTAAAAGAAAATTATTGTCTGTATAAGTGGGAAATATATAATAGCTATATAAATATGTATACGTATACAGCTAGCTAGCATTGGCATTCGATCTAGCGAGAAAGCAAATGCATGGTCTTCAGCGAGTGTGTCTCATATAATGCCATTTTAACTTTTAACCTAAAAAGCAAACTCTCTCTTTCTCACTCTTTTTGTTTCCACCAGATTACAAAATACCAATCGCGAGAGTCAATAAAGCATTAGACAAACAACTAATCAAATACGAACCACAGGTTATATGTACGTTGATGCCTATTTGACACATTCAAAAATTAAGATCGGAAAATACAAACTTTGTAAACAAAATTACTGCTACATTAGTTACAAAAAAAATTACTGCTACATTATTATCATTTTATAAATGTACAAAATTATCAAAACAAAAAGTCTTACAACTTAACATATAAGTTTGCATATATCATATATGTTATATGGAACTGACGACCTGTTGTTGTTATAAGAATTTATTTTTTTATAATTAGAAGATACTATTGTTCTTTAGTCGTCAGAACAGTGTTTTAAGTATATTTAAAAGGAAATTATATTGTATATTAATCACAACTGAACCTTTTTCTGGACAAAACGTAAATTTATTTCATAGAAATGGTATTGAGATACAAGAAAGACTTGAATCTAAATCTGCTCAGACTTAGCAATGAGCTATCTAAGAACCCTCCAAAAAAATATAAAAAAATTCTTAAACACAAGGTTAGGCTTAAACTCATTCATGGTGAACAATTTAAGGCTAAATAAAGGGCAAAGATATCAGCTATCGGCCACCCGGTTGGCAAAGCTTAGACGCTGTCGAAGCTGCAAAAAGCCAAGATGCCATTTGAGAGGTCAGTATAGAGACAATCCGGAAGGAGGTATCACAACACAGATAGGCGGAGGCGGTTAGGCGTCCCGGCCATCGCAAGGTGAAGTTGACTCCAAAACTGACCAAACTCCAGAAGCTTAAGAAGGAGGTACATGTAGATCCAAAAGGACGAGAGCAAAAACATTCATTGAAACACAAATAGACTCTTGCAATGCAGGCGGAGGTTTATACTTTCTACTCCGGCTCCATCACGTAGAAGATATGTTAAAGCAAGATTCCAAGAGGCAGAGTACATCAACCCCAGCTTCTTTCCGGAGGCTTGAAGAACAGGAATCACGATACTCCACAGAACAAGGCAGCGACAAATTGGTGACTGAAGACATCGAAACATACGCACCAGAACGGGCTAGTCCTCAAGACCCTAGGCGCATCAAATTACAAAACGAAGACATGAGACACACCTTGAAGCTCGCCGAGGTAAGCTGACAACTAGACCAGGAACAGAGGTCCTCGGCGACAACCTCCAAACACCGCTTTACTTCAGACGAAGATGAGAAGCTCTGACAACAACCTAAAGGAGAGCGAACACAGGAAAGCGGGAGCAAGGCTCAAACTAGAGTGAGATAGGAGGCAGCGATGCTCCTCGTCACCGTAGTCAAAGCTCAGCAATCGTAGATCTGACCTAGATCTAGATCTGAACCGCACCACTGTAGAAAGAAACCTTAGGGGACCCTTCAGCTAACAAACGAAACCAGCTCCTCACTGCTGCTCCAGAGGTGACGAAGACACCAACGTCACCTCCTGTTGAGAACCGCCGGCGAACCCGAAGAGAGCCGGTGGAGATCCAGAGAAACCAGTATATCAGAGTGGGTAAGAGGGTTAGGTGAGGGGAGGAGGTGGTGAGCGAAATAGAAAGGGGAGGGGGGGGGGGGGTGACCAGCGGCGGTAGAGAGCCCACCGGCCACCAAAACAAAGTAGATCTGAGATTTGCTTTTTGTTTTGAGAGGATTTAGAGAAAGAAAGATTTAGAGAGAAAAAAAATTCTTCGCAACTTACTGAGAACAAAGACGAAACTAAAGAGATGAGCTAAACTAAGAATTCATAATTAAGAAGACATTGCAAAAGAAACTACACAGGATAAATCAGGCTCGTAAATTATAAGGGAACTCTTAAGTAGATTCTATAATCTTAGAAACTTATTTATCATCCCCAGAATTATTATTTTGAATATCTAGATACCAACTACTTCGACTGAACCCAAACCAGATCTACATAAGAATTCCACATTTTCTGCCTCATCTTCTTCACCTTCCTTCAGGGTGCAAAGGAAAAAGCTCAAGAGTTACATTGTCAATATTAAAAGTAGTTGCTATTGTTGCATTTATACTACTATTTATGTTTCTTCTGCTCTCTATCTTCAAGTTCTCAAATCCCCAGCTCCTACATGTCCTCTTGTACTCGTTCTCTTCAAGTAACTCCTTCATCACCATTGGTTCTCTCTACACAAACAATAAACAAAAACCATTACTTGTATTTAATTAAACTCCATTACAAAACTATATAAACTAGTCCTTGTTAAAACATACCTTGAAGTCAGTTGAAGACGATGTTCTTGTCTTCATTGTTACACTTGCATTAGAGACACTAGTAGTACTGAGGCTGCCTTGGCAACTTAAGCTAAGGTTGTTCCTCTTCTGCTTCTGTCTCTCCCGCGCTTTGTGGTTCTGAAACCAGTAGAACACATTCTTCCCTTCGATTTTTCCGTATTTACCGAGTTGAGAAGTTACGTGCTCGATCTGTTCCGCGTTAGGAGTCCGCATTCCACCTTTGTACAAGACCTCAAGTATTCTTATCTGTTCTTGAGTTGGGTTCCACCTTGTCCCTCCCGGGTGCATCTCCACCTAATATGCCATATTTTGTTTGTTGAAGGAAAAAATAGGATATAATAAAATTTAATATAATATAAAATAATATAATATAAGACGGCATGTTGCAGTTCAGTCATTACAGATTGTTAATGTTTTAGGTATATATGCCCCGTTTTGTGAAAAGGAAAATGTCTATTTTGCATAACTCATACTAAAACAGAATATATCAAGTGAAAATATCAAAAAAAAAATTTGAACTTGAAAATATCAAATTTGAATGTAAAATAAGGGGACTGACTTGAGAAAAGTCTCGTTTGTGTTCAAGAGAGTAGTGAGATTTTGTTGGAGCGGCTTGATCGGGTTTAATGAAGCTCTTGAGATCGAAAGTAGCGGAAGTAACACCCGAGGAAGAAGAAGGAGGGGAGGAAGGGCTGCCGGAGAGCTTAGGGGCCAGAGGACGGAAGCGTTTGCAGCTAAGGGATGATGGCGACTCTTGTTGCTGCTCCCAAGACGAAAACCCATTGGAAAACTCATGAACCTTCATTTCTTTATATTTATTTAACAAATGTGGTGTCGTCGCTCTCGTTGGATGACTTGACTGATGTATATATAGAAGGATTCTCGAAATGCTAATGTGTTATGAATGATGGTAATTGGTGATATCCAGTTGGGAAAAAGAATGAAAAATGAACAGATGATATTTTTTTTAAAAAAGTTGGGCGTCGGGAAACAAAAGACCAAATGATGAGATATAGTTGACTTTAAATATCTGTCTTTATTCCAAATATAAATATTTCGAAGTAATAGCAATTAGGCGCATATAAAATTTTAAACTAATGAAAGATATTGAAATCTCTGTTTTTATTGGCTGAGAAAGCGAAATTTTATTATTGTGAATATTAATTTTTTATTTTTTTTTGTGAATATGGATATGCATACGTGTGATGTGTCTATATATATATACTCATAATACATGCGTACGTCTTATGTTTATGTCGGCATGAAGCATTACATTAAAAATACGCATTGTACTGTACAAACCATAATATGTACTAACTGCATGTGTATTCATACGTGAATTGGGAAAGGATAAAGAGCTATAAAATAAAACCAAATACCACATTTATATCATTTTTTAGAAATTCTACTAGCTTGATTATTTATATTAATGTAATATAAGTTTGAACGGTAATAACACATTAGACAGTTGGAACAAACACATTGAAAGTATTTACTAGGATAATAAAAAAAATTGACAATCACACGGTCATTTTATTATTCAAATTAGAGATGGTATGGCAACTACACCGGAATAAAACAAAATACTTTCAATGAAAAGATCTTGCAGTTTTAGCTAGAAAACCCGAAATTGCATTTTGTTGTCGATAAATGTAGGATATCTTGAATACTTGGAATTTTCTTTGTTCTTGATCACTTCTATCTATAAGAAATTTTACCATGTATGAGGTTCTTTAATCATAAGTGATCAGGTCTATGTAGTTTGTTCCAAAATTCTGGCAAGTTGAATATCGTAACATACTCTCTATCGCTCAGAACAGTGCTTTTAATTCTGAATGCGAAGCTGATTCTGTCGTCTTATACATCGTGTCCTCATTTATTGAATATATTTAGATATGTCCTTCTAAACCTATCTGCATCAACTGAATTGAAAAGTGGAAGTCATCCACCAAATATATGTTTTCCAAGCATATGGCTAGTTAATCAGCGTTGCTTAATGGTTGTGATGTTGTAGGAACAACCACATTCGTTGAGAACCAAGTTTGGCATTCGAATATCAAAAGGGTCACTGTTTATGCTTATGAAAAGTTAATCGTTTCAAGATTTCCAAAGATACCAAATTATCCATGTATATGGGTTCTTGTAACACCCCGATCCGGCCGCTTAGGCCGCGGTGGAAGCCTTAAATCGCTCGGTCCACTTTCTGGCCGAACCTCTTAATTTTTGCCATTTATTTATAATATCGTCCATAGGCGAGGGCGAACTTAAATCTTAGCTAAAGACTTCCCTAGTCATTAATAGCTTAGATCATTTCAACAGATACGCAGCGGATTATTCTCTAGTTATCCATTGGTCTAAAACCAATCTAACACTTGTCTGGTCGATTCACCTTAGCCTTGGTCAGTTTACTCAACTACCAATTAGCTTAAAGGTCAGTCCAAAACCCAAACCAAGCCATAATTCTAAGGTTACATTCTCCTAAACCATTCTATCTATATCTACATAAGTAAATGCTAGATCATACCTTTGCCACATCTACGGAGCTTATTAGCTCATCGGTTCTCCATTGACTCAAATTGCTCTTGCTTGACAACTGGACCACGATCACTCAATGATCTTACTTAAGGTCCTTATCTTGACTCCTACATCAAACAGCTCCCCTAGGTACTTAGTCATTCAACCAACCATTCCCACAGACATAAGTAACCTTTGAGAAGTCTCTGAAAGAAAAAGAACATACATCTGGCCTTTCTCGCCTTATGTACAATCCGAAATCCTTTTGCCTTATAAGCAATAGTACCAGGTCCATCTTCTGAACTGACAAAGCTCATTAGATCCTAAGTCAATCAACCAACCATTCTCACATGACTTGGAACTGATGAATCATCATCTGGCCTGATCGGCCTTGGGACTTAACCCAGACAACATATATGACTTGTTCATACCAACCGATTCATTAATCAGGTTAGTAGTGACACCTTAGACCATCATCCAGAGGTCATGTCGTCCATACTCAACCATGATCAGATCTTACACGGCTTTCCTTGAACAATCACACCTAAGCTCAATACTTAAGGTGTACGACACGTAGTACTAGCCATACACTTCGTCATGATTCTTAGCCAATCTCGAAGTTATCAACACCAAGGTTGATATCTAGAAGCATCACATCAATACTCTTACTCCAGAAACGTGACTATCCATACTAGTGCTCAGCCATCGAAACATCGTCATGAAACATGATCCGACCACTAGACTTCATAAGCCATCGCCTACTTGGCAGGTATTGACATAACCGGCCTTCCATTGCCATCATATGGTACATATCCTACTCACCAACCCAAATTTGATTGTAAGATATCCTATTTAGCCTTTGCGGCTAGAACCAACCATCCATCCACTAACCATGGATTATGGTTCATACATCAATCATGTTGTACGGATTGCACTAGCCCTTAAGGCCTTCGCTATTTCCTTACACTCATGTATTGACCAAACTGACAACCCATTGCCATGGGTCCACGCCCAACATAATGCATGTGGTGTCCTTTTAACCATGGAATCACTTGTACCCTTTTCGGTCCCATACCGTTCGTACCCTTTCAGTCCCGACCCGTTCGTACCCTTTCGGTCACGACCCGTTCACATCCCATGGATCATGATACGTTCGTACCTCTTGGATCACAACACGCTCATACCTCTTGGATCACGACACATTCGTACATCTTGGATCACGACATGATCGCAGATCTTGGATCACGATACATTGCATCCTTGGGATCACGATGCACCCTTTGGTCATTGGTACCCTTTGGTCCTCGTACCCTTTGATACTTGCAACCCTTGGTATCTCGTACCTTTTGGTTACTTGCATCATTTGGTATCTCACAACCTTTGGTACCTCATGACCCTTGGCAACACGTAACCTTTGGCGACTAGCACCCTTTTGATCCAACCTATCGGCTATGGTTAGCGATCAACGTAACCAACCATGACACCAGGGTCTATGACGTGGTAACATGGTTAACTAGCACGTTCCATATAGACATAATAATATAAAGAGACAGAGATAGAACCACTCGCAGCCGCTATAGCCCTTACCGATCGGTTCGTCTGTCTCTCGGCTAACCACCCTTGGACCCTTGGTCCTTTGCGTCTATTTCCCTCCAGGAATAGGTCTTCCTCTTGGCCTCGGTGACTTCTATAAGCCACGGCCTCATATGGCTTAAGCCATACTCACCATGAACCGGATCGTGCCCTTATGGCTTTGATCCCGGATCCTGCCCTTCCGGCTTGGATCCTTGGTTCTCATTGGGGGATCACTTTGTTTAGGACGTGTGTCCTTTGTCTCAGACAGAATGAGACTGAATAAGACTGAATGAATAATCCCTGGACGTCCTCCCTTTTATATAGAGAACCAAAGGCCACGTCCAAAGGACACATCTCTTCCAAGCATCCTTTCAGAACAGATCTTGGCCATTGATTACAATCAATGGTTCAGATTGCACCTGTTGAATCTTGGAAGTTTCCAGACACATCTAGGCATGTCCAACAATATCTATGCACGTCAAACCGAAGCCCAAACTGATATCCCAAGCCCATGGCCCGACCACAAGAGCTCACCGGCCCGTAGCCACCTTGGGTCGACCATATGGCCCGACCATAGTCCGGACCCGGCCCAACTGCCTGAGACCCAAACACTCAGTCCAGGTGAGTTGAGCTGAATCCCAGCTGATCCGGCTGAGTGAGCTAGTAGTCCAGCTGGTTGAGCTGACTTAACTTGGAATGAGCTAGGCTGAGCTTGACCGAGCTATGTCTAGCTGATCGAGCTTCCCGTAATTATCGCCCAGCTTCTGTACAACTTATCCTAGCTGACTTCTTTCTCTTATAAGGTTAAGTCTCAGCAACCTGACGTCCTTAACCTTCTATCTTGGCCATGGAGCGCTTGCCTTAAAGTCCTAAGACCGGCTGGTTCGCTTCCTCGAACCATGGCTGTCCCGACGGTCCTTATCTAGGATCGCGGATTTTACAGTTCTTATCCAGCTTTAGATCCTCAACACTTCTCTTTCTCCAAAAAATAGTCCATATTGGCATAAATACTGGATATCGGGAAAATATCAGGGCGCAAGGGTGTTGCTTATAAAAACCTTGCCTGCAAGGCCAGTGGACGCTCAAAAATGGTATGAGTGATTGATTCGTCAAGATCCCAACGTTTAGGAAAATAATTACAACATCACACATGGTGATGTGTCAGATTCCTAGTTACTGCCCCATGGCTGGTTATAAGCTGCCAAATAAGGCGGCACATTCTGGGAACATTTATTCTCCAAGAAAAGAAAAGGCTTGAAGTTTGGTGATACTTGGCTTCGAGTATGCATTATGTTCTTCATTTTTAGGATATTTCATGATATCCAATGTCGAGACTTAACAGTGTATGAACTCTTTGTGAAGCTCCAGCAAATTGTATTTTGATTGTGTTCGTCTTGTGGCCAAACTATAAATCAACGATATATCTTCTAGGACTACATGATTTTCAAGCATCTCCACATCTCATTCCTTTGAATCATGTTTGATAAAGTCACTGACAGTCATTCGCAGATGTACCATCGGGCATTAGGACGTGCTGCCCTAATTAGTGTTGGAGGATCCTTAATTGGTGTTGTAGGAATCCAAGGATCCTCCAACACTTTAGCCTCATACCTAATTGAATATGCTGTCTAATCCCCAACATAGTAATGATCTTGCTGCAGAAATACTATTCCATTAGTCAAGTTTATTCATAATAGAGACTTAAATCTATAGTATTTTCCACGCAAAATTTGAGGTACTAGTGAGTCTAGAAATTGAACCAATCCCCATAATTAGTTTCCAAGGAGTATCAGATTATGCTCATGGTTTATACGAAATCCAATTTCACCCTCCTTTCTTGGTTAACAAAGGTTCTTTCATTTTACCTTGTTAATTAATTTTTAAGATGGATTTGAATTCTTTAAGAATGTGCAATGGCACTCAAAAGTCTCTCGCATATCTTCAAAAAAAAATGCAAAAAGCTAGACAAATAAAATTATTTATGTAGGTCAAGCGAGTCAAGCTAATTATTATGTGACAAGCATATATATAATAGAACTGAATGGCAATATAAAATGACGGTAATTGTAACAAGTACAATACCGATTATTATACCAAAGTCTAAAAATATATAAGAAAAAATATATTCGAAATTTATAAATTAACAAATAATCATACTGGCTAATAAACTAATTTATAATATACATTCTAAGAAGATATAGAAATAACATAATCACTGTACATATCCATAAAAGGAGACACACAACACTAATACTTGTTTTCTTCTCTTACTTTTTCTAGTTATTGACCGCACAACATGTTATCTTGTTAAATAAGAGGACAACAAGTGGTTTGGAAATCCCATCAAACCATACAGCAGTTTAATAGATTATTCAGGCATATGTTGATCTCTTATAACCTAGGTAGAATGTTGATACAGTAAAAATATAATACTTTCTTTTGTATTTAATAAGGGAAATTTTAGACTTTTACTAATATTAAAAAATAAAAAATATTCATTTGGTTTTTATGTTCACCTACTATATTTTAACAAGTTTATTTTTTTTTTTTCTAAGTAAAATTATACTACTAATAATTTTACATTCACATTTTATGATTATTTATTTTTAAAGTAAAATGCATTAATTCAATTTTTAGTGTAAGATTTAACTCTTGATATATTAAATAAGAAAACTATTTCTCATGCAACAATAAAGACAACAGAATCAAACAAGGTTTCGATTCAATTTAAAATGTATGATCTCTCTGGGGAGTCGTTATCGACAGTTAACGGCGGCTAGCCCATGTCAGAATAGCGGTTTAACGGTTTTTGTTTCCAAAATGGTTAAGATCTTTTCTTTTTGTCTCTGTTTCAAACTGTTGACCAGGGAAAATGAAGCACTTTTCATTTATTCATTTTGTTAATGGCAGACAAATTGTGAAATCAATTACATGAGATTTCACTCGGAATTGATGAAGAGTTAGTCAACCTTTCTGTGGATCTCTATAGAAGCGGCTGCAGACAACCATTTTGGTTTAATTTCCTAATCGACAACCCCATAAACATAATTTATGTGCAATGATGTAGCTATACCAAGGCTGTGGGGTGTTAGCAAAAAAAAGATTCAGTTTCTTTTTCATTTCAAGGACACGTTACTCTTTGTTCTTTGTCAGGGACCATTGTCTTTCAACGAATGTATGGTTGCTCTACATCAATTGATTCCGGAGCAACATGGCGAAGAACTCCATTAGTTCTTGTTTTGGATTCAGGTTCAAGGCATACCACCTCTGTTTCTTAAACAAAGGATGGTCACACACATTGGACATGTAATGAGTCACTTCACTAAGACTGACTTTCAATCAAATCAAAACTTTTATTTCATTCATATGAGGCTCCATGGAAGGTAACGTTTCCCCTCCACTTCTAATATTTTTTTTTAACTCTGGGAACAATCCGACTGTTCTCTGATTTTGATACAAAAAGTTACACGGTTTCTGTAATACTTAAGGTGCATGGTGCATGATGCATGTTTATGCCTCACCGCATGCATGTTTATGCCGCACCGCTAATGACGTCGATGATGGACCTAAGGATGATAATGACGGAAACGATAAGGATGCTAACAATGATGGTTGTCCTCTTGGTTTTTATTACCTAATCCAACAGAGGATCCTCACCACATTCGTATACTTTCAGATGGAGATGGCAGCTCTATTGGAAACCAAACACAAAACAAGAAGAAGAAAATAGAGTCCGCTCCAATGAAATCACAGAGGCGTTGTTATGCTTCTGAAACTGGCCAGTTACATCATTGAGTAATATTAGGAACATCATTCTAAGAGCATTGGAGACAAAGTGAAATCTGCCAGAAACGAGCATGGACATACGTGCAAATGACTGAGAAGCATGTTCTTCTACAAATCATGTCGGTTCTGGTCAACAACAACAAACTCATAGAGAAGGCACAGTGGTAAAAAAAACCGGATCCATGATGAATACAACTTTTTGGAGCTTTCTGGGATTAAAGGGTCTCTGTTAGTTAGATGCCTCAAAGGGATTATAAGTCAACTTTCCCCCCTGAGATACGCTTTCTAGTTGAAACCAAGAATCAAGATGACATAATTTCAGATGTTGGGACTCAGTTGGGATATAATTTTGTTAGTGTTTTTCGCCATTGAGCATTCGGGTAGTTTTAAAGTTGCATCAAACACAAAGATTATAAGAACTTCTCTTCTTATTAGATTTAGAAACTCTCTCAAAACTAAACCTTTTAATGTGTTTCTCTTAATGTAACATCTCTCCATGAGAACTCTTTATATAGGAAGAAGCTACATCTTTTTCTAAGGGCGAAGCTACATCTTTTCCTAATAATAATATGGAAACATTCCTAAGCTCGATATGTTTTCCTTTTTCCTTAACCCATCAAACTTCACTTTAATGAGTTAACTTGCTCCTCAAGTTAATTGGAATTATCCAACATTCTCCCCATTAATTCCAACTTGAATCTTAGGTATGTTGATCTTCTGAACTCCGATGAACTTCCATAGACCGTTAATAGGTGCATCGCATTTCTTCGACACGATGTTGCATCAGAACGTGAGTATAGATGCTTCACTGCTTCTCTATGATTCTCTCTTAAGCATCCTATGGTGCTTCGATACAATGTTGCATCAATCTCAGGCTCCTCCTCTGCCTTTGATACTTTCAAACTCGTGTGCATCAGAACGTGAGTATAGTTACATGACTCCATCTTCGTCTTGACAAGTATACCTTGCGCGTATCCTTCTTGTTTGATGTGAATGTCATCAGCTCCTTGCGTTACTTCTATACCAAGATAGTATGTACGCATCTCGAGGTCTGACATCTCAAATCTTCTTGATATATCATCTTTGAATTGCTTGATAACATTGAGCGAAGTCCCTGTTACAAACAAGTCATCGATGTATATAGCTATGATCAGAAGCTCCCCCTTCTGTTTCTTTTGATATACCGCAGGTTCCTTGGTGCACTTCGTGAACTCCATCTCCTTGAGAACACGGTCGAGTTTGATGTTCCAAGCTCTCGGAGCTTGACGCAAACCGTATAGTGCTTTGCTAAGTTTGTACACAAGATCCTCCTTTCCTTTCTCCACAAAGCCTTCTGGTTGAGTAACGTATACATCCTCATTTAAGTCTCCATTCAGGAACGCAGTTTTCACATCTAAGTGATGGATCTCCCATCCATTAGTTTCTGCTAACGCCAAGAGTAGTCGTACGATTTCTATCCGAGCAACTGGTGCAAATACTTCGTCGAAGTCTATGCCTTGTTGTTGCATGTAACCTTTTGCAACTAGCATTGCTTTGTATTTGATCACCGTTCCATCTTCATTCCTCTTGATCTTATAGATCCACTTCAAACCTATCGGTTTCACACCTGCCGGCTTCTTGACGAGCTTCCAGGTCTTATTTTTGATGATAGATTCGATCTCTGCCTTCATTGCATCGATCCAAGCTTGTATCACTGCAGCTTCGATGTAACTTTCTGGTTCACCATCGATGGTGAGCAAGAGTCTGCCACTTTCAACTTCAGCGAGTAGGATGTAATCATCGAACCGCTTTGGTTTTCTGATGTTACGACCATATCTTGATGTTACATGCGGGTCTTGGTTTGCATCGTTGTTCTCTACTACTTGCTCTTGTTCATCTGCGTCTACAGCTTCTTCTTCTTCATTATTGTTTTGCTCTTCGTGGTGTTGGTGATCTTGATGCTCATCACCATCTCCTTCTTCTGTAACATCAATATGAGGAAGCTTGAATGATCCTGGTTCTTCGTCTACGTTTATTGATAGTGTGGACCAATCCCAACTTTTCTTCTCGTCAAAGATTACATCTCTACTAACAACTATCTTCTTCGCGGCCGGATCATAGAGTCTGTAAGCTTTTGAGCTGGGCTCTGTGCCTAGGTTGATCACCATCCTTGATCGATCATCCAGCTTCTTGAGATGAGGACTGTTGATTTTTGCAAAAGCTACACATCCAAAGACCCTTAGATGCTCAATGTTCGGTTTCTTAACATACAAGCTTTCGTATGGAGTCTTGTCTTCCAAAGCCTTTGTAGCAATGTGGTTTATGAGATACGTTGAATGACGTACTGCTTCTCCCCATAGCTGATTAGGTATCTTCATAGCTTTCATCAAACTTCTAGTCATCTCCATTAGTGTTCTATTTCTTCTCTCAACCACACCATTTTGTTGCGGTGTATACGGTGCGGTGAGATGTCTAGTTACACCGTTTTCTTCACAAAAACGAATGAACTCAGAAGATGTGAACTCTCCTCCTCTATCGGTGCGAAAAGTCTTGAGTTGTAGCTTCGTTTGATTCTCCACGTACTCCTTGAACTTTTTGAACCGATCGAACGCTTCCCTCTTCTCTCTTAGCAGCATCGTCCACATATATCTTGAGTAATCATCAATTAAGACGAATACATATCTATTGTTTGCTGGTGTTGATGGTGATATCGGACCGCACAAGTCACCATGTACCAACTCCAATGCGTGTGATGCTCGATACTTTGCTTTAGGCAGGAAAGACTTCCGAGTTTGCTTCCCAACTAAGCAGGCGTTGCACACATCTTTCTCGTGTATCACCTGAGGCATCCCTACTACCATCTCTTTGTCTACCATATTCTTCATGACTCCAAAGTTCACATGTCCTAGCCGTGCATGCCACGTCCATGTAATATCAGTTTCTTGTATTTGAAGACACTTCGGATATTCAACCTCCATTGGCGTCTTGTACAATCGGTTTGGTTGCCTTGCGACTTGTACTAATAGCCTTCCACGGGGATCTTTCAGCATCAGTAAGTCTTCTTTCATATTGACCTCACAACCCATCTCGGTTGCTTGTCCAAGACTTATGATATTGTGTTTAAGACTTGGGATGTAGTAGATATCTTTGAGTGCTCTTCTCTCCCCTGTTTTTCCGATGAACGTGATCGAACCTTTCCCAACAATCTCGACGTTTGATCCATCACCGAATTTGACTTTGCCTTTGATGCTCTCATCTAGGTTTGAGAAGAACTCTCTCTTGCCTGACATATGGTTACTTGCACCATTGTCAAGGTACCATATACTCGTATTTCCATCGCATTCATCAAACCTCTTAGGAAACACTCTCTCTTCGTTGAGGAATACTACTTCATGCATATATAATGCATCCGCTTCTTGTGTTTCCGTTAGGTTAGCTTCTTCTCTTGGTCGTGTAGGACAATGTGACACGAAGTGCTCCATCTTGTCGCATCGCCAACATCTAACCTTAGAGTAGTCCTTCTTGGTCTTGTCTGAAGCTTCTCCTCCTTTGTTATGACCATCAGAAACATTAGACCTTCCTTGTCCTCTTCCTATTCCACCATAACCTCTACCTATGCCTCTTCCTCGCGAGTTGTTATGGCTTCCACCACCTTGCATATCATTCTTTCCAAACATGAGCTTCGATTGACCTTCATCTTGGGTTTCTTCTTTGATGCGTTCTTCGAAAGCCTACAATCTCCCAACAATGTCTTCGAATCGCGTTGAATTTAGATCCAGCACTTGTTCTAACGAAGCTACGATGTGAATGAACTTCGTTCTTGGAAGTCCCTTCAAAAACTTCTTTACCAGCTTCGATGCTTCCATTATCTCTCCTAACGCGGCTGCTCTCGATGCTAAGCCTGAAAGTTTTCCTGCGTAGTCATCCACCGTGTCTATGTCTGTCATCTTCAGTTTGTCGAACTCAGACATCAAAGTTTGTAACCTTGCTTCTCTCACGCGATCAGCACCTAGGTTACGGGATTTGATAGCTTCCCAAATCTTCTTCGATGTATCATGTTCTCCAATCTGAAGTATTAGCGCCTCCGGGACTGATTGAAAGATTAGAGCAATCGCCATATTGTTCTTCTTTGCATCGTTACTCCTTGGATCAATTGTATCCCAAACTTCGTATAAACGAAGCATCACTTTCATTCGCATCGACCATACGGTGTAGTTGGTCGATGTTAGCATCGAACATCGTATGTCCTTCTTCATCTCAAGACCTTTATCACGTGCTTGAGAATCGTCTCCCATGTTTTGATCGAAGTTACAACTCCTCTTGTAAACGACCTTCGAAACCTGGAGCTCTGATACCAATCAAAGTTGCACAAACACAAAGATTATAAGAACTTCTCTTCTTATTAGATTTAGAAACTCTCTCAAAACTAAACCTTTCAATGTGTTTCTCTTGATGGAACATCTCTCCATGAGGACTCTTTATATAGGAAGAAGCTACATCTTTTCCTAAGGGCGAAGCTACATCTTTTCCTAATAATAATATGGAAACATTCCTAAGCTCGATATGTTTTCCTTTTTCCTTAACCCATCAAACTTCACTTTAATGAGTTAACTTGCTCCTCAAGTTAATTGGAATTATCCAACATAGTTTAGTATTGTTTGTAACAAAAACATTGATATTGTATTTTATGATGTGAACGAAAGGATGTTTTATTGTAAGATAATGAATAAAGAGACATATTTATATTTGACGTGTGTTTATGGCATCCAATTTTGGCCTTAATACACATCATATGGGAGAAGTCAGAACACATTTCATCCAACATATCGGATCCTTGGCTAATGATAGGCGACTTTAATGGTGTTCTAAAAGCTAGTGAAAACAAGGAGCTAGGGTCAGAGAAACATGGATCTTAGTTTATTTCAATAACATGGTAAATTTTTTCATATGAAAGTATTCCATATCAAGGAACAACATTACATTGAGTGGAATCATACAACACACTTACACTACAAAAAAAGGGGTATGTATTGCATCACATAAATGGTATCAGAAAAATAAATGGTATTATTTTATATCACTTATTACTAAATGATATAAAAATGTGTATTTCAACATCAGTTATAGTAAATGATGTTCTTATTAATTATTTAGCATCATTTCATTGAAACTGATACAAACTTATGTTTATTAACATCAGATTTTAAAAACTGATAGAAAATATGAATTCACATCATTTAAATAACGCATACAATATTAATGTGTTAATATCACTTGGAGAAATGGTACATAACTTAGTATCATTTAAATAAATGGAGTAAATTTTACCTTAATTGTAAAATGATACTAATATAATTCAATTAAAAATGAGTATGTGTAATTTGTGTTGTTTACGTCAAAACAAATTTTAAGTCAAAATTTTCAGTATTAAATAATATTAATTTACATCATCAAAACAGATATATACAATGAATTTCTTATAAAATTGTATTACCTTATAAGTAAATCGTAATTTATTTAGTATAAACGTAAATTAGTTAGGCTAAAGTTAACTCAAGCTAGGCTAAAGTTAACAAGAGCTATTTGAGAGAATCAATACCCATTACAAAGCCATGAGGAACTGTCTTACTCTTGTCTAAAGATAGACGCACCTCCTCAAGTCTGTCACTTTTTCCATTCTCAATCAAATGCTTTAAAAACACGGATGCAATATACATTGTATTAACAGCTTTCTTATAGATAGAAGCCTGATCATCATCAGAAGCTTGAAGAAGCTCTTGCAAATACCCCGATAGATGAATCAACAGTTTCGCAAGGTGCCTAGAGTATCCATTGTTTTGCGCTGCAAAAAAAAAAAAGCATCTCTAATGCTCAATCAAACAACTCGACAACACACTTCTTTCTATTTCAGATCAAAAATCCACAACGAAACCCTAGAACTAAACACATTGTGCACGAGAATGACTAACCGAAGATCTCGCAGGCTTGGTGAACCAGATCGCTAGGCCACCGAGAGCTCGACGGAAGCTCGAGCAGCTTGTTCCAAAAATCAGACGCCAAGGGAAACGATTTCTCTCCGACGAAAGTGGTAATGAGATATTCCGCCACGGAAAACATCATCACCACCACCGGTGTTTCGCAGCATCGACGGCGCGCCTCCCATGTCTCCTCCTCCTTAAGCCTTGCCGAGTCAACGAGGGCGTAGTCTGAGTCAGTTATGGTGAAGATCAAAAACAATGCGAAGACGGAGGAGACGTCGATGAAATTCAATCGAGTCATCGTCGTCCGTCGTCTTGGATCCTTCCTCTGACGGAAAACACTAGAAGATGAAAGAAAGAGAGAAAAAAAATAGATTAAATGAGGTGTTGACACGTGGTTTTACAACCACGCTTAAAATCGGTCTCAAAAATCCTAAGTTAAGGATCGGTTATCTTTCATTTATTTAGTTTTGATTTAATTAAATCAATAATTTTGTTTAAAAAGCCCGTTAAGGATCAGCGGATAATCATGGTCTAAAGTTTAGAACGATGGGAAAATGATGAAACATAAATTACAAATTCATCTTCACTAAAGAAATAACAAAAGAAAAAATTGACAACACTCCGGGTTGAATTTGAATCCATAAAATATATAAAACCCTATGACCACTAGACCACTTAATTATTTACGTTATTTGTTAATAAACAGAATATATATCTTGCCAAATTTGTTTTCTTGATTACTTCCTGATGTATTTCCAATTTTTTTTCAATTTGTTATCCTGCTATGTTCATACTAACCACAGACGTTGGGTCTAGCCAAGATTCGAGCATTGGTATGTTATAGGTAGACTTATCTATTTATTGATATTGCTTCACGAGCCAACAAGTTTACTTTTACTGAATTTAAGTTTGAATGATTTTGGATCGAATTTAAAAAATGCATATGATGTGTTAGAAAATACCAAAATAAAGCTTGGCGAAATCTACTCTATTAAAATAGAGTCCTACTTTTTATCTACTTAAAAAGTTATCATTTAAGTTTTGGACCTATTTACTATTCATTAGAAATTAATTAAAGTTAACATCCCTTATAATTTGGTTATACAATATTTATCTCAAACAGTTTCCTAACATTAAGGTAATAATGTTAACAAAAACAAAAATGATTCTTTGATATCTTTCCAAAGTTTAAAAAACTCCTGAATAATAATATGACAAGATAACATTCTTTTGTTTTCGAACACAAACAATATTACAAAATAAAAATATATATTTCTAACATCTGCTCAACCCCAAATTATTTACTGAACATATTTTAATAATATAAAACACAGTAATCAGTTATTTCAATTAAATCTGAACAAAATTTTTTTTCAACATATCTTAATTATGCGGGGTATATTACAATTATACCATAATAATATCTAACCAAACATAACTTAATTTAATTTATTCAAAATAGCAAAATTTATAAAATACCATTAAATCATGAATTTTTAATTTAAAAGTAACTTATCTAAATGCTCTTATTTACTCAAAAACAAGGAAACTTTACCTTAAAATTTATAAAATACTTTTAAATAATGAAATGTTAATTTAAGAACATAAAACATGAATATAAATGTATATAAATCTGTACATAGCGCGGACTAAAATCTAGTCTTTCATTAAGCTGTAGCCTGAGGTAATTTCTCTCTCGCCTTTCTTTACTTTTCTTTATTTCAAAAAAAAAAAACTATTTTAGGAATAGAACACCGAAAAAGTTAGCTTTAATAATAAGAGTCGAATGCTTTTCGGTGGCTCTCAAGTCTCAAATACTTTAATTACAGAAAAGAAGAATAAGAAGAAGAATGTAATAAGGGGAAAAAGGTGTCTTCCAATCCCAATAATCGATATTGCTCTCATTACTTTTCTTAAGATACGGATTTTGCATAAGTTAGTGTTAGTTGATAATACGAGCCTGGCCAGACTTTTATGCGGAAAAGAAAAGGCTGTATACATATTAAAATGTAATAATACTATCAGATGATACTAATGATCAGTTTTGTTTATTTGTTACTAATTAAAAAAACATGCATGGTTTGGTAATGTCCAGCATTGCGTTCTCGTTAGTTCAGTTTATTGTATTGTTGTTATCCTTTTGTACATCTGGAACTGCAAATTTTCTTTTTCCATTAAACCTTAAACAGAACCCTAATAGAATATAAACTTTTTCTTAAAATTATTGAAACATCTAGAAAAAATATTGCATAAGATGGTGGTTAGTGTGTCCCTTTTAAGAGTAACAAGACAAGGGTTCGAGTTTCATAGTGAACATATTGATTATGTCTAGGAGTTTGTGGTCAAATGGTAAGAGGAAACGACTTCGGATTCGGATGTCAACACATTTCACGTTCAATCCACAAATCTTGCGAAACTAAGCACATGTTACCTACATATCCTACATGGATATAAACCTTTGTTTTCGACTCATTTAGAGAAGATCTATCCATAAGATACACATTCTATTAAAAATTATTCCGGACCCTTCCATAAGTCTGGAATACCCCCAACTTAATCCATAAAAAAAAATAATAATAATAAGCTGATGTTACTTAATGCTATAGAATGTACTGGTTACTACAATACCCGATTGGAGTGTAAAATGCTTTAAGATTAATGACAAAATGAACTAATAGTCTCTTACATCCCACAATGTTAACAACATATTTTACTAATATGTTATTATCATTATATGTTTTGATGCACACCAATTATATACACACATATATATATATATATATTTATAACTTTAATTTTTATGCTAGTTTAAGATACTAATTTTCGGATAATAAGACTATTCTATCTCAATTTACAAAAAGTGCTATATGAATATATTATATTTTTATACACTGATAATATATCTATACTTTAAAATTGAGAATATTACTGATGTGTATTTTTTTTCTTTTTTTTGGAATGAATAGCTATTATGTCACTCAAACTTAAGATGATTTCGATAACTAAACCGAGATGTAAATACTTTTAGAAGAGAGAAAACTCCTTATTATATATCTTTCTCATATCGATGATTATCACTCTCTTTAGACAAGCATTGGATAGTAAATTATTTCGTGTTTTTTTATATATATTTTAATTTTGATTTTTTTAAGAAAATAAAAACGATTTCTCTTTTGGGGCTTTTGTCATTTTTTTATCAGACTTTTGTTTTCTTAGGCATTTTTTCCAACTAATTTTTATATAAAGTTGAAAATATTAGTTCTATAGTTAACCAAACGGTAAAAAAAAACTGAAATAGAATAAATATACAAAAAATTAGAGCAAAACAAGAATACTTTTTTATAATTTTTGTAATTGTAATAAATTTTCATATAATTATAAATTTCACTATATTTATTTAAATGAGGATATTTATTATTATTTTTGTCAACATGATTTTTATTACTTATTCATAATAAGTTATGTTTAGTTTAAATATATAATTTTCATTAAAAGTTTTAACATTTATTAAATATAATAATTTATTAAATTAGTTTGATTTGCTTTGTTTTACTTGACATGTATTTGTTATGTTTGATCTACATTATTCCAAACCTATGTTAAAAGGTGAACGAGCGAAATTCAGCGTCTTATTTGATTAAATGCAGCTTTTATACTTATTTGGAATTCTTGTAAATGGATGTTTCATGTTTGTACCGTCGGAAATGAACTCTCGGAATGTGGAGTTTTTGTCGGGAATAACAGTGTCTTACATTATTCAGCTTTTGGAAAATAAATTTCGATATTGGTTATAAATAAAAGCTAGTAAAATGACAAAAGACAATCATGTTAATTGGAAAAAGTGACAGGACAAGTGTCATTCCATCTAGAGGTAGTGCGTGGGGGGTAATCATATCACGTTTGACAAATATGCTTTCTCTTTATATTCATTATCACTTGTAATTAAGAAAGCGTAAATTAGCTAAATAACTCAAATTGAAACGAAAGTTTCTTAAAATGGTTTCTCAGTTCAACTTCGCCAAGTTTCTTTAAGTGGTGTGTTAGTTCCACTTAGCCACACATCATTAGTGGCTAAACGAATCATCTTTATGCCGAGTTAGCCACAAATTTTTGTTGCAGGAAAGGAAAGTTTGCGAGATAAGAAGTGGTAGTGATTATGTTTATCTACCACTATCGTTCACGTCAGATAGTGTAAAAGCAGATGTGCATGCATTAATTCTATTGTATGTATTAATTTGATTGTGAAATTGGGATGGTCAAAGGGACGAAGGAGAATGATTGATTAAAAAAGAAGTGATGAAGTCGAGAGTAACATCTAAGTGGAGCAATCGGTGCTTTGATAACATTTCATCATCATTACCAATTCGTATATGTAATCCAACTAACTAAATTGGTAATCATATTCACGTGTATGTGGCCCAGGCAATCCCTTTACAATTTAGCATTGTTTTACAACTTTCCCTCTTTTTAATGTCTAATTGAATAAAGCTCTCTTTTCTTGTTTGGTCAACTGATATCTTATATCCAAAATAAGACGGATACATTTTTACTGCATATTTAAGTGAACAGGTGTAATGTTTTATGTGAACCATTGCAAATGTTTGTATGAACAGTTGTAACTATAGAATAAAACATTGCAATTATTGATCATTGCAACCTTTAGAAATAACTATATTAATTAACTAGGACCGATCCGCCCGAAGATTTGAAAATTATTTAGATAGTTAGAATATTTTTTCTAATATAATTTTTTATGAATTAAAATATACATATTAGTTTATTTTGGAAGGTTTTTTTTAAGACTAAAATAATCATGCAATCTTGATAATTAGTTTTTTTTTCTTGGGGTGGCATTATTAGTATTTTAGATTAGGTAAATATATTTGAGAAAAGTTAATATTTGGACGATTTATTATTAGTCATATGTGAATAAGTTTGTATGATATATATATTCCATAGATATTTTTAACCGGTGGAACACATAATATACATATTTGGGTGTCTATATTTGAAACCAATAATTTGACTTAAGTGTAAGTTTTAATATGATGTTTCTACAGAAAATATAAATCTCTAAGACAGTGTTCTAAGATAAGATAGAGTAGTATGCTGGCAAAATCTTTATATACCCCATAAACTAATAGCATTTGTAGTTTTGAAAACGATGTTTTCGTCGAAGCTTAAAGCAAATATTGACTTATTGATTTTTTACGTTAATATAAAGTGTTTTGTTTTTATAAGTGAAATAAATTAATTCCGTATTCGGTTTTATTGGTTTACAGACTAACCCCATGACTTCTACGCTTATATTCTACAATCGTGTTTTGCGTGTGTATGACGTAACCAACCCTAGAAAAATTAAAATTAGCAAATAGCAACTTTATAAGCTTAAAACATTATTTAAACTTTAAAATAAAGTAACAAATTTTAAACTTTATAAGTTAACATAAGACTCACCAAATTCAATTGTCAAAACATAAAATTTTAAAATTTGACCAATATCAAAAATAATCTCTCCATTAATATCCCAAACACAACGTGACTTGGCTGTTTAAATAAGAAATGGTACTCTTTAAATATGGTCGATCAAATGATAACAGAATTTCACTTTCGTCGATATGATCTGTATTAAGAACAATTTATACTGGAATGCTAAATAGACTCCATAATATAAAAGTGAATAAAGACTGAAACAAACTTAAAGTACCCATATAATTGGGAATATCTAAAACATAAATATCCAAATACTTGAAACTAAAAAAAGATGCATAAGCATTATTAAAACTGAGATTCTGATCAAAAATTTGTCACTGCTACATCCTAAGCAACACGCGCCTTCTTGACCACCTTAGAGGATGAGACGTCCGGATTCTTACGCGCAGTACCGTATAGACCCATCTGATCCATTACCAGTGGCCCTTCCAGATGCAAACCCAACAGGAGCTGGCTTGCCATTAGGCATGTTGTCATCATCATCCTCGTTACCTCCCTGATCCATTGAGATTGTTATACATATACGTATTCGTAAACAGCGATAAGACAATGAGATAACGATTTTTAGCAAAAAAAAAAAAGACAATGAGATAACATATTACACATTATACTTACATTGTCGCCCACGTCATCGTCTCGCACACGACCAAGCTCATCAGCAATGCTGAATATCAATCTAAAGAAGTATACAAAACGTTAGTGGAATGCCGTCAATAAAATAACACTATTAACACTATTACACATTATACTTACATTGTTGTTTCTTTCTGAAACGTTGCTTCATATATCATGTTATGGTGAACATCTTATGATTGCCGGTTAAGTTATAAGCAGTGATCCTCACCTGGAAAGTGTATTGACTTTCCTTCCATATCTGCAATGAATGAAGGTATCCTAGTCTCCTAGAGTCTTCAGAGTTCACTCCATCTTCAGCCTAATTGACAGGAAACCAAATACAAATTAAGCTTTTATTTAATAGGCGATAAAAACGCAAGTAGACAGAGGTGTATTTTACCAGCATCTGAACAGCCTCACTTGCTCTGAGATTATGTAGTTTCTTCATCATACCATCAAACCAAACAAATATTCCTGCAGCAGTATCATCAGCAATAGCCATCTCAATACGATAGCTGAAAGGAGATGGTAATGAGGAAGCCACATTATTAAAATACACTTGTATACGTCTAGATGTATACATACATAGATATATAGTAGGGACGTAACTCACTGAAGTTTGAAATATACGTCATAGATATATATATATGGGTCACCTGAAACATAGTTTAAAATAGATCAGTGTTGATTAAAAGAGGAAAATTAACTGGAAATAAATATCAATGCTAATTAACAGAAAATCAAAATCAATGATAACAATCAGAATGAGTTTTACCGGAAAATAAGTGTAGGTGCTAATAAACAGAAAAGGAACTATCAAAATCTGGAAAAAAGGAACTTACATTCACGTCAACCATTAGCATATCGACCCACACCAGTTCACCACCAGGCTTAACATTTATGGTCTCCCCATACCGAAACCACAGGAGCCTCGCCTCGACGACGGAGGAGCACTTGTCGGACTTCAGATCAGAGAAAAAAACCCTTGAGTTAGCCATAACACGATCTATTAGTATGAGATTTAAGAGATACGAAGATATGATGAGATCAACGAAAGGAAATCTCACACGTATTTATACCGAAACCACAACATCTCAGATCGAACAACATTGAAGAAGACGGAGTGGGGGTGTGAATCAATGGGAGCAATCAAGTAGCCTTTACTCAGACCGTTTCAGATGGTGAGAAATCGTTAACGTCGCTGCAGCGCCGTCGCACGTAGAGGATAGACAGACTTCGTTTCATCACTGCAGCGGATTAGGGTTAGAGGGTCTCCTTCACGCCGGGCCCGGATAATTTCCAATTTAAAGCCCAATTACACAATATTTACAAACAAAACCCATGACGACAGATCTTTAAGGAACTGATGCGTGTACAAACGAAGCTTTAATGAACCGCTGCGTTTTTGTTAAAACAGCCACGTGTCAGCTCGAAAGCATCTGAATTAGTGACATGGCATCATAGCTGGACACTGTGGGAGGGATTCAAGGTGTACTTTATATAATTAGATGTGTAATTAATTGCAACTTGTGGTGATTAACCATTGTAACTCTTTACTAACTATTGTAACTCCTCATTAACTTTTGTAATTTTTGGTTTAACCATTGCAACTATTAGTTGCAATTCTTTAATCTCTATATAAGGAATAATACATATTTGCAAATGGATATAGAAAAAATCAGAAACTAATAAAAGGAGAAAAAAATTTATTGTTTAAAAATTATCAAAGACTTTGAAGAAATACATATAAACTTTAAAGCTCTATTTGTTTCTCTTGTATTTTAGCCTAGAACAAGAGCCAAACTTTAATTGTCTTATCTTACAAAGGGATTTCATGTAATCAAAGGTTTGGAATATGATCGAAATACTATTTAAGTAAAGTACGACGATTCAACATTATCCAAATATATAATTCGCAAATTTACGGGTTACAACCTCAAATAACAACAATTTTGGATAACCAACCAAAAAGAAGAAAATTCCTTGGAATCAATGCTAACAGAAACACATTTCACCGGAGTTAGAACCAAAGCCTTATGTAAAGAAAGTAAGCATGTACAAAATAATTGATAATGATAATACTATTAAAGTTTAAAAACCAAATCATAAAAGGATTTAGAAAAAGTTTAGTCTAAGACATAGTATACACAAACACGAACACAATAAACTTTGAGGTCCAAAAATCACTGCATCCTGATCTCGAAAAAAAAAACGTGAACCAAGGCTTTGCAATAAACTGCACTGTTAAACACTAAAGATCCGACACCTATTCTGTTTCCATCAATACACAACTAGATCTGAAAAAAATTAATATCTTTATGAAGAAGAATAAAATACACAAAAATAGAGAACAAATACGACTCCGGTGTTGTGTAAGCCACCAGAGTCGGAGTCGAAAAGGTCTTGATGGCTGGTTTTTGACTTAGAGAGAAGGTGGAGGATTAGGTTAAGAGAAATGTTTTTAATAGATGCGAGATGAAAACACTGTTATATTCTTCAAATTTGAATCTTAGGGCATGATTATCAGGGTATCTTGGACTTGGTCTTTAGGTATTTCGGCCCAAAAAAAAAAATAAAAAAGCCACGACATCATAAGAAATTAAGCCGAATGTCCCCCATTAAGATGTTTTTGGGCTGGTCCTTCGTCACAGGTGGCAGCATCCAATTGGAGAAGGTATCAGTGTAGGGCAAAGACCTCTTCTCCTCTCTTTAAGCAATGCTCTTACTGCAGGATAATCACACTTGAAGCAGCTTATTGTGATAAGAAAAGAGCTGTATTCGAAGCAAAGAAGCAGCAACAAAGTGTGTTCTCCAGAGTCTAAGAGAAATAAAATTTAGGAAAAAAACCTGAGCCTTTTCTAAAGAAGAGTGATTCATCACACCCTGGTTAAGCTGATCAAAGGACTCTCTTTACGGAGGGGTATAACTTTCGGCAACTAGAACAAATGAGTGGTAAGGAGAAGTTTATACAAAATCAGTATTACCATGATCTATCTCGGGTTCAGCGAAGCACTCATTCATCCAAAGTGAACCGTTTCTCAAATTAAACATCAGGTGAAAAAATAAGAAATATGATGTAGTTAGAAAAAGTGCAGTCAATAAGCCAAACGCAGTTTGGAAGGAGAAGAATAAGTTGATTGCAAACGTAGACTAAATCGAATTAAATCCAATAAGTGCAGTCAATAAGCCAAACGCTGCTGATCCTACTTAGTCCTCTCCACTTTAACCCATGGTTTATAAGTGTTTTAACTACTATTTATTATATTTTAGAGTCTATTTAGTATATTTACAGATTCAGGAATGATTTGGAGTAAAGTAATAATTTTGTAGCATTTTGGAGATAAAAAGAGATGACATCCGAGCTGACCATCGAGCACGGCCATCGGTCGACATTGAAGAGATATAATTGATTTATATTCACATCATGACATCGATCGACAGCGAGTACGCAAAAGCCCGTTTGGTCCAAGCCAACTTAAAGCCCAAGACTTCATCAAATTACAAGATTACCCCTGATGAGATTTAACCTAATACTTATAGTTTGCCAACATGTTAGAGGCAAATAGTACTTTTATTGTTCCCTTGTTTTTCACAGAAAATTTTTTTAAGGTTTTTCTAGGATTTTAGGAGAGTTGGAGAGAAGATCCAGAGAGATTTGTGATTGGAACTACATTGATTCTTACTTTAATCTCATGCAGTTTTATTATCTATTTCTTGTTGTTATGAATTGTTTAACCATGTCTGAGTAGTTTTATTGTTAGGTTTAGGGTTCAAATAGGTTATGAGGGATTAGTCCCAACTAAAGATTGTTAAGTTGTGATATTCATCATTAGAATTGTCATTAATGCATGTTTCTAGATTATCTACCTAGAACTTGCCCTAGAAGTTGTAGACACAAGTGATAACTTGCATCTCACTCTGAATCCGTCCTAACTGAGCTTGAATTGTTAGAGTAAGGCGAAAGCTGATCTAAGAATCTTAGAGAGCATAATTCAACTCGTGCGTAAAGCTTGACTTAACGCTCGTCGATAGATATTCTTATAAAATAATTGATTGACAGCAAGACACTTGTATCGATCGATATTCCTCTAGAATCATAGATCGACACTAAAGTCGTGTCAATAGACAAACCTAGAAAGCGAACGACGATCAGTTTGTTGTTTAAGAGCTTGAGCTCTATAATATCATGCATACAACTAATAAGCACCTATAAGATTATAATCCTGATTACCTGAGTAGAAACCCTAAATCTAGCTACTTTAATTAATTGTCTTCAACCCAATCAATTAACCGAGCAACTACCTTGCTGACAACCTGCTTATTTACATTTTAATCATAATCAACCTAGCTTAATCACCATGATTAGATCTATTAGGTTTCCTAACTCTTTGTAGATTCGATCCCTAAGTACTACAGCTGAACCTCTTATTTGGGAGAGTAATTCACTCTTTAGGGTAATTTGAGGGAGATCCAATTTGGCGCCGTTGCCGGGGAGCTTTGATCGCTTGATAGATTTAATTCGATTTAGTCTAGGTTACTTTTTAAATGTGCTCTTTGACACAAAAAAAATTTCTTTTCTTTTTTAGGTGCATGCCCAACAGTACCAGAAGCAACAAGGAAACACAACTGCTTTTCTCATAAGATTCTCAAAAGTTTGGAACGTTCAATCCGCAAAGGAAGACGCTCCTCATCGATCGACATCAACGTTAGTTCGTCGATCGATATTCGCCAACCACCATCGACCCAGATACTTATTTCGTCGACCGACACTTGCTCACCACCATCGACCGAAGCTACTCTTCCGTCGACCGATACCTTCCATCCGAAATCGATCGATAATTCATCCCAAACATCGATCGATACTGAGCCGCGAGACATGGTTGCTACTCTGATACTTGTGCGAGATGATAATTGAGACCTGCATGACCAGGACGGTCATCAATGCAACATGTCAGAGGATAGATGCTCAGGGGGCTGCAATTCCTGAGCCCGATACTGATGCTATAGGAGCTGCTCAACCTGTAGATGAAGCTGCTCAACCTGTAGATGAAGCTGCTCGACCCAGAACGTTGGCTGACTACAACCGTCCGGATCAGTTATATGCCAACAGATCAGCCATTTGCCCTCCAACTATCCAGAGAGGCAATTTTGAGTTGAAGCCGCAGTACTACACACTCGTGGGACAAACACTCTACTGTGGGTTATCTCACGAGCATCCTGTGGACCATTTGGAGAGGTTGGATGATCTGATATCTGCTATTAAAGGCGAGGGAGTCTCTGAAGACTACCTTTTATGCAAGCTCTTCAAGTATTCATTTGCTGGAGAGGCTTCACATTGGCTTAAGCAGTTACCACCAGGATCTCTTATATCCTGGGCCGACATTAAGAAAACGTTTATGTGTAACTTCTTTGATGAGGCACGTGCTGAAGACTTGAGGTGTAAGATTACCACATTCACTCAGGAGCCTACAAACTCATTCAGAAGCTCCTGGATCAGATTCAAATCTTATCAGAGAGATTGTCCACACCATGGACTCAATGAGGAGGTGCAGTTGCTCAGCACTTTCTCCAAAGGTATCGCGGTGCAATATCAGATGGCTCTTGACGCATCCAGCGAAGGGAACTTCAACACTAGGAGTCCAGAAGAGGCTGTGAGACTTATTGAGTACTTGGCATCCAACAACAGCACCAAGAACACGGACTTTGAGAGGAAGCAATCTGCAACTACCCTTGAGAAGGAGCAGATGGATGAGGTGAAAGCAAAGCTGGACAGTGTTCACAAGCTTCTCAGGAAGCAAGCTTTCTCGGTTGAGGATGCAGATGTTGTAAACACAGAGGACATAGCAAAAGTAGAGGAGGAAGTGAACTTCATTGGAGGAAATAGATTTCAGAGGTCTGGATTTCAGAGGTGCGGAAACCAGGGAGAAAACTTCTATGGTAATGGGCAGAGAAGTAACTTCAACCAGAGTTCACAGTACTAGAAACTCTACAACAACAACTACATGAACAACATGAGTTATGGAAACTCATCTTACCAGAAACCACCACCACAGACTCAGGAGAGCAAGATCGAAGCAATGCTTGATCGAGTGCTAGAAGGACAGCAGAACCAGATGGTAGATTTCAATGGGAAGATTGATTCTGTCTACAACAACCTGAACATAAAGTTTGAGACTTTGAGCACTCATCTGAAGAAGTTAGAGATGCGGTAGTTCAGACATGAAAAGCTGCTAAGAAGCAAGAGGCTTTAGCAAGGGGGATATGAGATGATGCAATGAGACACCACGTGAATGCCATCATAGATGACGATTTCTGGCAAGTGGTGAAGCATGAGAAGCTGCAGGAACGAAGTTTCCAAGTGGAAAGCTCGATGAACTTCGGCGGATCACACTGGTGTCGACCGACGTCAGACCACAGACATCGATCGACAGACCTTAACCAAAGCCGATCGACGAGCCTTCCAGAACCTCGATCGATGACACTTATAGAGTTGGTTGCATCGTGCAATGCAGTGAGGATTATGTCTCACGAGGAGTTCGTAGCAAGACACCCACATCCGCCCAGCCCTTTACGCCTAAACATCGATCGACGCCATGAGCCAAACGTCGACTGAAAATGAGAGCAAACCGCCGATCGACAAAATCCAGTCATCATCGATCAACAAACACCTGTCACATACCAAGTGCAGCTGCCAAAGATTGAAAGCGCAGGAATCGACGCACTCAGACCACGACCTAAACCTTCAGCTAACCTACCAGAGGCCACCGGTACACATTCAGAAGATGCAACAAATGCTCTATGGAAGTTGATAAGGTTCCTATGGGGAGGACCTTAAGGAAAAGAAATGAGAAGGTTACTAAGTATCTGAAGAGGGGAGCTAATAAGAAGGAGATGGACAACTTTCTTAAGAGAGTCCTTAGAGAGTTTAAATCGGTTTGCAAGATCTGATTGAACAGTCATGGAACAATATACCGAGACAAGAAAAATCGCCTAAGACTTAGTTCGCTAGACTATCCACCTAGGTTTTAAGTTCCCTAAAATTCTATGGCAGTCTCAAAATCATTTTTATTTCTTAGTACTTTCCTATGAAAATTCCAAGTCTGATTTAAAAAAATATCAAGTCGGACATACCTTAGTTCTCTCGAAGATTTGGGTTTACCTCTTCTCCGTTTTGCTTACTCATTTCCCCTTCCTCTTCTCATGTCTGTAAGCCCTTTTCGATATTGGTATTTATCCTTTATCTTCTCTTTTGATACGACGTCAATTTTTGTAAAAAAAGTTTCAAATTAGTCATATAGTTGAGGAAGCTAAGGTGTTAAGTTAACCGTTGCTGTTTTATATTATCAATTTGAATTCATACGAGAAAACAAGTCTTTGCGGCTTTTTTCGTAAAGTTCCAATGATAATTCCAATCTAGACGAAAAAAAGACGTTTTGATCGAGATTCGAAGGAAAACACAAAGATGGAGGTAAGGGCGAGTAGGATTCTCAAGAGGGTGAGTAAGATGCCTGATATACCTTGGATTTGACCCGTTTTCATCCATGGTATATAAGTGTTTTACTATATATATATCTATGTTTTCTACTCTTCTAGGTATGTTTTCAGGTTCAGGTGCATTTCGGAGTAAAGCTATGACTTTGGAGCATTTTGGAGCCTAAAGGACATTTCACCCGAGCTGACCACGTACAGGTCAACAAGAGGAAGAACAATCGATCGATGCGCATCAGTGCTGACGATCGATACCAGAAGATGCCTCGACAGCTGAAGAATAATATCGATCGATGTACACAAGTACCATCGATCGATGTCGAGACATCAGACACGCGACATTTTGGATTCAGCAGACTTAAAACCCAAGGCCAAGCCAAATTACAAAAATGCCCTGACGAGTTTTTAACCTAGTAGATTATATACTGCCTAAGTGTTTTGACGGCAGGGGAGAGTTTTAGTTTAGGAGTTTTAGAGAGAGACCTTTTTGTTACAAGTTTTGGAGAGAAGATCACTTGTGATTGGAACTCCTTGTTACCATTTCTTTTCATCTATACTATGAGTTTCTATTTCTTCATTGTTATGAATTGCTTTGCTATGTCTGAGTAGTTCAATTATTAGATCCAGGGTTCATATAGGTTTGTGGGATTAGCCCCAAACTATAGATCTGCCTTGTTGTGATATTCATGATAGATTTGTATTCATTGCTTGTTTTAGCCTTGGTAACTAGAACTTGATCATAGGATTGCATATTCAAGCACCCTTGTTATCCCATCCTGACATCTATCTATCATATTAGGACTGCTAGAGAGGGCTAACCGCCAATTTAATATCTTAATAGGGCATATCATAATCGCGCATAGACCTGGCTTGAACCCGTCGATCGATGTCCTCAACTAACTATCGATCGACGTTGGCAAAGGTGTATCGGTCCACGTCCCAATAGGACCATCGATCGACACTCTCTCGTTGTCGACATACTAACCGTTGAGACATGAGATCTAGCCTGTTAACCAGTGAAACATGCGACAACTGATCACTGAGTTAAGCGATTGAGCTCTAACATATCATGCATGCAACAATTAGGCATCTATAGATATTATAATCTCCAACACCTGAATAGTGGCCCTGCATCTAATATCATTTCCAACCAAGTTACGTTTACTAGTTACTTCGTTTGTTACTATTGCTATTTCATTTAAACAATTTACAACCCTTAGAATTAATAAACACTAGATTTAATTGTTCTCTAGCTCCTTGTGGATTCGATCCCTAAGTACTACATCTGAATCTCTTTTGATGAGAGTAACACTCCTTAGGGTAATTTGAGTGGTATCAAATTTGGCGCCGTTGCCGGGGAGCTTTGATCGCCATTAGATTTAGTTTTATTGATTCTTATTCTTTTCTCTACCCCTTTCTAATTATCTTTTTCTTGTCTTTTCAGGTGCATGCCCAGCGGTACCAGAAGCAACAAGGAGAAAGACTTGCTGTTCTCACACGATCCTGGTCATATGGAACGCACCATCCATTGAGGTCAACGTTCCACATCGCTCGACGCAACAACATCGTTGTCGATCGTTACGCACAACCAACCGTCGACCGACACCAGAACTTCATCGTCGATCGATCCCAATTGTTCGACAACGATCGATACTACACCGCGTAACTCGATCGATATCGTGTCGTCAAAAATGGTAAACATTATTATTCTAACACAGAACGAGAACGGAAACCTGTATGACCAGGACGGTCATCTGCGGAATGCAACAAGTCAGAAAATAGACGCTCAGGGGGCTGTGATCCCTGATGCTAATGCTACAGGAACTGCTCAACCTGTAGATGAGGACGCTCGATCGAAACCACTGGCCGATTACAATCGCCCAGATGAGTACTATTCCAACAGATCAGCTATTCGGCTTTCGGAGATCCAGAAGCAGAAATTCGAGCTGAAGCCTCAATACTACACCCTCGTGTCGTAGATACCCTACTCTGGGTTACAGCACGAGCATCCTATTGACCATCTGGAATGGTTAGAGGATCTAATCGCTGCTATTCGGATGGAAGGAGTCCCCGAAGATTACCTGCTGTGCAAGCACTTCAGATACACGCTGAATGGAGAAGCGATGCACTGGCTTAGGCAGCAACCCACAGGATCTTTAACATCCTGGAGCGACATCAAGAATGCTTTCTTACGAAACTTCTTCGATGAGGCGCGCGCTGAAGAACTTCGGAATAAAATTTCCACATTCTCGCAGGAGGCTGGAGAGTCCTTCAAAGATGAGTGGATTAGATTTAGGTTCTTCCAGCAAGACTGTCCACACCACGGATTTAACGAAGTGCAGCTGCTAAACACTTTCTTCCGATGTCTCGCCTTACAGTATCAAATGGCTCTTGATACGGCGAGTGAAGGAAACTTCACTACTCGGAATCCGTTGGAAGCTGTGAGACTTATCGAAAACCTTGCTAACAGCAACAGCACCAAAAACACTGACTCTGAACGGAAGAATTCTGTAGCCTCTATCGGGAAGGAACAGATGGACGAAGTAAGAGCTAAGTTAGATGTGGTGCACGAGCTTCTTAGGAAGCAAGTCTGTTCAGCTGAAGGAGAAGTAGCAGATACGGAAGGAGAAGAAAATGTGAACTACATCGGAGGTACTGGATTCCAAAAATTTGGAAACCAGGGCCGAAACAGAAACTTCTTTGGAAATGGTCAAAGAAGTAACCAAAGTTCACAATTTCAAAAACCCTTCAACAACAGCAAAAGCTACTCGAACTCTTACTACCAAAATCCACCACCCCAGAATCAGGAAAACAAGATCGAAGAGATGCTTGATCGAGTACTGTTGGGACAACAACAAATCACCGTAGATTTCAACGGTAAGATAGACTCCGCGTACAACAATCTGAACACCAAAATCGAGACCTTAAGGACTCAGGTGAGAAAACTTGAAACGCAAGTAATTCAGACGGGCGAGACTATAAAGAGGCAAGAAGCTTTCGCTAGAGAGGCAGGAGCCGACAAAGGGAAACACCACGTAAATGCCATCAGGATGATGATTTCTGGCAAGTGGTGAGAAATGAAAAGCTTGAGGAAGGAGACTTCGAAATCGAAAGCTCCATGAGTCTCGGCAGATCCCAATGGTGTCGACCGATGTCGATAAACTCGCATCGATCGACAGAACATGACGAAGATCGATGGACGGGTTACTCCAGTCATCGATCGACGTCGTCCGCTAAATCGACTGAATGCAATGCAGTTCAAATTCTAACTCATGAGGAATTCACAGCTAAGCATCCTCACCCACCCTCCCCTTTCTATGATAAAATTGATCAATTGGTTGAGCCAACCATCGATCGACAGAGTGAGTCCGACGTCGATCGTCACACCCCACCTCCCATCGATCGACATGCACCTCTAACATACCGAGTGCAGTTACCCTCAATCGATAATGATTACATCAACGCACTCAGACCACCACCTAAACCATTAGCTAGCCCACACGAACCAAAACCCAACCCTTTAAATAGTTCACCAGAACCAGTTCAAGAAGAACAAGAAACTGAAGGGAGAAGGTTAAGGAAAAGAAAGGAGAAGATTCCTAAGAACCTTAAGAGGGAAGCTAACGATAAGGAGATGGATGGTTTCACTAAAAGAGTCCTCATAATCCCAATCGAAAAAGCTTTTGATGAAGCTTACGTCACACACTAGTTGTGGATGTTCTTCAGAGAAACAAAGGTAACTGAGGAGGACATTAGGAGAATGTTTCATCAAGTCAGAGAGAAGATGAAACACATGATCACATTGACGAAGAAGAGTGATCCTGGGAAATTTGCAATACCATGCGTAGTCAAGGGTGTTGAACTTCCCCATTCAATGTGTGACACAGGAGCATCAGTTAGTATCCTCCCTAGGATCATGGCAGACCAGCTTGGTTTGACCATCGAACCTTCAAAAGAATCCTTCACCTTCGTGGATCTTTCAGAAAAACGATCAGGAGGTATCATAAGAGATCTGGAGGTACAGATTGGTAATGCCCTTGTCCCTGTAGATTTTCATGTCCTAGACATCGAGCTTAACTAGAACTTTTAACTTCTGCTTGGAAGATCTTTTCTAGCTACAGTAGGAGCTGTATGTGACATGAACAAAAATAAATTGTGTCTGACGCTGATAGACCCCAACATCCAATACGACCCCATCCGACCTAAGAGGAAGGTTATTAATTCTGTAGATTACGGGAATGAACTTGGCTTCATTGGCGCATGCCATTGTGGAGCAGCGTATAATTCGGAAACGAAACAGAGTACTCGGAATCTATCGACACCCCCACTTTTCCATCGATCGATTCCAATGAGTCAACTGTGACCGATGACCGCAAAAACACGTCACTCGACGTAAAGCAGTCGGTTGACCATTTCATTCCACCTAATCATTGTTACCCCCACTTTGCCTTCCAACCTCCAAGCAAGAGAGGACATGATAACTATTCCATAGGCAGTTGGGCAGACATTGGTTTCCATGAAAGTTTTGCAGTTGACACTGTAATTACTTCATCTAACGAGGAACATACAGAGGAATACGATGAGGATTATTGGAAAGAACGTGCAATAGAAATGTCTTTGCAGGATGAAAGATTTGAAACACATAAGTTCAAAAACACGTTTCCAACATCGATCCCCGAAGTGCACTCCACATCGGTCGATACCCATCCTTGTCCAGCAAAACAACCGCTCACATCGATCGACACCCACACAGGAACATCGATCGATATTCGCGCCGTAGCGGAAATTCAGGAACAGGAGAATATTCCCTCTCCAACTAGGTTTATAGATACCTATATAAATCGTTTTGCACCCCCGAAACCACCTCAACACACCAGAGCAGACACACAAGCAAATAAGATGAACACTCTTCCTTCTACTTCAATAGGAAAATCCATGAAGAGCAATCATCTCAAGAACACAAGTTCTGCAGAAATTACTCTGCCATCGATCAATGCATCTGTATCTACATCGATCGATACTACTCTAAACCCTAATCTTTCTATTTCTAAATTTAATGATAATGCAAACATTGATTACGGTTTTCTAACACCTGATGAATTTGGTATTTTCAGGGACCCAGATGGCAACGCACGTGCAATGGATGGAAGGATCTCACAAATGTCCAGAAAGGACATAGCAGATATCCTTCAAGTAGCCAATGGACCTGACAACCTATTCTCACAGCAATGTGGCATTCCAGACGTCATTCAAACAGATCCTAACAACGACGTAGGAGTCGCCACAACATAAATCAAACCAGATTTGTCACGCCAACCAAAAGGGCAAGCATCGATCGATGGGACAACTGATATATCGATCGACAAGGTAACACCAACGTTGATCGATAGGGATGACCCGACGTCGAACGATAGACGTTATGAATTTGGAAACCGCACTTTTGACATGTACGGAGCCAGAAAGTTCACTTGGGAACGAAGGGACGAGTATGGAGTCTACAGAGACTAGTGTGGACACGCACGAGGCGTAGCTGGTGAGATGATACCTATCACAAAGGACGACATCAGGAAATTACTGGAAAGAGCATCACTTTTTGAAGAGAGCCACATCTGTCTTCCAGAACATGCCACTTCCTTCACACTCACAAGACTGGCACCAGAACTCTACACCAAAGATGAAATCAATGAGATGGTGTTTGGTATTTGTGGAGCTGAGGAAAGACTGGGAGATGAGCTCAAAACATTGGTAGAAGATACACAACCTTTGGATAGAGGCTACAATGAGCTTTTCAGAAGTATGACAGACATGAGGACAGAAATTGAGAGTTTACGCCAGCAACTTGAGAAGGAAACAACGACCTCAGCATCGATCGACGCACCACATGCACCATCGATCGACGTCAGTCTTCCTACAGCCCAGATCCCTGCAGAACCGCAATGTTCAGCACAACACAAGGATGAATGGGAAGTCTCATACATCGACACAATGATAAACGACATGTACTACCCTCTCAACAACAACGTGGACTGGCTGAGCACTAAAATCGAGCTACTACAGCAAGATCTGGACACCATTCGCAAGAAGGACCAACAACCAGCCACATCGATCGACGTGTGTACATTCACATCGCTCGACGCTAAGGTCTCAGCCATGAATGAGAGGCTGAGGAGTTACGAGGACATGCATGACCGCTTTTTATCACCAGTCATGATAGATTAAAACAAATTGTCTAGTCAATTACTTCATGCCCAAAGGGATATTGATAACATTATTAATCAAAATATTTTGCAGGCAAAATCAGCATCGATTGACAGGCTACGAGGGCCTTGGATCCATGGCAAGAATCCTGTGGAGTTACTTCCTTACACAGCAGCAGAGGTTGACAAGATCACATCCAAGATCTACACTGCTATAGAAACCATGGAGGAACGACTTGACAAACGCTGCGATGACATCTACTTTCCATTCGACAACAAAATCAGTGGACTAGTAGACAGGCACGCAGAATGGCTACAGAAAGAAATCAAAGCCATTCAGAGGCAACTCACAGCTCAGCACCAGATATCAGCATTGATCGACAGGACGCGAGCGAAATCGCTCGATGGTAAGTCGTCGAGATCGACCGACGAACACATAATCGCATCGATCGACGCCGAGTCTACACCAGCCGGCGAGCAGCTGATACACAAGATGATAGAGTCAATGCAAAAGGAACTGATAGAACTTTCAGCATACGCCTATGACAACATAGGCTGGCACCAGCTCAGCATTGACAACATTCAAGATAGGCTACAAAACATCTCCAATGTACTTGAGAAGATGGATGACAAATGGACAAGAAATGATGAGGCCACAAGAAGTTTTATTGCATCTTGGTCCAGAATGTGCAGAGATGACGTGGATGCTTGTTTTCCAACAACCAGCTGTTTCTCCACCAAATAGCCAATCACTACCACAATCAAGCTAAATGACTATAACCAAGCGCTGAGTGGGAGGCAACCCACTATTAGGTATTTTATTTTGGTTTTATTAGCTAGCATTTATTTACTTTCGTTTTATTCAGATTTAGGAGACCAAAGTAGGAGGACCTGAATATCGACCGCCGACGAGACGTCGACATCGCTCGACATGGACAACCACACGACGATCGAGGTAACATATTCCCATCGATCGATATCTACTCCGGTCAGATGTATCTTCCCTACTTGTTACATTCGTACATCCTGAACTATTTCATCATAACTCCGACTGAGTTACACTGAGACAATGTAATTTAAGTCTGGGGGAGATTTACTGATATAATTTATTTTATTCTTATATAAAAGGAATTTTAATAAATTATGCTTAGCTATTGAAAATAGGGACAATAATCTTATATTGATTTAAACTTGAATATCTAACCAATCTTTAGCACCATTTTAGATTTACTGATTGCAGATAGCACTATAGATGCTAAAGCAGATCAACCTGTCAACTACACACTTGCCTTGAAACGCATGAAGCAACCAAAGCTGATTTCCAACACTAAACCTGACATAACCGCTTGTCTTGGGGCTTGGTATACATGGGATCGGATTCTTCATACAAGTCTGGAAGGTAACGCCTAGTGTAGATTATTTATCACAATTTCTCTCTCTAAATTTCGACCCTAGAATAGTTAGTGAGTTTCTATATTTCAAAAAAAAAAATAATAATATATATATTGTTTACTTAGGATGAGTCTTAACATGACTTGGTGGCTAAAACCATTAAGGCTTGATTCATAAAGACTCCAATAAAAGAGTTCGAAATGGGACTTGGAGGCGGCAATCTTCAAGGCTCGCTTTCACAAAGAACTCTTGGATATAGGTCAAAAAGAAGTGAACAGAGCTTGGTGGCAACCACCATTAAGTTTTGATTCATGGAAGCCTGTCCAATCTTGGTCACTGATCCTACAATGGAAGCAGACTTTGACTCAAGAGAGAAAATTAGAGAGAGAGAAACTAGGAACTAACTTTTACCTGCAGCTCCAGATACTTGTCTGAAATCTTTGCATCCTATGATCGATACTCCCAAGGTAAAGAATTCACTTTATATTTATGCTAAGAAATGAAATCAGTAGAGGGGATGTCAGACTTGAATTGATGAGTTGTGTTATGTTAGAAATGGTTGCTAAGCTAGGATATTGCATAGTGTGCTTCTGTGATTAGGACTTTTTAAATGTGGTTGCAAAATTGTTGAGGAAAAGATTTCTATGCTTTAAAATCTTAAGTCCCTAATATTTTCAAACTTCTTTCAGAGAGACTGCCTGTATGTTTTGCTTGAGGACAAGCAAAAGGGTAAGTCTGGGGGAGTTGATATACCTTGGATTTGACCCGTTTTCATCCATGGTATATAAGTGTTTTACTATATGTATATCTATGTTTTCTACTCTTTTAGGTATGTTTTCAGGTTCAGGTGCATTTTGGAGTAAAGTTATGATTTTGGAGCATTTTGGAGCTTAAAGGACATTTCACCCGAGCTGACCACGTAGAGGTCGACGAGAGGAAGAACAATCGATCGATGCGCATCAGTGCTGACGATCGATACCAGGAGATGCCTCGACAGATGAAGATTAATATCGATCGATGTACACAAGTACCATCGATCGATGTCGAGACATCAGACACGCGACATTTTGGATTCAACAGACTTAAAACCCAAGGCCAAGCCAAATTACGAAAAATGCCCTGACGAGTTTTTAACCTAGTAGATTATATACTGCCTAAGTGTTTTGACAGCAGGGGAGAGTTTTAGTTTAGGACTTTTAGAGAGAGACCTTTTTGTTACAAGTTTTGGAGAGAAGATCACTTGTGATTGGAACTCCTTGTTACCATTTTTTTCATCTATACTATGAGTTTCTATTTCTTCATTGTTATGAATTGCTTTGCTATGTCTGAGTAGTTCAATTATTAGATCCAGGGTTCAGATAGGTTTGTGGGATTAGCCCCAAACTATAGATCTGCCTTGTTGTGATATTCATGATAGATATGTATTCATTGCTTGTTTTAGCCTTGCTAACTAGAACTTGATCATAGGATTGCATATTCAAGCACCCTTGTTATCCCATCCTGACATCTATCTATCATATTAGGACTGCTAGAGAGGGCTAACCGCCAATTTAGTATCTTAATAGGGCATATCATACTCGCGCATAGGCCTGGCTAGAACCCGTCGATCGATGTCCTCAACTGACTATCGATCGACGTTGGCAAAGGTGTATCAGTCGACGTCCCAATAGGACCATCGATCGACACTCTCTCGTTGTCGACATACTAACCGTTGAAACACGAGATCTAGCCTGTTAACCAGTGAAACATGCGACAGCTGATCACTGAGTTAAGCGATTGAGCTCTAACATTTCATGCATGCAACAATTAGGCATCTATAGATATTATAATCTCCAACACCTGAATAGTGGCCCTGCATCTAATATCATTTCCAGCCAAGTTACGTTTACTAGTTACTTCGCTTGTTACTATTGCTATTTCATTTAAACAATTTACAACCCTTAGAATTAATAAACACTAGATTTAATTGTTCTCTAGCTCCTTGTGGATTCGATCCCTAAGTACTATATCTGAACCTCTTTTGATGAGAGTAACACTCCTTAGGGTAATTTGAGTGGTATCAATGCCCAAGAGTGCGAGTAGGAGCAAGGAAAGGAGTTTAGGCGAGTCTTACTTGTTTTCGTCGTAAAATCTCAACGGAAACTCTGATTGAGACGAAACAAAAAGCGTTTCGATCAGGATTCAAAAAAGAACGTAAAGAAGGAGCCCTTCGTGGCTGGTCCAACTGTCCAACTTGCCAAATGGGCGAGTTCGACAGTTCGTTTGGCTGGTTGGATCAACTAGAAAGTCGTCCAAATTGTTTTTATCGTAAAATGTCAACAGAAACTCCGATTGAGATGAAACGAAGACGAGCCCATGGGGGCTGTTCCAACTGTCCAACTCGCCCGTTCGGCGAGTTGGATGGTTCGCTCAGTCCAACTTGAGTTTTGATGGTACGTCGATGCAGTCGTTTCGTAAATGATGTCAATTTTATTCTACAAAAGGCGTATCGTAACATATTGACTTGTTTCACTTTCCGAACGATGTTCCATAAAACATTGTCGAGTTTAATTTTACGAAAGTTGTTTCGGAAAATGTTGCCGAGCTTTAATTTTATGAAAGTTATTCCGCAAAATGTCATGAGTTTCGTTTTCGAAAGCTGTTTCATAAAACGTTGTTTAAGCTTAATTTTACGAAATTTATTTGGAAGAAGTACAACCGTGGGGGATTGTGTAACCTATTTGTTGTGCTTCCATTTCCCGAAAAAATCTAGGGTTTTCCCGAAAGATATTTGGAAGAAGTACAGCGTTGAGTTATGTCCCGATTTGTTGTGCTTCCTTTTTCCGCAATTAATCTAGGGTTTTTCCGAAAGATATTCGGAAGAAGTACAGCGGTGAGTTATGTACCTGATTTGTTGTTCTTCCTTTTTCCGTGGTCAATCTAGGGTTTTTCCGAAAGATATTCGGAAGAAGTACAGCGGTGAGTTATGTACCCGAATTTCTATGCTCCCTTTCTCCTCGATTAACCTAGGGTTTTCCGCAGTTTTGGGGAGAAAAAGATTTATTTCTCCAAAAAAATTTCAGAAAACGTATTTCGGTAAAACTCTTATGCATTGAGACCTCGTTTGCTTGGTAATGAGCCAAATCATACGGGGTTTGATAAAATTTATCGTTTCCCTTTACGTATAGAGAGAGAAATTGCGAGCTCGTTTCGTTGCTCTTCCTGTGGCGAAAATTCGCGACTAAGTTTTCGATTTTCTCAAGAACTGTGGCGTTTGCGTAAGCTTTGGCCATAGGCGCAGTGGCTCATGGAATTGTTTTACCAGCGTTGTTGCGAACTGTGATTTTGTCTTTCATACTTCCAGACATCGTTTTGATCAAGCGTTTTACGACAAACTGTGGGAACCAAAATCACAGTTCTAGCGCTAAACTGTGGGAATAAAAATTCGCACTGTCGATTTCAAAAACGGTCATGACGGAATTAACACCCGAAAACCCTCGGAAATCGTAATTCCGAAAAGATAGTAAAACAAAAATATGATTTTCGTAAAAATTAACCAATACAAAGTTTTTACGAAGAAGTATCCTTGAAGGCTCAAAGTAGACAAACCAAGCTCGGACATTGCACGACATCCGCACATGCACGCTGTCCGGTCGCTACGTAGCGACCGAGCTCGAGCCAAAGCTCGGTCGCTTCGTAGCGACCGAGCGTTCGTCCCGCTCGGTCATTACGTAGCGACCGAGCTCGGCCAAGCTCGGTCGCTACGTAGTGACCGAGCGTCCATCCCGCTCGGTCGCTACAAGCTCGGTCGCTACGTAGTGACCGAGCGTCCATCCCGCTCGGTCGCTATGTAGCGACCGAGCTCGAGCCAAAGCTCGGTCGCTACGTAGCGACCGAGCGTTCGTCCCGATCGGTCGCTATGTAGCGCCGAGCTCTTCCGAAACATTGATACGACGCCAGTCCATGCATCCTCGTCAAACCTTCAATGCTATCTCCCGAAGACCGTAGCGAACTCGGTTTATGTTTTCCGCTATTCTAAATCATCGTTCAAACTTTGCGGATTGAATCCGCGGAAAGTTTGTTCTTTATCGAAATAAGTCACAGTAAACGCTTCGAGTCGGAAGACGGTCCAAAGGGACCTAAAACACCACTCGAGGCCCATTCTACGATTTCTTAACCAAAAGCCAGTAAACCGTAGCACGGTTTACGCTTGGCGCGCAAGGAAGGATAAATGTCAAGTTTCCGCGGATAAATACGAAATTTTGAGGATAATTATGAAGATCGGGAAAAATGGAATATCTCTATTTTATGCTATGACGGCTTAAGGACATAAGAGTAAAAGCGTAAACCGACTTTGGAGCAAGTATATAAGGAGTCCTAGGCGAGAGGCATGGAGAGAGACTTTTTTCAGAGAAAACTTAGCACTTAGAGCAATTTAGGCAACTTTCCGTTTTTGTTATTTCGAGCTGCGACTCAATTAGGTTTAGCCGTCTTAGGGTTGCTAGAACTAGGAATCTCGCCGACAGCTCTCGAGCCCATGCTTATACCTTGTTGTAAACGCTCATACGCAAATTCGGAATAAGATCCACTTTGCTCTCTTTTCGATTTCTTATACTTTATCGTTGTTATTCTCGTGTTCTGATTGCTTGACGTGTGGTATTAGCAGATATCCGGGTCCTCTGGGAAATTAGGATTTTCCTAGTTTCCTTATTTAAACAGAAATCGACAGTGCGAATTTCGATTCCCACAGTTTGGCGCTAGAAGGAGGGAGATACGGATCAATTTAACCCGTAAAAGCCACATCACGCTCAATAAGACATGTCAACTAACGACGCAGGTAACATGCAGCCTCCTCTTAACGGAGGCAGCGGCACCGATCTCCACACTCCAGCAGCGGACATATCCGCGGCCTACGCACCAGCCAACGCTGTGGCGCTCGAAGAGTTTAAAAAGATGTTCGCCACATATGAAAAAAGGTCGGAAGAACAGGACAAGCTCGTGAGCACCTTAACCAAACAGGTTGAAACCTTAACGGCAAGGACTCGAGCAATCTGTCCCCGCGGAACCACTAAAGTCCGCGGGAAAAGACTCGACTTCGCTACCCCACTCGATAGAACTGGAGTCGCGCGGGAACGACCTTCGGGTCAAAACCCTAGCAAAAATCTCCCGTCGAAAAAGGGAACCCCGAAAGTCCTCCGCCTCCTGCAAAGGACTCGGAGGATAACGAAGCCGAACGCATTGACCTGGATCCTAGCAATATCTCCAACGACACCGATGAGGACGTCGACATACATCCAAGAAGGACCAGAAGCCGATCTGCTCGGGAAAGCTCTCCGTTCGACAAACCAATGATGGAAGAAGAGGAAATCGTCTATTGGAACGAACAAGAAGAGCTGGCTGAAAAGCAAACCGAGCTCGCTCGCAGTAAACACCGACATGCTTGGAAATCTACTGACGAGACGTCAGATATCCGCGATCTTCGCGACTACATCACCAAGACTGCGGCAGAAGTAAGAGCCGTAAAGTCTCAAATCCATCACGCTACTAGTGCTGCCCCCGAGATCGACAGGCTGCTGGAAGGGGCTCGGAAAACCCCCTTCACCACTCGCATCTCAGATATGAGGGTTTCCGATCCAGGAAAGATCCAAGTACCAAAGAATGACGGTACGACCGATCCAAAGGCACACCTTCAGGCTTTCCACATTACGATGGGAAGAGCTAGACTGAAGGATGGCGAAAAAGACGCCGGCTATTGCCGCCTGTTCGTCGAGAATCTGAAAGGAGCAGCCCTCGAATGGTTCGCACGCCTTAAGCGAAATTCTATCGGGAGTTTCCGACAGCTCGCGTCGGAATTTCTCAAACAATACTCTATGTTCATAGATAGAGAAACTTCTGTTGTCGATCTCTAGAGTCTATCCCAGAGGGAAGACGAACCCCTCCGCGAGTTTATCAGTCGATTCAAGCTGGTGATGTCCAGGGTCACTGGGATAAGCGACAAAGTGGCCATCGACGCGCTCAGAAAGACGCTCTGGTACAAGTCGAAATTGAGAAAATGGATAACCCTCGACAAACCGCGGACGATCCATGACGCCCTCCACAAGGCAACGGATTACATCATAATCGAGGAAGAAACGAAAGTTTTGTCGCAAAAACATAAGTCGGCAAGACCATCCTCGAAAGACGTAGATCCAAAAGCAAAAAAGAAGAACTCTCGTAACGACAAGTATGTCCATCACGAGGGGGAAGATCTTCAGGGAGCGCATAACTACGCGATCAATTCGTACCAAGCCCGAACCACGGGTAATACGTGGACTCGCAATCAAGGATATGACAAAAACACCTTCTGCGAGTTCCACCAGTCCCGAGGACACTCCACGACCAACTGCAAAATTCAAAGATGATACGAACAAATTGTCCGACGCGACCACCAAAACCTTACACCCCGTTCGTCGATTGGCCCCGACGAACACGCCAGCCGTCTTAAACAAACGCAATTCGATCATTCTTTTGATCTTCAAACGTCCGACGCAAGAACGAAAGCGCGCTACAACAAAAAATCCAAAATTTTGGTCAGCATTTCCAGGAGGCTGAAAAATTACCCTTGGAGAGATGCTCGATTCCAACCAAACAAGTCGTGTAAGCCGAGAACATATCGCGGACTTTAAATCGGTCTGGAATCAGGACGAAACGTAAACGGGATACGTAAGTCGAATTAGTCATCGCACCACCTAAATCCAGGAGTAAGCCTAGGTCTTGCCCTAAACCCAACACTCTGGTCTCTAACATCTCAAGGCATGATATCTAAAAATTGATACAAGATCTTAAAACCATGTCTCGCCGTTCGTGTCTAAACGTTCACAAAATTCTGCATCTTTTACGAACAGACGAAAGAACGCTACACTATGAGTTAGGTATGAGATGACAACTCATATTCTTTTCTCTCGACAATTTAAACACATACGCAAACTGAAACTCTTCAAACATTCATAATATATAAGCCGCAGAGCGGTAGGGGATTCAAAGCCACTAACGGCCAGTCCCGGTAAATACAAATACGGCCATCTAGGCCCTAGCGAAATCAAAATTTAAAAGGCCACACTCGGCCGAAAACAGATAAAAATAAATCAAACCCAACCATCAACACATGGGATCAGTCCATCCAATCATTACCTTCCCACCCACAGTGACCAAAGACAGGATCCTCAATGATCGGGTCTACGTCATCTTCAGCGTCAAGCAGCCTTCGACCACTGCTCTGTCCAGTGGCATAGATAGCGGGCGAGGAGGTATCTTCAAAAAACATCCCCATGTCATCATCAATCGTCGAGCTGAAACGAGATTGATGGGTCTTGACCGCAGCACGGACCCTCTCGGGAGAGAAATGACCCCAAAACAGCGGACCACCACAGAGAAGGTTTCGGACGACGAACAGATCTTCCGGAAAAGGAGGAATGTGGTTGTGCACTGCAAAATAGACATAGTTCAGATATAAAATAAAAACGGGTAGTAAGAAAACAACGAGTGATCATTCAACACGTTACCTCCTACCCCCCACAGTCGCCTAAACGAGGGAAGGCACTCCACGGCGGCCGAGGCTTGGTCCAATCTAACATAAAAGAAGTAACTCTTCCATCCACGATCGCCCTGGGAGAATCCTCTCAGGACTTCCATATAAGTACGCGGTTTAAAACCGTACAAACGATCGGTCCCAACTTGAGACAGGGTAAGGAAAGCTTCGAGATAATCAGCAGTGAGCTCCATGCCTCGCTCGTATCCTAAGAATAGCAACCCGACAAGGTGTTTTATACCGCGGGGAGAAATCTGACTTATCGAAACTTCCAAACGGTTCAGAAACTCTACTATAACCGACGGAATGAGAAACCATAAGCGAGCACGCATTAGATGCTCCTCGTACAAAGTAAAGAAGCCTTTGGGAGGCTCGTCAGCCCTCTCCCCCTTGAGGGGTAATCGAAAATCTACGTTTTCCGGAACGTGACAGAAGCTGCGTACGGTTCCAAGGAATGGGAGGGTACACCTGCTCGGTCTTCCAACGATCCTCTCTGAAAAAGGCCTCACGGGAACTCACGGCTCGGGAGGCGGCTCTTCCACATTGCACGTAGCCACCCAATATGCGTCGGCCTCGGCAGGGTCAACGGAGTGTGCCACGAACTCGATCTCTTGGACAACCTCACCGCGTTGGTCACAGACAGTTTCGCGATTAAAGATAGTAGACTGAGCGTTGTCTGAAATCCCTTGAGACATTCTCAGAAGGGAGGGAAAGAAAAAAAACCACAATGGTAGAGAGAGAAAATTGAGAGGATCTTTTCACTATTGAGCTTTGAAAAAATAATAAAGTGAAGAGCTAGAAGCAAGTTACCTCCCTTCTTATAGGCATGAGAATTTACTATTCAAACTCAGACTTTCGGATATTAATTCCATCCAACACGCCTAACTTGCCAAACATGCCTAACCGCACGCTAGGACCCTACGATGCATGGTCCTAACGGGCTGGGGGGCTAACTGTTGAGGTCAAAAACAGTCATGACGGAATTAACACCCGAAAACCCTCGGAAATCGTATTTCCGAAAAGATAGTAAAAGAAAAATATGATTTTCGTAAAAATTAACCAATACGAAGTTTTTACGAAGAAGTATCCTTGAAGGTTCAAAGTGGACAAACCAAGCTCGGTCATTGTGCGACAACCGCACATGCACGCTGTCCGGTCGCTACGTAGCGACCGAGCGTTCATCCTGCTCGGTCGCTACGTAGCGACCGAGCGTCCGTCCCGCTCAGTCGCTACGTATAGCGACTGAGCTCGGCAAAGCTCGGTCGCAAAGCTCGGTCGCTACGTAGCGACCGAGCTCGAGCCAAAGCTCGTTCGCTACGTAGCGACCGAGCTCTTCCGAAACGTCGATAAGACGCCAGTCCATGCATCCTCGTCAAACCATCGATGCTATCTTCCGAACACCGTAGCGAACTCGGTTCATGTTTTCCGCTATTCTAAATCATCGATCAAACTTTGCGGATTGAAACCGCGGAAAGTTCGTTCTTTATCGAAAGAAGTCGCAGTAAACGATTCGAGTCGGAAGACGGCCCAAAGGGACCTAAAACACGACTCGAGGCCCACTCTACGATTTCTTAACCAAAAGCCCGTAAACCGTACCACGGTTTACTCTTGGCGCGCAAGGAAGGATAAATGTCAAGTTTCCACGGATAAATACGAAATTTTGAGGATAATTATAAAGATGCGGAAAATGGAATATCTCCATTTTATGCTATGACGGATTAAGGGCAGAAGAGTAAAAGCGTAAACCGACCTTGGAGCAAGTGTATAAGGAGTCCTAGGCGAGAGGCATGGAGAGAGAATTTTTTCAGAGAAAACTTAGCACTTAGAGCAATTTAGGCAACTTTCCGTTTTTGTTATTTCGAGCTGTGACTCAATTAGGTTTAGCCGTCTTAGGGTTGCTAGAACTAGGAATCTTGCCGACAGCTATCGAGCCCAGGCTTATACCTTGTTGTAAACGCTCCATTAGGTTTAGCCGTCTTAGGGTTGCTAGAACTAGGAATCTTTTCGATTTCTTATACTTTATCGTTGTTATTCTCGTGTTCTGATTGCTTGATGTGTAGTATTAGCAGATATCCAGGTCCTCTGGGAAATTAGGGTTTCCTAGTTTCCTTATTTAAACGGAAATCGACAGTGCGAATTTCGGTTCCCACAGTCCCGGATTATCTGCAAGAGCCAACCGCAAGTGACCAAATAAATGCAGAAAATATGTAAAGACAATAAACAAGTTCAGAAAAAGTTGATCTTATTTCGAATCTGCGTAAGCGCGTTGTGATCATTACAAAAGATGATAAAAACTTTGGCCGCAAAAGCTGTCAACGAGTTACATAGTTCTAGCAACCTAAATCCTTAAACCTAGTTGAGTCGTAGCTCGATAATAAAAGACAAAAAAGACACGAAAAAGGTTTTGATTTGATTTCGGACTGAACCATATGAAAGTCTGCCTACTTACCCTTTTCGAGGATCAATCCGAACGTAGATTGATTGAAAGAGTAGAACAAGAGATCGAACTACCTGTGCGAGTTCGTCTAGTAATCGAGTGCCAGTCATAGAAATATAATATGTCAAGAATATTGCCTATAAGTTTCTAAGTGCAGAGAGTTCTAAGAGTAAAAAGAAATTGTCTCCATGCATTGTCGATCTCGATATCCTTATATACTCCTCTAGAGGCGGTGTACTATTTCCCTTTCTGCACTCGGTCGAGTTTATCACTTCGCGTAAATATTGCATAACGATTGGGCCTGATTTCTTATAAAATCGTAAGTGGGCTCTTAGCCGCGTTCTGGGCCATTTTGGGCCGTTTTCCGACTTAGGCGTTTTTACGATTTTCTAAAAAGAGCTCTTTCAAAACGAAGTCGATATGGAAGAACATTCAAATTCCTCGTATAGCGTAGGAAATTTGAGGTGTTCAGCTAACCATTGCGTTTTACACTCCGAATGTTATTCGAGAAAACGAGTTCTTGTGGTTTTATACGATCACCCTTTGGCGAGTTGGACGATGGGTGTTTCGTTGTCTGGGATCCGTTGTTCGGGGCTTTGAGTAACCTTTCTCGAAGACTTATCGTGTGAATCCTTTTCGGAATTGTTACGAAACTCGATATATGTGTTCCCGCTTCTCTTATGTTTTTATCTCTCTTTTTCAGAGAGGACATTACCGGGGAAGTTTCCGACATTGATTCCGTCATAGCCGATTTTGACCCCAACACTAATGATGAATATCACAACTAGCAATATATACTTGGGGCTAATCCTTCATAACCTATTTAAACCCTAAACCTAACAATAGAACTACTCAAACATACCTAAGCAATCCATAACAACAATTAGGTATAAAAACTGCACAGATAGATAGATAATAATGGAGTTCCATTCACAAATCTCTTTGGATCTTCTCTCCAACTCGACTAAAATCCTAGAAACCTTTGCTGTGAAAATAAGAAAACAAGAAAGCACACTCTGCCTCTAACATGTTGGCAAGCTATAAATATTAGGTTAAAACTCGTCAGAAATAATCATGTAAATCGGTGAAGTCTTGGGCTCCAAGATGGCTCGGACCAAACGGGTTTTTGTGCTCTTCGCTGTCGATCGATGTCACAAGGTGTGTATCAATCGATTATTTCTTCTAAATGTCGATCGCTGGTCTTGCTCGATGGTCAGCTCCGATTCTTTCTCCTTTTATCTCCAAAATGCTCCAAAATCATCACTTTCTTCCAAAACACTCATGAACCTATAAATATACTAAATAGACTCTAAAATATAGTAATTAATTATTAAAATACTTATAAAAATGGCTAAAAGTGGGTAAAATCCATGGCATATAAACTCTCTCAGACTTACCCTTTTACTTGTCCTCAAGCAAAACATACATGCAGTCTCTCTGAAAGAGGTTTTGTGGGAACCAAAATTCGCACTGTTGATTTCCGTTTAAATAAGGAAACTTGGAAAACTCTAATTTCCCAGAAGACCCAGATATTTTCTAATTACCACACGTCAAGCAATCAGAACACGAGAATAACAACGATAAAAATAAGGAATCGAAAAAGAGAGCAAAGAAGATCTTATTCCGAATTTGCGTATGAGCGTTTACAACAAGGTATAAGCCTGGGCTCGAGAGCTGTCGGCGAGATTCCTAGTTCTAGCAACCCTAAGACGGCTAAACCTAATTGAGTCGCAGCTCGAAATAACAAAAACGGAAAAATGCCTAAATTGCTCTAAATGCTAAGTTTGCTCTGAAAAAAGTCTCTCCTATGCTCCTCGCCTAGGACTCCTTATATACTAGCTCCAAGGTTGGTTTACGCTTTTACTCTTTTGCCCTTAAGCCGTCATAGCATAAAAATTGAGATATTCCGTTTTTCCCGATCTTCACAATTATCTTCAAAACTTCCGTATTTGTCGGCGGAAACTTGACATTTATCCTTCCTTGTGGACCAAGCGTAAACCGTGCTGTGGTTTACGGGCCTTTGGTTAAGAAATCGTAGGATGGGCCTCGGGTCGTGTCTTAGGTCCCTATGGGCCGTCTTCCGACTCGACACGTTTATTACGATTTCTTTCGATAAAGAACAAACTTTCTGCGGTTTTTAATCCGCAAAGTTTGATCGATGATTTAGAATAGCGGAAAACATAGACTGAGCTCGCTACGGTCTTCGGGAGATAGCATTTGAAGGTTTGACGAGAATGCATGGACTAGTGTCGTATCGATGTTTGGAAGAGCCCGGTCGTTACGCAACGACCGAACTTTGGCTCGAGCCCGGTTGCTACGTAGCGACCGAGCTAGACGAACGCTTGGTCGCTACGTAGCGACCGAGCTTGGCCGAGCTCGGTCGACGAGACGGACGCTCGGTCACTACGTAGCGACCGAGCTTGGCTCAGGCTCGGTCGCTACGTAGCGATCGAGCTTTGGCTTGGACTTGGTTGCTACGTAGCGACCGGATAGCGTGCATGCGCGGTAGTTTCGCAATGATCGAGCTTGAGTTGTTTATTTTGAGTCTCTCAAGGATACATCTTCGTAAAAACTTCGTATAGGTTATTTTTTACGAAAATCGTATTTTTCTTTTACTATCTTCTCGGAAATACGATTTCCGAGGGTTTTCGGGTGTTAATTCCGTCGTGACCGTTTTTGACCCCAAAAGGTTTGTTTTAAAACAGCAGGGACTCACAGGTTTAAAACTCATAATCATCACCTTAGGAAATCCTAATCTCAGAATCACACTATACCATATCCTAGTCTAGCAACCAAATTTACCTAGTCAACAATTTTGAAAATCATGTCTGACAGTCCCCTTTACTAACCTCATTTCTTGCATAAATAAAAGAGTAAGCTTTACATTCGGAGTATCGATTACATGCTGAAAGGATGCTCAAACAAGTATCTGGACTTGCGGGTAAATAGGAATTCCTTTCCTTTCTCTCTACTAATTTCTCTCCCAGCCAAAGTCTGCTTTTATTGCACGATCATTGACCAAGATTGAACGTGCTTCCATGAATCAAGCTTTAATAGTTTCAGCCACCAAATCATGTTCACTTCTATTTGACCTATATCCTAGGATTTTTGTGAATCAAGCCTTAATGGTTGTAGCCACCAAGTCGTGTTCGAATTCTTTTCCCAAAATCTAAATTTCGAAATAAAGAGAGAGGGTGATAAATCTAAACAAGGCTTTACCTTCCATACTTGTTTGAAGAATCCGATCCCATGTATACCAAGTCCCAAGACAATCAAAGTTGAGCTCAGTTAAGTTGGTGATCAGCTTCGGTTCCTTCAAACATTCTCAGCAAGTGTAACATAGTTAACAGGTTGATCCACTTTGGTATTTTTAGTGCTACTGCAACTAGTAAATCTAGAATGGTGTGGTTAGATAACAAGCAAAATCAATAAGTTCATTGTCCCATTCTTGAGTCAATAAAAACTTATTTTTGAAAACATTTTAATAAGATTCATTAAATAAACTAATATCACTAAACCTCCTCACAGACTTAAACTACACTGTCCCAGTGTAAATTTAGTCAGAGTTTGTTGGGGTCCAAAACGGTCACAACGGAATTAACGTCCAAATATCCGTAAAAATCAGCATGAACGTTTTTACTAAAAGTAATCTTCGTAAAGAAATCTTTACGAAGAACTTTGCGGTGAAATCTTACACTAATCCCAGTTGATTAATTGAAACTAAACACCCATAGTCCAAGAATACGTTCATAAAACGTTAGAAGAGGATCCAAACAAGGTCGCAACATAGCGACCGGTCCACGAACGAGTCTGTCACTACGTAGCGACCAACAAGGCCATCGGTCGGTTGCTACGTAGCGACCGACCCGCAAACAAGTCGGTCGCTACGTAGAGGCCGACCAAGCCACTCGGTCGGTCGCTACGTAGCAAGCCAGTCGTTTGGTCACTACGTAGCAACCGTTCCAGCGTGGATTTGGTCGCTACGTAGCGACCAAACTGTCTCGAACGTCGATCAATGGGTACGACCCAAACCCGTGCATTTTCGTCTGTTCCTCGATGCTAGCTCCCATGTACCGCAGCCATATCATTTCTCACTCCCATCGATTGGGTTAATCCCTTAAAAATCGTGATTAAACATTTCGAGTCGAAAGACGGCCCAAATAGGTCTAAAACGTTATTAGAAACCATTTACGATTTTTTAAGCAAAAGCCCTTAGATACTATGGCGGTTTATACTTAGTCCGCAAGAAAAGATAAATGTGAAATTTCCGCAGATAAATGTTAAGTGTCTGCGGATAATCATGAAGATCGAGGCAAAAGGAATATCTCCATTTTCAAGTTATGACGGCTTAAGGGTAGAAGAGGAAAGCTCTAACTGACCTTGGAGGGAGTATATAAGGAGTCGTAGGCGAGAGGCACAAAAGGAGAACTCTCGGCACTTACAAACTTTGAGGCATTATTCTCGACATGCTCGGTTTCTATGACTGGCACCCGATTACAAGACGAACACACACAAGCAGTTAGATCTCTTGGTTCACTCTTGAACTACGTTTGGCTTGATCCATGAAAGAGGTACGTAGGCAGGCCTTCATAAGGTTCAGTCCGAAATTAATCAAAACCATTTTCATATCTTTTTCGTCTTCTGTTATCGAGCTGCGACTCAACTAGGTTTAAGGTTTTAGGTTGCTAGAACTAGGTAATTCGCTGACAGCTCTTGCGGCTGAAGCTTTTATAATCTCTTGTAATGATTGCAATGCTCTTACGCGGATTTGAAATAAGATCTACATTTTCTATAAATTCGTCTTGTTATCTTTTCATATTTTTTGCATTTATTCGGTCACTTGTCGTTGGCTCTCGCAGAGAAACCAGGACCTCAGGAAAAGTTAAGGTTTCCTAACTTTCCTCTGATTACGGAAATCGACAGTGTGAATTTCGGTTCCTACGGTTTGGCGCTAGAAGGAGGGGGTACGGATTACTCTAACTCATAGACGCAGAACGCTTGATCAAAATGATGTCTAGAAATACGAAAGACAAAATCGCAGTTCGCAACAATCCTGGAAAAACAACTCCAACAGCGACTGCTCCTATGGCCAACACTTACGGAAACGCTGTAGTGCTCGAAAAAATCGAAAAACTAGCCGCGACTTTTCACCAGAAGTGCTACGAAACGAGCTCGCGATTTTTCTGTCTAAACATAAAGGGAAACGATAAATTTTATCAAACCCCGTAAGTTTGGCTCATTACCGAGCTAAAGAAGTCTCAATGTGTAAGGGTTTTACCAAAACACGCTTTCCAAAACCTTTTCGGAAAAGTAAAACTTGTTCTCCCCAAAACCGCAGAAAAACCCTACGTTAATCGCGGAAAAAGGAAGCACAGCAAATCGGGTACATAACTCACCGCTGTACTTCTTCCGAATATCTTTCGGAAAAACCTTAGATTAATCGTAGAAAAGGGAAGCGCAGAAAATCGGTTACGAAACCCCGTGGCTGTACTGCTTCCAAATAACTTTCAGAGAAACGAAGTTGATTTCTATAGAATCACTCGAAACCTAAAACGGCTGACAAAGACTAAATAAAGCAAAACGAGAGATCGTATCCCCACCGCTAAAATGTTTTCTGAAGCCTAAGATTTCAGAAGAATTCAAGTATCACTTTAATAGTAACAAACTCCGCGAGTTATCAATATTTTTCACGTAAATCTTACTTCAGAAAAAACTACTCGACACTTCCACGGATCAATCCCACGGATAAGAGAAAAACGTCTGACTAAGTATGGTTGTAATAATTAACCTCATCATGGCTCTCGTACAACCAAAACTTGAAAACCTCTTTACAGAAGAAATCTCTTAAAAATTATCCTCGGCAACATCTTGCGAAATAACCTTCGGAAAAATTAAGCTCGACAACATTTTACAAAAGTTGTGTTTCGTAAAACTAAAATCGACAGTCCCAACGTGAATAAAATTAGTTATGTGTAAAGAGTTGTTTGTTTTTTGGTTAATGGACACAAAAATAATCTACTAGTAATAAACTTTAGATTCCTTTTTTTGTTATCCGTTGTTCACATCTTATATTTTGATCCCATTAGTTTGTTGAGATAATATGATCTTAAACAATATGAAAATATCTCATATCAAGATACGTTCAGATTTTATTGTTTTCATATATCTATATATAGACCATATGTGTGCTTTTTAGTAACTCATAACACTTCTGTACACAATAGTTCTTCGTAAGCTTATTCATCTCCAGTGTTTTTTTTTATGATTACTTCTTTTTAATCAGTTTGCTTTAAGTGTTATCTTTGACCTTGTCTTTTTTTTCAGATTAATTTTTATTTTGTAGAAGGAAAAGAATGGAGATGCATCTTACATTTATGTTTTCGGGAGACACACAAGAAATCACATGGATCATTTGTTGATGAACGGAGAAAGCTAATTAGTGAGAAGTTTGAAAAAATATAGATGTTTTTATGGATGGATTATTGATGGATCATTTATCTAGTTTTCAAATTAGAGTTGATCTCTTTTTATGAATGGCTGTTGAAATTTTAAATATTTTATTGTATTGAATAAACATGATCTATTAAATATATATATACTATAAAAGTAAATTATGCCTCTGCTATTAAATATAAAAACCACAATGATCATTTATGCTAAGCTTGATAATCTTCTAATTTTATTGAAATATTAATTGATGTCACGTAACAACCACCTTGCACGAAATGTAAAAGTAACTATAAGAAATTTTGCAACAACAATTTTTTTTTGTATCTTTTTTGTAGCAAATTTTTGTAAAAATGTATAAGTTGCAACTATACTTGTCATTTTAACAATCGTTTTCAATTCTTCTTATTGCATTAATACTATATCATTGCAAGAAATAAATTAATTGCAAATTTGCAATGTTGTTTGCTATAAATTTTATGTAGCAATGATTTTTCACTATTTATAGTTACAAAAAGAAGTTGCAAAAATACAACAGAATTGTTATAAAACCATTGTCGTAATAATATGACACTTATAGCAACAACCCCATTTCTTGCTAATTTTGCTACATATATGCAACAAATGTGAATTTGCAACATTCAAACAGCAAGACATTAAATTTTGTCACATTTTTCTTGCAATTTCATTTTCGCAACATTATATTAGAGAATTACAACAATATACCACTATTGCAGTATTACTATTTTCTTGTAGTGAAGACACGAAAAGAGTAAGGGCAAATGAGCAAGCAAAACAGAGAAGAGGCTAACCCGAATCTTCGAGAGAACTAAGGTATTTCCGACTTGAAATTTTTGAAATCAGACTTGGAATTTTCGTAGGAAACTACTAAGAAATAAAAACACCTTTGAGACTGCCATAGAACTTTAGGGAACGTAAAACCTAGGTGGATAGTCTAGCGAACTAAGTCTTATGCGATTTTTCCTGTCTCGATATATCGTTCCATAACTGTTCAGCAAGATCTTGCAAACCGATCTAAACTCTCCGAAAATCGAGAAACGATCGCCAAGCATATCATGCTCGCTTCTTAAAGAGAGAAAAAACTAGAGACATGAACGTCGTCTTAAAACCGATTCGTTTCTAGCAATTTTCTCAAAACCGACATATTCCAAGTCGTCAACGTGGAAACAACCAAATCACAGTCCCAGCGTCGTCTTTAAATCGTCCCAGATTATCGATCATTCCAAACCTCTGAAGAAGAAACGTACACAACCCTTCAAAGTATCAGTTCAACCGTTTTCTTTCATAAAAAAATGGGGAGTAGGTACGTATACTATACTCGTATACTCCCAAACTTCAAAAACTTTTGCAAACCGTCAAGAAAACAATTTCATCAAATCAAATCGTCCCAAATATGCAAACAACAATCTAAAATTCGTCTAAACGCTAGCAACATATCTAGACGATCATGAACATAATCTCAAACACTATACAACATTTGTTGTCGCACTCATGCGTATCGAAAACCTGTACCAATATAAAACTGAAACTTGACGATTAGCCAAAGTCTTGAAGCCATTTCCGGCTTTATAAAGCCAGTTTCGTTTAAAAATTTCTACGAAAAATCTTCAAGCACCAAAGCATTTCTTTAAGTTTCCGTTGTACCAAGTGAGTCATGGAAAAGCATCAAAAATATTTGCAACGAAGAAAACTCGAGAATAGATGTAGCATCGTGCACATTAAAAAGAACACTTTCCTCGCGATGGTTGGCTAGATCCACCTCTGGTTGACCAATTCGTTCCAGAAACGAATGTGTCATGAGAATCCTCTCAAAAAACCTATGAAAAAGGTTCTGCGACTAGATCGTAATGAAATAAACTTCGGTAACACTCCATGAGTAACTCCAAGCAACTTTCACCTAAGATCGAAATCACAGCAGAAACGTTTCTCGTAAAACCCGCAAAAGCAACGCTACTTTGACATATGTATACTTATCACCAATTTACAACCTTCGTAAACCCGGTCCCAATTACTTACGCGAAAAATCCTTCGTACAATCAGACCAAGTCTTACGAAGAAACTTTCTAAAGTTAACATAACAGGTTTTATAAAGAAATATGTTTTGTATAGCAAACACAAACCTGTAAGATCTGATTTTCGATGATCAATCTAAACTTTATCTCTTCACATTACGATCTAATAGATCTCATTTTTAGCTCTGCGGCTTGCTGGCTTCTGCCTTTCTTTTCCCTCGGTCACATCTGAGAAGGCAGTCATCCCGCCTCTGATTCCATATTGATTATGTACAAACCTCTTGGGCTTCGTCTTCCTTAGACAAAAATGACTTGATTTTCATAAGACTATAAGTCACATTATACAAAATATTCGTCGTATAACTGAAACTTAGAGCGGTGAATCGTTTACTATGACTGTCGACCATATTAACACGGATAATCCCGGAAAACTTGGCCTCTCAATCTCGACCAGTGCTCTATGGACCTCGGTCAATTACGCCTTCCAGTAAAAATCCGAACCACAATTCGGCATCCCCTTTAAAGACAATCGTAAACTAACACGACCTTAATGTTAACACAAAAGTACCATGGTCTGATGCATGACCTACAACGTCCTTGGCTATCTGAGTTAACAAATCCTTCACGCCAAGCCAAAGTATTTGAAAAATCATCGCTCCATCACTTAACGGCTAAAAACGACTATCCGTGATTTGTCTAAAAAAGTCATGCGACTATCAAGAAAATAATTATTGTTTAACCCATAGTCGGAAATCATATGATAAATTATTCGTAACAAAACTCAGTCCTAACAACCAAACGGTTAACGGAAAACCTAAACTTGTCGACAATCAACCAAGTTCAATACGTTCTACCGATAACTTTATAGCCCGCTACGTTTTACCCGTAAAATGCGGCATGTAAGGAAAACTCGTAACAGAGCTCCTAGAGCTATACAAAACATCCTCAAATGCACGAAATAAAATCTCAGAGGGCTGACTCTTCACAAAGCACAGTGAAGAAAAACACTTCTTCCCAGGGACAAATCTACGCGACCACTTGATCCTAATCCCTTAATCATAAATCAAACTATTTAACAGAAAAAATGGAACAAAAATTTTGGCTACGAACATCCGCAGATAAACCAAGACGTTTCTCCAACGCAGTGTTAAGACTAAACCCTTGCAACACCGGAACACCTTCAAGCCCGCGACATTTCAAGCACGAAACGCGGCATACTAAATAATAGCAAATCTTCAGCATCGCGAGATGTCGCAGACGCCTGAAGATTCGCTCTCCGATGAAATTTTCTTCTTGGATAAAAAGACCTTGTTGGAAGACCAGACAGTCATACGCACTAACATCTTCTCAAACATATCCTTCGTGAAGACTGAAAACAGTAATTTTTACAATTAAGTTTGTTGCTGATCACAACAAACTCTTAACGTCCTAAACAGACTTAGCCATTTCGTAGAGATGACTCTCGTACATCCGACATAGCGCTATAAAGCACTTCCAGGAGGCTTAAAAATTATCCTTGGAGAGATGCTCGGTTCCAACCAAGAAGAGTGATCCTGGGAAGTTTGCAATACCATGTCTGGTAAAGGGGATTAAATTTTCCCATGCACTTTGTGACACAGGAGCATCAGTCAGTATCCTACCTAAGGTTATGGCAAACCAGCTGGGTCTGAAAATAAAGCCCTCATCAGAATCTTTCACCTTCGTGGATCTTTCAGAAAGGAGCTCAGGAGGCATCATAAGAGACCTTGAGGTACAGATTGGTAACGCCCGTGTCCCAGTAGATTTTCATGTCCCGGACATCAAGCTTAACTGGAACTCTTCACTTCTGCATGAAAGAGTTTTCCTAGCTACAGTAGGAGCTGTATGTGACATGAACACCAACAGATTATGTTTGACACAGATAGATCCAGATGTCCACTATGACCTAGTTCAAGTTGTAAGACAACAGGTCAACCTCGTGGAGCTTGGAAATGATCTTCGCTACATTGCAGCATGCCAATGTGGAGCAGAGTACGAAACCGAGTACTCAGAATCGATCGACACTCACACCGACGACCGATGAACGCTATCCCACGTCGCTCGACGGGATGCAACCGGTAGACCACTCCACATTACCAGATCAGTACTATTGAGACTTTGCCTTTCAACAACCCAACAAGAACGGACGAGATAACTATTCCATAGGCAGTTGGGCAGATAGTGGATTCCATGAACGTTTTGCAGTGGAGACTGTGACTCTTTCATCCAATGAGGATCCTACTAAGGAGTATGATGAGGATTGGAAGGAAAAAGCTACAGAGATTGCTATGCAGGATGAAAGATATTCAACCCATTCCTTCAACAACACGCCAATACCATCGATCAACAGCATCTACTTAGCATAGGTCGATTCCCACCCTCATCCGGCAAAACGATCATCTGCATCGATCGATACCATACCTGGTACATCGATCGATATTAAGGCCGCCGCCTCAGAAAAAGAAAAAGGGAATATTCCTATTCCAAATCGGTTTACCAACACCTATATAAGGAGTTTTGCACCGAAGAGTATGATACCACTCAAATTACCCTAAGGAGTGTTACTCTCATCAAAAGAGGTTCAGATGTAGTACTTAGGGATCGAATCCACAAGGAGCTAGGAAACAATTAAATCTAGTGTTTATTAATTCTAAGGGTTGTAAATGTTTAAATGAAATAGCAATAGTAACAAGCGAGTAAATAATAAATGTAACTTTGGTTGGAAATGATATTAGATGCAGGGCCACTATTCAGGTGTTGGAGATTATAATACCTATAGATGCCTAACTGTTGCATGCATGATATATTAGAGCTCATTCGCTTAACTCAGTGATCAGCTGTCGCATGTACCACTGGTTAACAGACTAGATCTTGTGTCTCACCGGTTAGATGCAGACACAAGAGAGTGTCGATCGATAGTCTATTAAGACGTCGACCAATACACCTTTCCCAACATCGATCGATTGTCAGTTGAGGACATCGATCGACGGGTTCTAGCCAGGCCTATGCGCGAGTATGAAAATGCTCTACTAAGATTCTAAATTGGCGGTTAGCCCTCTCTAGCAATCCTAATATGATAGATAGATGTCAGGATGGGATAACAAGGGTGCTTCAATATGCAATCCTATGATCAAATTCTAGTTAGCTAGGCTAAAACAAGCAATGAATACAAATCTATCATGAATATCACAACAAGGCAGATCTATAGTTTGGGGCTAATCCCACAAATCTATCTGAACCCCGTGGATCTAACAGTTGAACTACTCAGACATAGCAAAGCAATTCATATCAATAGATAAATAGAAACTCATAGAATAGATGAAAAGAAACAGAAACAAGGAGTTCCAATCACAAGTGAACTTCTCTCCCAAATGAAACTTGTTACAAAACTAGGTCTAGAAAAAGCTCTCTTCTTTTCTGCCGTCAAAAACACTAGGCAGTATATATTCTACTAGGTTAAAAACTCGTCAGGGCATTTTGGTAATTTGGCTTGGCCTTGGTTTTTAAGTCTGCTGAATCCAAAATGTCGCGTCTGGTGTCTCGACATCGATCGATGGTACTTGTGTACATCGATCGATATTAATCTTCATCTGTCGAGGCATTTCCTGATATCGATCGTCAGCACTGATGCGCATCGATCGATTATTCTTCCTCTCGTCGATCTCTAAGTGATCAGCTCGGGTGAAATGTCCTTTAAGCTCCAAAATGTTCCAAAGTCATAGCTTTACTCCGAAATGCACCTGAACCTGAAAACATGCCTAGAAGAGTAGAAAACATAGATATATATATAGTAAAACACTTATATACCATGGATAAAAATGGGTCAAATCCAAGGTATATCAACTCCCCCAGACTTACCATTTTGCTTGTCTTCAAGCAAAACATACATGCAGTCTCTCTGAAAGAGGTTTGAAAATATTTAGGGATTTAAGATTTTAAAACATAGAAATCTTTCTTCAACAATTTAGCAACCACATTTAAAAGGTCCTAATCACAAAAGCACACTATGCAATATCCTAGCTTAGCAACCATTTCTAACATAACACAACTCATCAATTCACGTCTGACATCCCCTCTACTGATTTCATTTCTTAGCATAAATATAAAGTGAATGCGTTACCTTGGGAGTATCGATCACAGGATGCAAGGATTTCAGACAGGTATCTGGAGCTGCAGGTAAAAGTTAGTTCCTACTTTCTCTCTCTCTAAATTTCTCTCTTGAGTCAAAGTCTGCTTCCATTGCAGGATCAGTGACCAAGATTGGAGAGGCTTTCATGAATCAAAACTTAATGGTGGTCGCCACCAAGTTCTGTTCACTTCTTTTTGACCTATATCCAAGAGTTCTTTGCGAAAGCGAGCCTTGAAGATTGCCGCCTCCAAGTCCCATTTTGAACTCTTTTATTTGAGTCTTTATGAATCAAGCCTTAATGGTTTTAGTCACCAAGTCCTGTTCAGACTCATCCTAATTAAACAATAGATCTTATTTATAATTTTTTTTTTAATTATTATTATTATTTTTTTTTAATACTCACTAATTAATCTAGGGTCGAAATTTAGAGAGTGAAAATATGATAAATAATCTAAACCAGGCGTTATCTTCCAGACCTGTCTGAAGAATCCGATCCCATATATACCAAGCCCCAAGACAAGCGGTTATGTCAGGTTTAGTGTTGGAAATCAGCTTTGGTTACTTCATACGGTTCAAGGTAAGTGTGTAGTTGATAGGTTGATCCGCTTTAGCATCTTTAGTGCTATCTGCAATCAGTAAATCTAAAATGGTGCTAAAGATTGGTTAGATATTCATGTTTAAATCAATATAGGATTATAGTCCCTATTTTCAATAGCTAAGCATAATATATTTGAAATTCCTTTTTACATAAGAATAAAATAAATTATATCAGTAAATCTCCCCCCAGACTTAAATTACACTGTCCATGTGTAACTCAGCCGGAGTTATGATGAATAGTTTATAATGTATGAAATGTAACAAGTAGGGAAGATACATCTGACCGGATTAGATATCGATCGATGTGTAAGTGTTACATCGATCGTCGTGTGGTTGCCTATGTCGAACGATGTCGGCATCTCGTTGTCGGTCGATATTCAGGTCCTCCTACTTGGGTATCCTAAATCTGAAAGAAATAAAATGCTAGCTAATAAAACCAAAGTAAAATACCTAATAGTGGGTTGCCCCCCACTCGGCGCTTGGTTATAGTCATTTAGCTTGACTGTGGTAGTGATTGGCTATTGGGTGGAGAAGCAGCTGCTTGTTGGAAAGCAAGCATCCACGTCATCTCTGCGCATTCTGGACCAAGATGCAATGAAACTTCTTGTGGCCTCATCATTTCTTGTCCATTTGTCATCCATCTTCTCAAGTACTTTGGAGATGTTCTGTAGCCTTTCTTGAATGTTGTCAATGCTGCCCTGGTGCCAGCCTATGTTGTCATAGGCGTATGCTGAAAGTTCTGTCAGTTCCTTTTGCATTGACTTGTGTATCAGCTCCTCGCCGATTGGTGTAGACTTGGCGTCGATCGATGCGATTATGTGTTCGTTTGTCGATCTCGGCGAGTTGCCGTCGATCGATTTCGCTGGTGTCCTGTCGATCGATGCTGATATCTGATGTTGAGCTGCGAGTTGCCTCTGAATGGCTTTGACTTCTTTCTGTAGCCATTCTGCGTGGTTGTCTAGTCCACTGATTTTGTTGTCGAATGGAAAGTAGATGTCATCGCAGCGTTTGTCAAGTCGTTCCTCCATGGTGTCTAGATCAGTGTAGATCTTGCATGTGATCTTGTCAACCTCTGCTGCTGTGTAAGGAAGTAACTCCACAGGTTTCTTGCCATCGATCCAAGGTCCTCTTAGCATGTCGATCGATGCTGATTTTGCCTGCAAAAAACTTTGATTAGTAATGTTCTCAATATCCTTTTGGGCATCAAGTAATTGACTAGACAATTTGTTTAAATCTATCATGACTGGTGATATAAAACGGTCATGCATATCCTCGTAAGTCCTCAGCCTCTCATTCATGGCTGAGACTTTGGCGTCGAGCGATGTGAAGGTACACATGTCGATCGATGTGGCTGGTTGTTGGTCTTTCGTGCGAATGGTGTCCAGATCTTGCTGTAATAGCTCGATTTTAGTGCTTAGCCAGTCGACGTTGTTGTTGAGAGGGCAGTAAACGTCGTTTATCCTTGTGTTGATGTATAAAACTTCCCATTCATCCCTGTGTTGTGTTGAACATTGCGGTTCTGCAGGGATCTGAGCTGTAGGAAGACTGACGTCGATCGATGTTGCACGTGGTGCGTCGATCGATGCTGAGGTCGTAGCTTCCTTCTCAAGTTGTTGACGTAAACTCTCAATTTCTGTCCTCATTTCTTCCATACATCTGAAAAGCTCATTGTAGCCTCTATCCAAAGGCTGATGTGTATCATCTACCAATGTTTTGAGCTCTTCTCCCAGTTTCTCCTGAGCTCCACAAATACCAAACACCATTTCATCGATTTCTTCTTTGGTGTAGAGTTCTGGTGCCAGTCTTGTGAGTGTGAAGGAAGTGGCATGTTCTGGAAGACAGATGTGGCTCTCTTCAAAAAGAGATTCTCTTTCCAGTATTTTCCTGATGTTGTCCTTGGTGACAGGTATCATCTCACCAGCTGCGCCTCGTGCGTGTCCACGCTCATCTCTGTAGACTCCATATTCGTCCCTTTGTTCCCAAGTGAACTTTCTGGCTCCATACATGTCGAAAGCGTGGTTCCCACATTCATACCGTCTGTCGATCGACGTCGGTTCATCCATATCGATCGACGTTGGTGTTACCCTGTCGATCGATGTCTCCGTTGTACCTTCGATCGATGCTTGCCCTTTTGGTTGGCGTGATAGATCTGGGTTGGTCTCTGCTGTGGTGACTCCTGCGTGGTTGTTAGGATCTGTTTGAATGACGTCTGGAGTGCCACGTTGCTGTGAGAATAGGTTGTCAGGTCCATTGGCTACTTGAAGGATGTCTGCTATGTCCTCTCTGGACACTTGTAAAATCCTTCCATCCATTGCACGTGTGTTGCCATCTGTGTCCCTGAAAATACCAAATTCATCAGGTGTTAGAAAACTGTAATCAATGTTTGCATAATCATTCAATTTAGAAATATAAAGATTAGGGTTTAGAGTAGTATCGATCGATGTAGATACAGTTACATCGATCGATGGCAGTGTAATTTCTGCAGAACTTTTGTTCTTGAGATGATTGCTCTTCATGGATTTTTCTGTTGATGTAGAAGGAAGAGTGTTCATCTTTTTTGCTTGTGTGTTTGCTCTGATGTGTGTAGGTGGTTTCGGAGGTGCAAAATGATTTATATAGGTATCTATAAACCTAGTTGGGGAGGGAATATTCTCCTGCTCCTAGATTTTCGCTGCGGCGCGAATATCGATCGATGTTCCTTTGTGGGTGTCGATCGATGTGAGCGGCTGTTTTGCTGGACGAGGGTGGGTATCGACCGATGTGGAGTGCACAGCGTCGAATGATGTTGGAAACGTGTTGGTGAACTTATGTGTTTCAAGTTTTTCATCATGCAAAGACATTTCTATTGCACGTTCTTTCAAGTAATCCTCATCGTATTCCTCGGTATGTTCCTCATTAGGTGAAGTAATTACAGTGTCAACTGCAAAACTCTCATGGAAACCACTGTCTGCCCAACTGCCTATGGAATAATCATCATGTCCTCTCTTGCTTGGAGGTTGGAAGGCAAAATGTTGATAACAATGATTTGGTGAAGCGAAATGGTCAAGTGGGTGCATTACGTCGAGTGACGTGTTGTTGCGGTCATCGGTCACCATTGACACATTGGAATCGATCGATGGAAATGTTGGGGTGTCGATCGATTCTGAGTACTCTGTTTCGTACTCTGATTCATACTTTTCTCCACAATGGCATGCGCCAATGAAGCCGAGTTCTTTCCCATAATCCACAGTATTAATGACCTTTCTCTTAGGTCGGATGAGGTCGTAGTGGATGTTTGGGTCTATGAGCGTTAGACACAAAGGTGATCCACGAAGGTGAAGGATTCCGTTGAGGGTTCGATGGTCAAACCAAGCTGGTCTGCCATGATCCTAGGGAGGATACTAACTGATGCTCCTGTGTCACACATTGAATGGGGAAATTCAACACCCTTGACTACGCATGGTATTGCAAACTTCCCAGGATCACTCTTCTTCGTCAATGTGATCTTGTGTTTCATCTTCTCTCTGACTTGATGAAACATTCTCCTAATGTCCTCCTCGGTTACCTTTGTTTCTCTGAAGAACATCGACAACCGGTGTGTGAAGTAAGCTTCATCAAAAGGTTTTTCGATTGAGATTTTGAGGAATCGTTTAGTGAAACTATCCATCTCCTTATCGTTAGCTTCCTTCTTAAGGTTTTTAGGAATCTTCTCCTTTCTCTTCCTTAACCTTCTCCCTTCAGATTCTTGTTCTTCTTGAACAGATTCTGGTGAATTATTTAAAGGGTTGGGTTTTGGTTCGGGTGGGTTTGCTAATGGTTTAGGTGGTGGTCTGAGTGCGTTGATGTAATCATTATCGATTGAGGGTAACCGCACTCGGTATGTCAGAGGTACCTGTCGATCGATGGGAGGTGTGTTGTGACGATCGACGTCGGACTCACTCTGTCGATCGATGGTTGGCTCAACCGATCGATCGATTTTATCATAGAAAGGGGAGGGTGGGTGAGGATGCTTAGCTGCGAATTCTTCATGAGTTAGAATTCGAACCGCATTGCATTCAGTTGATTTGGCAGATGACGTCGATCGATGACTGGAGTAATCCGTCCATCGATCTTCATCATGGAATGTCGATCGATGCGAGTTCATCGACATCGGTCGACACCATTGGGATCCGCCGAGACTCATGGAGCTTTCGATTTCGAAATCTCCTTCCTCAAGCTTTTCATTTCTCACCACTTGCCAGAAATCATCATCTATGATGGCATTTACGTGGTGTTTTCCTTTGTCGGCTCCTGCCTCTCTAGCGAAAGCTTCTTGCCTCTTTATAGTCTCGCCCGTCTGAATTACTTGGGTTTCAAGTTTTCTCACCTGAGTCCCTAAGGTCTCGATTTTGGTGTTCAGATTGTTGTAGGCAGAGTCTATCTTACCGTTGAAATCCACAGTGATTTGTTGTTGTCCCAACAGTACTCGATCAAGCATCTCTTCGATCTTGCTTTCCTGAGTCTGTGGTGGTGGATTTTGGTAGTAAGAGTTCGAGTAGCTCTTGCTGTTGTTGAAGGGTTTTTGAAATTGTGAATTTTGGTTACTTCTTTGGCCATTTCCAAAGAAGTTTCTGTTTCCACCTTGGTTTCCAAATTTCTGGAATCCGGTACCTCCGATGTAATTCCCATTTTCTTCTCCTTCCGTATCTGCTACTTCTCCTTAGGCTGAACAGACTTACTTCCTAAGAAGCTCGTGCACCACATCTAACTTAGCTCTTACTTCGTCCATCTGTTCCTTCCCGATAGAGGCTACAGACTTCTTCCGTTCAGAGTCAGTGTTCTTGGTGCTGCTGCTGTTAGCATGGTTTTCGATAAGTCTCACAGCTTCCAACGGATTCCGAGTAGTGAAGTTTCCTTCACTCGCCGTATCAAGGGCCATTTGATACTGTAAGGCGAGACCTCGGAAGAAAGTGCTTAGCAGCTGCACTTCGTTATATCTGTGGTGTGGATAGTCTCGCTGGAAAAACCTAAATCTAATCCACGCATCTTTGAAGGACTCTCCAGCCTTCTGCGAGAATGTGGAAATTTTGTTCTGAAGTTCTTCAGCGCGCACCTCATCGAAGAAGTTTCGTAAGAAAGCATTCTTGATGTCGCTCCAGGATGTTAAAGATCATGTGGGTTGCTGCCTAAGCCAGTGCATCGCTTCTCCATTCAGCGTGTATCTGAAGAGTTTGCACAGCAGGTAATCTTCGGGGACTCCTTCCATCCGAATAGCAGCGATTAGATCCTCGAACCGTTCCAAATGGTCCATAGGATGCTCGTGCGGTAACCCAAAGTAGGGTATCTGCGACACGAGAGTGTAGTATTGAGGCTTCAGCTCGAAATTCTGCTTCTGGATCTCCGGAAGTCGAATAGCTGATCTATTGGAATAGTACTCATCTGGGCGATTGTAGTCGGCCAGTGGTTTCGATCGAGCGTCCTCATCTACAGGTTGAGCAGCTCCTGTAGCATCAGCATCAGGGATAACAGTTCCCTGAGCATCTATTTTCTGACCTGTTGCATTACGCAGATGATCGGCCTGGTCATACAGGTTTCCGTTCTCATCCTGAGTTAGAATAATAATGTTTACCATTTTTGACGACACGGTATCGATCGACGTACGCGGTGTAGTATCGATCGTTGTCGAACGATTGGGATCGATCGACGATGATTGTCTGGTGTCGGTCGACGGTTGGTTGTGCATATCGATTGACGACGAAGTGGTTGCGTCGAGCGATGTGGAACGTTGACTTCTATGGATGGTGCGTTCCAAATGAGCAGGATCATCTGAGAACAGCAAGTCTTTCTCCTTGTTGCTTCTGGTACCGCTGGGCATGCACCTGAAAAGACAAGAAAAAGATTATTAGAAAGGGGGTAAAGAAGAAGAAAAAGAATTAATAAAACTAAATCTAATGGCTAGGCCTGGGCAAAATAACCGGAACCGAAGAACCGAACCGGAACCGGACTAATACCTTCAAATACCTGAACGATTCCTATATTTTTATATCCGAAATAATCGAACCAAACCGAAACCGAACCGAGAACCGAACGGGTACCCGAATATATAAAAATATTAATTATATATACATATAACATCACTAAATATATATTTTTAATTTAAAATTCTATTAAAAATATCTGAAAATAGTTGAGGATAACTAAATTATTATAAAGTATCCAAACTACCCGAAAGTATCCGAAACTATCCGAATAGTTTTATCCGAAATATCCAAAGTAATCCGAAATATCCAAATTTTTTATCTAAATCATCCTAATTATTTGATATTTTACCCTAAGTAACCGATATTTTATCCAAATTATCCGAACTACCCGAACTATCCGAACCCGAACCGGATCCAAATGAGACCCGAATTTTTTCCGGATATTTTCCGGTTCCTACATTTACTATCCGAACCGAACCGAACCCGAAACTATCCGAACCGAACCAAACCGAAAATAGGTCAAGTACTAAATGGATCCTCTAGCCCCTATCCGAACTACCCGAAACCCAAAATACCCGAACCGAACCGAACCGATACCTGAAATGCCCAGGCCTACTAATGGCGATCAAAGCTCCCCGGTAACGGCGCCAAATTTGATACCACTCAAATTACCCTAAGGAGTGTTACTCTCATCAAAAGAGGTTCAGATGTAGTACTTAGGGATCGAATCCACAAGGAGCTAGGGAACAATTAAATCTAGTGTTTATTAATTCTAAGGGTTGTAAATGTTTAAATGAAATAGCAATAGTAACAAGCGAGTAAATAATAAATGTAACTTTGGTTGGAAATGATATTAGATGCAGGGCCACTATTCAGGTGTTGGAGATTATAATACCTATAGATGCCTAACTGTTGCATGCATGATATATTAGAGCTCTTTCGCTTAACTCAGTGATCAGCTGTCGCATGTACCACTGGTTAACAGACTAGATCTTGTGTCTCACCGGTTAGATGCAGACACAAGAGAGTGTCGATTGATAGTCTATTAAGACGTCGACCGATACACCTTTGCCAACATCGATCGATTGTCAGTTGAGGACATCGATCGACGGGTTCTAGCCAGGCCTATGCGCGAGTATGAAAATGCTCTACTAAGATTCTAAATTGGCGGTTAGCCCTCTCTAGTAATCCTAATATGATAGATAGATGTCAGGATGGGATAACAAGGATGCTTGAATATGCAATCCTATGATCAAGTTCTAGTTAGCTTGGCTAAAACAAGCAATGAATACAAATCTATCATGAATATCACAACAAGGCAGATCTATAGTTTGGGGCTAATCCCACAAACCTATCTGAACCCTGGATCTAACAGTTGAACTACTCAGACATAGCAAAGCAATTCATATCAATAGATAAATAGAAACTCATAGAATAGATGAAAAGAAATGGAAACAAGGAGTTCTAATCACAAGTGATCTTCTCTCCCAAATGAAACTTGTAACAAAACTAGGTCTAGAAAAAGCTCTCTTCTTTTCTGCCGTCAAAAACACTAGGCAGTATATATTCTACTAGGTTAAAAACTCGTCAGGGCATTTTGGTAATTTGGCTTGGCCTTGGTTTTTAAGTCTGCTGAATCCAAAATGTCGCGTCTGGTGTCTCGACATCGATCGATGGTACTTGTGTACATCGATCGATATTAATCTTCATCTGTCGAGGCATTTCCTGATATCGATCGTCAGCACTGATGCGCATCGATCGATTATTCTTCCTCTCGTCGACCTCTAAGTGGTCAGCGCGGGTGAAATGTCCTTTAAGCTCCAAAATGCTCCAAAGTCATAGCTTTACTCCGAAATGCACCTGAACCTGAAAACATACCTAGAAGAGTAGAAAACATAGATATATATATATATATAGTAAAACACTTATATACCATGGATAAAAATGGGTCAAATCCAAGGTATATCAGAGTACTTCTCACGAAACAGAAGCAGAAAAGATGAATGCTCACACACACCAATCGGAAGGAACATCCAGGAGAAGCATTCGATCCAAAAACCCTAATTCAGCAGACAAACGTCTACCATCGATCGATACCCCAGTATCAACATCGGTCGATTCTCATTCTAAACCTAAACTTTCTTTATCTACTAATAATATGAGTATTGATTACGACTTTCTATTACCTGATGAATTTGGTATTTTCAGGGACCAAGAGGGCCATGCAAGAGCTATGGATGGAAGTATTCTACAAGTATCCAGAGAGGACATAGCAGACATTGTTCTGTTGGCCAATAGAGCAGATAACTTGTTTACGCAGCAACGCATCATCCTTGACAACAATCCAATTGTTCTAGACGTATATCTAGAGGCTACAATAACAGGAATTTATTCACACCAAACGTGCAAACTTGTTAGCCATGCATTGATCGACGAGGTTGCTTCTACATCGCTCTATAGGATAACACCAACGTCGCTCGATAAAGCACCTTCACCATCGATCGATAGATGTTACGAATGTGGACTTTTCGCTTATGACAGCGATGGAGCCAGAAAGTTCAGATGACAAAAGAAGGACGAATATGGAGTCTACAGAGATGAGTCTGGATATGCAAGGAGCGCAGCTGGTGATATGATTCCTGTTACCAAGGATGACATCAGGAAATTCTGGAGAGAGCATCCCTATTTGGAGAGGGTCACATATGTCTTCCAGAACATGCCACTTTCTTCACACCTGCAACACTGGCACCAGATATCTACACCAAGGATGAGATAAATGAGATGGTGACTCGTATTTGTGGAACTCAGGAAAAGCTTGGAGATGAACTCAAGACATTGGTAGATGACACTTATCAGTCTTTGGACAGAGGTTACAATGAGCTTTTCAGATGTATGTCAGAGCTGAAGACAGAGATTGAGAGTATGCAGCACAACCTTGAGAAAGAAGCTACGACATCAACATCGATCGACGCCAACAAAGCAACATCGATCGACGTCAAGGCACAGACATCCCAGATTCCTGCAGAACCGGAAAGTTTGGCAGAGAAGAAGGATGAATGGACGCATACATCAACACGCGGATTAATGACGTTTACAACCCTCTCAACAACAACGTGGACTGGTTGAGCACGAGAATTGATCTGCTACAGCAAGAACTTGACATCATTCGCATGAATGTTCCACAACCAGCCACATCGATCGATATCTGCAACATCACATCGATCGACACAAAGTTCGCAGCAATGGAGGATAGGTTGAAATCGTATGAGGATACGAATGAACGTTTCACTTCACCTATCATGCGCTACTTGGACACCTTGTCTACACAGATGATGAATGTTCAGAAGAACATTGGTAAGCTTAATGATCAACATGATTTTCAGGAAGAAGGTTCAACATTGATCGATAGGTTCCGCAAGACATCGCTCAACGACAAGAAACCTACAGAACATCTTCCCTACACAGCAGACGCAGTTGATCAGATCACATCAAAGCTTTACAAAGCTATAGACACCTTGGAGGACCGACTTGAGAAGCGGTGTGATGTCATCTACTTTTCATTCGACGTCAAAATCAGTGGACTAGATAGCCAGGCAGAATGGCTACAGAAGGAAGTCAAAGCCATTCAAAGGCAACTCGCATCTCAACACCATATATCAGCATCGAAAAACGGAGCACACTCCATATCGATCGATAGTGCTACACCAACAACGATCGATAGAAACTTGGTCGCATCGATCGATACCACGTCCATACCAGACGAGGCACATCTGATACCAAACCACATGGAGTCAATGCAGGAAAACCTGAACGAGCTATCAGAATACGCCTACAGCAAGATAAGCTGGTATCAGTTCAACATTGAAGACATCCTAGAAAGGCTACAGAACATCTCAAATGCAGTACAAAAAATGGATGAGAGATGGACCAGAAATGATGAGGCCACAAGAAGTTTCATTGCAGCTTGGTCCAGAATGTGCAGAGATGAGGTGGATTCTTGTTTCCCAACAAGTAGTTGTTTTTCCACCAACTAGCCACATACCTCCAAAGTCAAGCTAAATGACTATAACAAAGCACTGAGGGGGAGGCAACCCACTATTAGATAATTTTAATTAGTTTTCTTAGTTATTGGTATTTATTTTTGTTTTTATTCTTCCAAATTTATCGCAAGACCCGAGTAGGATGATTATCAACATATCGATCGTGAACGAGACGTCGACATCGATCGACATACACTCACACACGACGATCGATGAATACCTATGCACATCGGTCGATTCCCACTCCGGTCAGGTTTATCTTCCTAACTTGTTACATTTGTACTTATGAATTATTTCCACCATAACTCCGATTTAAGTCTGGGGGGGGGGAGGTTTACTGATGTGATTTATTCTGATTCTTATAAAAATATTTTTTATAAATTATTCTTATCTATGTGAAAGGGACTATGACTTTATCACTTGAATGCCTAACCACTCTTTAGCACCATTCTAGATTTACTGATTGCAGATAGTACTAAGATGCTAAAGTGGATCAACCTGTCAACTATACACACTTGCCTTGATAGTTTGAAGGAACCAAAGTTGACCTCCAACACTAAACCTGACATAACCGCTTGTCTTGGGGCTTGGTATACATGAGATCGGATTCTTCAGACAAGTCTGGAAGGTGACGCCTTATGTAGATTTATTTATCACAATTTTCTCTCTCTATTTCGACCCTAGAGTAGTTGGTATTAGTTACTAGTTTTTATATATAAAAAAATTTGAAATTTATTATTTAAATAGGACTTAAGATCTAGTTAGGAGGAATCTGAACAGGACTTGATGGCTACAACCATTAAGGCTTGCTTCATAAAGATTCCAATAAAAGAATTCGAATGGGACTTGGAGGCGGCAATCTTCAAGGCTCGCTTCACAAAGAATTCTTGGATATAGGTTAAAAAGAAGTGAACAGGACTTGGTGGCAACCACCATTAAGTATTGATTCATGGAAGCCTGTCCAATCTTGGTCACTGATCCTGCAATGGAAGTAGACTTTGACTCAAGAGAGAAATTAGGAACTAACTTTTACCTGCAGTTCCAGATACTTGTCTGAAAACCTTTGCATCCTGTGATCGATACTCCCAAGGTAAAGCATGCACTTTTATATTTATGCTAAGAAATGAGGTTAGTAGAGGGGAATGTGAGACATGATTTGATGAGTTGTAGACTAGTTGAATTTGGTTGCTAAGCTAGGATATTCCATAATGTGCTTATGTGATTAGAACTTTTTAGATGTGGTTTGCGAAATTGTAGAGGTGATGATTTCTATGTTTTAAATCACTACTCGGTTTCAGAGAGACTGCATGTTGGTTTTGCTTGAGGACAAGCAAAAGGGTAAGTCTGGGGAAGTTGATATACCATGGATATGACTCATTTTCACTCATGGTATATAAGTATTTTACTATCTATATACTATATATTCTATCCTATTAGGTGTGTTTTCAGGTTCAGAAGTATCTTGGAGTAAAGTGATGATTATGGAGCATTTAGTAGCTTAAAAGATATTTCATCCGAGCTGACCATAAGAGGTCAATACGAAGAAGAAGAAATCGATCGATGTACATCCTGTACCATCGATCGATGTCGAGACGCGTTTTTAACCTAATAATTATATACTTGCCTAAGTGTTATTTGATGTTAAAGATTACTTGATTAATTTCAGGTTTATATATTTACCATTGAATGAGTATTTATTACCTTCTATTTTAATCATTACTAGGTGATTTTCATGTGCTCAGACATAAATATTTATAAAACCTTATAATAATTAATTAATATTTATTTTAAATTTTAAATTTTAAATTAATTTATAATTTTTATGTATCATTTAAATTAATTATATCATATTAATTTATTTAAATATTTATCTAATTGATTTTGTTGTTTTTACAGTCAATTTAGTTGTCATTTGAACATATTGGATTCTGTCAATTTATTTGAATTCAACTATAATATTTATTTTTGTAAATATATAAATTTTGATTAATTTTCTTATTTGCATTTTATATTGGTTGTTGTCTTAAATACATAAGTATATCTTACTAAAATTATGTATAATTTAAGATATCTTGTGATTATAATGAAATAAAAAAAATAAACTAAAATGTCTGATTCCAAATTACATAATTAATATAAAAGTAATATTCTAAAGTCTCATGCATATATATAAATTTTACAAAAGACCTAAATTGTAACAGTGAGTTAATATTTTATTTATCATTTGTTAATATGTTTTAAGTCATCATATAATTTAAATTTATAGAATAAATAAATTTTTATTATATAAAAAAAAATTATTATTATATAAACAAAATAAAAAAAATTACACATTCTTATAGTAGTTACATCAATGATTTTATATATAAGTTGGGTTAGTTACTAATAAATTAGACACTCTTATTTTAGTTACATCTATGATTTTAGATATAAGTTGGATTAGTTGCTAATATGTTAATTTGTTAATATGTTTATTGCCGTACATTTATTTTTAGTTTTTTCAATATCTCTTAAAATATGCATTAAAAATGTGATTGTATTTTATAAATTATATTATATAAGTAAAATAAAATTTATTTATTTTCCTGTAATTGTAAGATATTATAATAAACTAAATATATGAAAAAACATAAAAAAAAAACATTTCAATAATAATAATAAAATAAAATTTGTCAATTAAACCTATATACATTTATGTTTCCTAATTATTTTGTGTAATCATCTAAGAAAAAAAACGTATATATATTATATATTCAATTACTTTGAAAATATATATTTGTATTGTGTAAGATTATGTTTTAAAAGAAAAATATTTTTTTTTCTAATATCAAGATCATTTGTGTGAACTTTTTTTTTTATGAAATCACATTATATACAAATATATTTTTTTCATCTAAGAAAATGTAAATAAAAAAAGTATTTTATTACTTCAAAAGTATATTTTTTGTTAATTAAAGATATATTTTAAATGAAATATTACTATTTTGTGAACTTTCTTTTTTTTTATGAAATCATATTATATATGCATATATATTTTTCGTTTTCAAATTATTTTTAAAACTTTATAAATGTTTCCTTTTTATTTATATTGTTATTTGTAAAATTTTAAAAGAAAAAAAGACCAAAATAGCACTAAATCAAGTTTTTGTTCCCAAACTAGCACTCAAGGTCAAAAGTCACAAAAATAGCACTCAAGGGGTGGGGTTTAGGGTTTAGAATTTAGGGTTTAGGGTTTAGAGTTTAGGTTTAAGGGTTTAGAGTTGAGAAGTGAGGTTTTGGGGATAAGATTTCAAATTTTGAAAAATAAAAAAATTTAAATTTTTCAAAAGATAAAATGCTATTTTGGTCATTTTAGTTTTTGAGTGCTATTTTTGTGATATAAACTTAGAACGGTGCTATTTTGGAGATTTGCCCATTTTAAAATGTAAAGAATAATATTTAAATGTATTTTTTTATTTCATTAGGGGTATCGTAGTAATCAACCACCGTGAGAGTTAATGTGAGAGCGACACTTAGGAAAGTGACTTCTCAAATAATATTACAGAGATCACTATTTGTTGTCGTTTATTTATATAACTAGGTTAAGATCCGCGCCTTACGTAGGATGAATATTATTTATAAATTACTTTTAAGTATTACATATTTTTTACGTATTATGAAATAATTAATATATATTGAATAATTAAAAATTTAGTAACTATTATGTATATAATTAAATTGGTACAAATACTTAAATAAATTTTATTTATCCAGACAAACACTTTTTTCTATTTTATATATTATAAAATTAAGTTTAAATGATATTAACATAGATATATAGTACATTTTTAATATTGACATCTGTTAAAAAATATTTTATACTCATATTATTTTTGATCGTTTGCATTTCTTTATAACAAAAAATTTTAAATCAATGATAACAATAAAAACTTTATGGGATGGTTAATAGTTTTAGTAATTTATAATTTTAAAAACATTCAATACAAATTTTAAAATTTAAATATTAAGTTGTCAATAATTGTTCAAAATGTTTATAAGAAAAATTCAAATCAAATTTGAAATTAAAATACTTATGTATTTTATATGGTATATAATTTATTTTTAAAAATATTAATATGCATATATATAATATTTATTAAATGAGACTTCCTACTTATGTAATTTCTTAATCATTTGTATCTTGTTATAACATAAATTTTAAACCATGGATCACAAAAATTTATGTGTGAGATTTTTAACAACTTTAGTCATTTATATTCGTTTTTTAAAATTAAAACTATAACATATACGAAAAAATCTAAATTTTTATTATATAGTTAATGTAGTTGTTTAATTTATTTTAAAATGAATTAAAAATGATAGAGAATAGACTGATTTTTATCAAATCTTTATTATTCAAAATCATTAATTGTCATATATACTTTAGCCACATTAGGTAATTTCATGATTTTTATTTAAGGAAACAATGAAGAACATTTATGATTAATTTATGGTTAGTTTAATAAAAAGCTTAATATATATTTATATGGACCAACATATTTTTGTAAGGATCTAAAAATGATTGTGGTGATGACATGTGGCTACAAAAATATGTTGTAGTGCTTCTCTTTTAATATATAGGGGATGATTTCATTAGGGATGAAGCTATACATTGTTTATAGAATAATAATATGTTTTCTTTTTCTAATTTTGATAAGAATTATAAAATGTACAAAGAAAACAACACTTCTATTACTTAGTTTTTTTCTCTTAAATAAATCAAATAAAAACAATCAAACTTACATAATGATTAATCGTGATCTATATATTAGCACTGTTTTTTTCAAAATTCTTGTTCGTTTGATTGACGCCGAGAGCTGCGTCTAACCGCCGCGTCTGACGCCGAGAGCTGCGTTTGACGCCGTAAAATCCCGCGGCTGCGACAATAAGTTGTGCGTCTATTTACCTATTTACAATTCTATCCTTAACCTAATTAATTATTTACAAAAAAACCTAAATCTAATTGACGCAGCCGCAGCTATCTCCCATCGACGCAGAACTCTCTCCCACTCTCTCAATCTTAATCTCTTTCTATATCTCTCTCTCCATCTCTCTCGATCTTGAGCCCTCTCTCCATCACGAGCCCTCTATCCATCTCAAGCTCTCTCTCCATCTCGAGCTCTCTCTCCATCTCTCTTTGTCATGAGCTCTCTCTCCATCTCTCTCTCTGTCACGAGCTCTCTCTCCATCTGCTAGTGTGAGATGACTTGATGGTGCAATGCGAGGATTCGAGCTCTGTATCCATCACACAAACCCATCTCAAGCTCTCTCTTGATCTCTGACACTAACCCATCTCCGAGTTCTCTCTCTCAATCTCCGACCTCGAGCTCTCTCTCTCTCTCTTTGGGGTAATTATCTCATCCTTTTGAAAACTTTGGATCAATTCGTTAAGATTTGGGTTAGTTTCAAATTGTAGCAGTTTCCCTGGAAAAGCTTTTTGAGTGTCTCTGCTGTTCCTGCACAAGCTGAGGTGCATTTACCTGAAAGCTTGATTCTTTCTTTGCTCTGTAACAGTCACATGAGTTGTGTTTAGTAGAGGAAACTTTAAGTGTCTGTAGAGGAAACTTTCATGAGTTGATACTTCTATTAGTAATCCATGAGTTGCGTTTAGTGGAGGAAACTTTCAGTGTCTGTTTTAGCTAGTTTTACATTGATTGAGAATAATTCTTAAACTCTTTTATCTGTCTGGTTTTTGTATGGGATTTTGTCGCAAATTCTGAGGAATTTAACCTTGAATGTATTCATGGTTATTACAGTGGAGCTATCTCTTCTCCACAGCATCTCGAAGCTCTCTCTTCTACATAGCATCTCGAAGCTCTCTCAAGCTCACACTCTCTCTCAGACCCTCTCAAGTCTTCAGGTATGATTGTTCGATCTTGACCCTCTGAAGTTGTTTCTATGGATCTTGGTTTAATTTTTACAAGGCTCACCTGTGTTTATGAATTGCTCAAGTTACTTCCAAGTGTACTAGTTGTCTTTGCTCTAGGTTGTCTTGTGGGTTTAATGTCTTTGATGTTTCCTTGTCTGTTTTTCAACTTTTAAGTTCACTTTTATTGCTTCTTCTTTCTTAGCTTCTTTCTTAGGTTTGTGTGATGAGTTTCTCTTATGGGTTTGTATAAGATCTTATGTGTTCTGGATATTGACGTTTTAGCTTGATATAATCTGATGGGTTTGTTGGTTACTGGTGTTTTGATTGATGATTATCCAATGTATCTTTTAATACTGCCGTTGATGAGACATGAGATTGCTCTCGTTCTGATGGTCTCTTGTGATGATTACTGCCGTTGAACTTGAATACTTGATCATCCTTTCTTCCTTCTTTCCGGTTTGATCACTGCCCTTAATAAGAGCTTGCTTTGTTTTTCTCAGCACATCGATCTCGAGCTCTCCCAAGCTTCGTCTGTCTCTCCGAGATCTCTCTCTCGATCTCTTCTCCAACGCATCTAGTACAAGTTATAATTGTACTGAAGTTATAATTGTACTGAAGTTATAATTGTATGGTTCTCTCTCTGTTCATAGTCGCTCTTGTTTGAAGTCATTTTCCAGCTTTTAAAGGTCTGTTATTTTTTTTTTGCAGGTCTCAGGCACTCTCATATCAAACCCTCTCCAAGCTCAGGCTCTCTCAAGTTCAAACCCTCTCAATCTCAGACTCTCTTTAGTAAGGTTTGTTTCCTAGAGTTTGAGTTTGTCTCTCTTCTCCTTTTCTCGTTGAGGTTAGCTTTTTCGTTCACTTCTGATATTTGATGCTTGTATAAAGTAGTCTTTTGGAGAAACCATCAGATTAATTGTCTTGTGGTAATAAAAAATCTGTTACATTTGCTTTATATGAATTAGCAGGGTTGGTAAGCTGCAGACAAAACAATAGTTGTAACAATCTTGTCTGGTCTATAATATATATGCTCTGTGTAGTTTTACAGGTCTGTGTTGATTTTAAAACAGGCAGAACTTGAGCTTAGCGTTTCTTTATTAGGTTTGTGTTATGGGTTTCTCTGATGGGTTTGTATAAGACCTTCTGTGTTCTGGTTATTGACTCTACTCGGTTTCTCTCTTAGTTACAAACCCATACGTTTGCTAGCTTGTCTGTGTCTGTGATCGGCAAGTAGTAGTCTGAGCTTGTCTGTCTTTTTTGCAGGCTCTCTCATCTCAAGCTCACTCTCTACCGCTGTTCCTCTCACTTCTTAAGATGGCAAAAGATGTAAGGCTCTCTCACACTAGTCTTGCTTGTTATATGTATGGAACTGTATTTCTTTAGGTCAGTATAGAACTTGAGTATGTGTATGGAACTGAACTGTCTTTAGGTCAGTATAGAACTTGAGTTTATGTGTTTCTGTGATTTAGACTTGGACTCCTGAAGAAGTTAGGTATTTTTTCGAACTCTACGCGGAAGAGAGAAGAAAAGGAAATAGGACGACATCAATGAATAAAATAGGGAAACAGAACATCATAGAGGCGTTTGAAAAGAGGTTTAAGAAAGGGTTTCTCGATTGGTCTTTGTTGAAGAACAAGTACGACACAAGTAGAAAGAAGTGTTAAGATTGTATTTTATATATTCAACTGAATGTACAAGGCAAGATTATATACACAATGAGTCTTGGAGACTAAGCTAGAGAGTAACAGCACATTCCTAAAACAGAGGAATGGATATCTACGGTAGTTATTATGAGATCTTCTACATATCTCTCTTACATGCCCCCTCAAGCTGGAGCGTGGGAACTACGCCAAGCTTGTTTCTGAGTTACAGGAAGCGAGCTCTGGTCAGAGGTTTCGTCAATGCGCCTGCTAACTGATCACGAGTGTTGACGTGTCTGACTTTGAGAGCTCCGCGCTGAACCTGGTTCCGTACAAAGTGATAGCCGATGGCGATATGTTTCATGCGAGAGTGAAACACTGGGTTGACACAGAGGAATGTAGCTCCAACGTTGTCACAGAATATGATCGGTGAAGACGGTACTGAGACCCCAAGTTCGGAGAGAATGCTACATACCCAAATTATTTCTGACGCTGCATTTGCGACTGCTCGGTACTCCGCCTCAGTAGATGATCTTGCAACACCATTCTGTTTCTTAGAGGACCAGGAGATGGGATGTTGGCCTAAGTAGATGACATAGGAGTTTGTGGAGACATAGTCATCACTGTCACCAGCCCAGTCCGCGTTTGAGTATGCTTGGAGCTGAAGTTTGTTGTTGGCAGAGTAGTATATACCGTGCGTTGGTGTTCCTGCCAGGTACCGTAAGATCCTTTTCGCAGCTTGCTAGTGTTCTTCTGTGGGTCTGTGCATGAATTGAGACAGGCGATTAACAGCAAAGGCAATATCGAGACGAGTGAACTGTAGATATTGGAGACTGCCTATCAAGCGCCTGTATTTTGTAGGGTCAGATAGAGAGACGCCGGAGTTGAGATGAAGTTTTGGAGAAGAGGCCATCGGTGTTGTGACAGGTTTAGCATTTGTCATGCCGTACTTATTAAGTAGGTCCAAGATATACTTGCGTTGACAGAGGTGGAGACCCCGAGAGGTGCGGTGAGCTTCTATACCCTGAAAATAGTTTAAGTCCTCCGCGTCCTTAACGGAGAAACGATCTGCAAGTAGAGCAAGGACGCGTTGTATACCTGTGTTTGTGTTGCCGGTTACCAGGATGTCGTCAACATAGATTAGAAGGTAGATATGGTGTCCTCCTAGTGAAGAACAAACAAAGACATATCGGCCAGAGAGTTTTTGAAGCCGAGGCCAAGAAGGAAGTTGCGCAGCTCCGTGTACCAAGCTCTGGGAGCTTGCTTGAGGTCGTATACTGCTTTGTGAAGGCGACATACATAGTCAGGTCTATCTGTGTCGACAAACCCCGTTGGCTGATCCATGTATACCTCCTCTGTTAGTGTTCCTTGCAGAAAAGCGTTGTTGACGTCGAGTTGTTTGACTGGCCATGAGTTGCTAATAGCGATATCGAGGACTAGCCGTAAGGTTGTGGACTTGATAACTGGGCTGAAGGTTTCGACATAGTCCCGACCGTATTCTTGCTTGTATCCTTTGGCGACTAATCGTGACTTGCAGCAGCGATGAGTACCATCGGAGTTAAACTTGTTCTTGTGTAGCCACCGACACCCGACGACATTGTACTGTGGCTGTCGAGGAACCAGACTGTAGGTGCCATTTCGAGCAAACACATCTATTTCAGTCGACATCGAGCCCCGCCATTTCTTATCTTTTAGAGCTTGAGTGAGAGTGTTTGGTTCTGCCGGCACAGTAGATGATAATGCCGCAGAGTAGTTGTATTTTGGGTTCGGTTTAGAGATCTGATTCTTCCGTCTTGTCACCATCAGATGAGCATTGTCAGGAGGTGGAGGAGAAGGTGGCGGTGTGGATGGTGCTGGTGAAGACGATGAAGTTATCGGAGTAGACTGCGGCTGAGAAGCAGAGTCTTGAGGGTGCTGTGACTGGTTGTTAGTTGCAGAATCAGACGGAGAGGAATTCGAGCTTTGTTCGCTTGTGGCTGGCGAAGAAGCTGAACCTGTAGATAAGTCTGGAGTAGCACCACCACCGTTAGTAATACTTAAAGTAGGTGTTGAAGAATTTACCTGTACTGACTGCTGAGGCTCCGAGCTCGAGGTCCCCGTTTGCTCTACGAGTGGTGAGGTTGGAGCTGGAGCGGTTGGTGGAGGTGGAGGTGGAGTTGATATAGGTATTGAGGTTGCTTGTGGGTAAGATATGGTAGAGGGTTGGTTTGGTGAGGACGATGTGAGGGGAGGCGTTGGTTTGGTTTTGAAGGGAAAGACATTTTCGTCGAAACGTACATGCCTGGACACATAGATGCGACCAGTGTGAGTCTGAAGGCATAGGTACGCACTTTGGGTGGGGGAGTAGCCGATGAAGACGCACGGCATGGAGCGATCTTCAAGTTTATGTTTATTGTAAGGTCGTAACAAAAGAAAACAGAGGCAGCCGCAGACTCTGGTCTTGGTATAGTTCGGCTGAGTACCAAACAGCCTGTGAAAGGGTGAGTCCATTCCAAGAACGGCAGTAGGTAAGTGGTTGATCAGATAGGTGGCTGTTGAGAAAGCATACGACCAGTATTGTTTCGGCATAGACGCATGGGTTAGTAAGGTGAGACCGGTTTCAACATGTTTGTGCTTCCTTTCTGAGATGCCATTGTGTTCGGGAGTGTGTGGAGGGGAGATTCCTGCGTCTGATAGGAGGTGACGGAGAGCAATGAATTCGCCTCCATTATCTGAATATAATGTACCGATTTTGGTGGAGAGGGCGAGAAGAAGATATAGTTGTTTGGTGAAAATGTAACTTTTGAGATTTATTGATGGCCCAATCTGAGCACAAAGTGGTTTGGGTTACAGATTGATTGCAGGGTAAAGAAAATTGAGAAACAATAGATTTAAGAATAGAAGCAGACGGATGTCCTAAACGAAAATGCCAATCAGCGAGGCTTATTTTTGGTGGAGCAGAGGTGAAAAAGGCTTGGAGGGTAGATGGTTGGGCTGGCCACTCGTAGAGCTCATCCTTGGTCTTGCCTTGGATTAACGGGACCCCCGAGCTGAGATCCTTCACCTGAAAGTGAGCAGGGAAAAATTCAACAGTTACTTTGTTAGCATTACATAGACGGTAAACCGAGATAAGATTTTTCTTAATGTTTGGCACACATAGAACTTTGTTCAAAAATAGATTGCATGCAGCAGAAGGAAGGGATATAGAACCAGTGTGTGTGATAGAAAGGCTAGTCCCATCGCCAATCATCACGGAGTCATCGCCGAGGTAAGGTTGTTGAAACGCCATGTTGTGTAGATCACTGGTGATGTGGTTCGTAGCACCTGAGTCCATCAGCCACGCAGTGGAGGGATGTTGAGCAGCGAGAGCAACGTTTACGCGAGGTTGCCACGGACGGAACGGTGAGCTTGCGGAGTTGAAGGGCTGTTGCTGCATCTGAGGGCATCGCCTCGCACTGTGCCCAAACACACTACAGATTTGGCACCGACCTTGATAGCCTTTTGAAGACCGGTTCTCTTGTTTGTGAGGGTTGTTCTGGTTGGGTCTGTAGTTGTTGTTGCTCCAGTTGCTGTTGTTGTTGTTGCCTCGGTATGATTGGTTCTGTTTTGGGCGCTGAGTAGCGATATTGGCTGTCATCGGGATTGCAGTAGAAGCTGGCGTTGTTGCAGACAAGATCTTTGCTTCTTTGCTGATAAGTTTCTCATGAATTTTGACAATGGATGGAGTAGTGTCTCGACCCTCGATTTGATCAGCAACGGTTTTGTAATCTTCAGGAAGTCTGTCAATGACGAATTCGATCTTATCTTCGTGCTCCAAAGGTTTCCCAAGCAGTGCGAGTTGATCAAAACGACTGGTGAGTCCTCTCATATACTCATCAATAGTCTTGTCTCCTTTTGTGTAATGTTTTAGTTGCAGCCTGAGTTGTTGAATGTGGCCGCGGCTTGGGGTGGCATAGGTCGCATTTAGGGATTTCCAGACATCATGTGCCATCTTGGTGTTCGTAACAAGTGATTGAATTGATGGTGACAACATACCAATGAGACCGCTGTAGATCGGACGGTCTTGTCTGAGCCATTTTGTGAAGTCTGGATTGTCGGTCATCTGGTTATCGATCATGACAGTCTGCTCAGGAGCTAGGGTCGAGCCGTCGATGTATCCGGCTAGGTCGTAGCCGTTGAGAAGGGCATGGATCTGAAGACTCCATGTCATGAAGTTTGTGGATGTTAACTTGGTGATGTTAACCATGTTAACGTTGAGTAGAGCTTTTGTGGTTTCTACGATATCGGGGAGTGCATGATTTGTGGCCATGGTGTTTGGAAGAGAGGAGTGATCGAGAGAGAGAGAGAGAAGAGAATAGGGCGGCATTTTAAAAAAAAAAAAAAAAATTTAGGGTTATCGAGTGGCTCTTGATACTATGTTAAGATTGTATTTTATATATTCAACTGAATGTACAAGGCAAGATTATATACACAATGAGTCTTGGAGACTAAGCTAGAGAGTAACAGCACATTCCTAAAATAGAGGAATGGATATCTACAGTAGTTATTATGAGATCTTCTACATATCTCTCTTTCAAGAAGTACACCAAATTTAGGAAGTTGATTAAGAATAAGACAGGTCTTGGGTTTGACAGCATGGGAAGGGTTGATATGTCAGATGATTGGTGGAGTGATCGCGAAAAGGTTAGTTTCTCCTATCTCTTCTGTGTATTTTTTGTTTCTTATATTTGCTTCATGATTGCTTCATTTGCTTACATTTGCTTCATGATTCCTCATTGACTTACTCTTTATTTTTTTGTTATATAGGAGTGTCCTGGGATTAGAAGATCTATATGGAAAGAGGAATTTAATATGGATATGTTTGAAGAGGAATTTGGTGCTGTAGTAGTAACTGGAGCAGAAGGATGGAGTGTTCAACATGGAGAAGCAAGCTTGAATTCTGGAGTGGGTGTAGATGGTGGTGATGAAGTCGATTCTCAGCCAGCAACAGAAACATAAACTCAAGCAGCAGCAGAGACAGAAACTCAGCCACAAGCTCAGACACAAACCTAACAGAAGACTCATTCCGGAAGTTCAAGAGGAAAAATAAAGCGTAAAGAGAAGGATCTGGTTGTAGAAGCTTGTGACAAACGTCCTGAAGCTTTTATGGTGAAGAATAGAATAGTGAAATTGAATTACAGGTCTGTGTGATTGGACCAGATTAAATTATGTCTTGTAATTTTTTCTTGGCTCCGATCTATTACGTGTGTGTTTTAGATTAGTTACTGTTCTAGTGTGGTTTTTGTTCCTGTCTCTGTTCCATGGTTCTGAGAATTTCAGATTAGTTACTGCACCTGCGAACTTTGTGCCTGTTATATGTTATATGTCTGGTCTGTTATACTTCTTAACTTGTTACAGATATGCATTATATATGTGTCTCAGATATGCATTATGTCTTTGGTGGAACTTATGGTTTTATTCAATATGGTTTTGTAGATGCTTGACAGATGGATATTAGAAGATGGGGATGGTGATTATGATGATGAGCTTGGTTTGTTTGATGTTCCCATCGCTGAGAGATTGAGTCATAGAACAGATCGAGGAGCAGGATGGCGACATGTCCAACAACTTATGTATGAATCTGATCAGCAATGTTATGACATTTTTCGAATGAACCAAAAGACTTTTGAAGCTTTGTGCAAGATGCTAGCTGAGCGATATGGATTGAAAGAGACTCACCATGTCTACATTGAGGAATCTGTTGCGATGTTTCTCGAGACTGTTGGTCAAGATAAGACGAAGATGGATATTGCTGCAAGGTATCAAAGATCAGTGGATACGGTCCAAAGGAAGCTTGATGAAGTTTTGAGTGCTCTTCTAAAGTTTGCGGAGGATACATTAAGACCACAAAAAGGCGAGTTTGGAAGAGTGATTCCTGTTTTGAGGAATGATGATCGGTATTGGCCTCATTTCAGAGATTGTGTTGGAGCACTCGATGGAACTCATGTGCCGGTTCGCCCTCCAAGTCAAAATGCAGAAGCATATAAAGGTAGAAAGCAAGATCCTACAATGAATGTTCTTGCTATATGTAGCTTCGACATGAAGTTCATATACGCATATCTCGGTGTACCTGGTAGAGCACATGATACAAAGGTCTTGACTCATTGTGCGAGGAATGAGGCTTCTTTCCCACATCCTCCTCCTGGAAAATATTATCTAGTTGACTCGGGATATCCGACCAGGACGGGGTATCTTGGTCCGCATCGGAGTATGCGATATCATCTTGGTCAGTTTGCTAGAGGAGGACTACCAGTTAGTGCACGAGACTTGTTCAACTGAAAGCATTCAGGATTGCGATCGGTGATTGAGAGGACATTTGGAGTATGGAAAGCAAAATGGAGGATTTTGGATCGTAAGCATCCAAAGTATGGTCTGGTCAAGTGGATTAAGCTTGTGACAGCGACGATGACGCTACACAACTTCATATGTGATTCACATTGAGAAGATCATGATTTTGTACAATGGCGAAGTGATGATGATGGAGAAGGAGAAGCAGAAGGAGCTGATGGTGATGAAGAAGAAGGAAAAGAAGGTGGTGATGATGATGATGGTGGTGGTGGTGGTCGACATATTGTATATGAGCTGACTGGTGATAGACCGATGAAAGCTTTGCGTAAGAGCATCACAAATGAATATGGTAGAGGTTGTTTACCGTATTAAATGTTTTAGTTAATGATTTTTTTTTTTGCTTATAACTTTGATTATCAGTTCTATGTGATATTTGAAATATTTGTTTTATTTATTTAAGACTTGATGAATTATTTAGCTTTTGTTTATGATAAAATAAATGTTGTTAAATTTATTACTAATTAAATATAATATTTTGAATCTACAATTTATTTAGTTAAAATACAATTTTAGAAATTTAAATCTACATTTTATTTATTTAAAATACAATTTTACAAATTTAAAATACATTTTATTTATTTAAAGTATAATTTTACAAATTTAAATCTACAGTTTATTTATTTATAATACAATTTTACAAATTCATAAAATTAATAAAATTAAAATATGAAATAAATGAAAATTGCGTCTGCGGTAACTAAACGAACAAAACTAAATCCACTTTCTGCGGCAGCGGCTGCGACAATGTCCTGCATTTTCGAAACGAACAACAAGCTGCAGCTGAATCTGCAGCTGCAAAATAAACAACAACTAAACGAATAGCCGCAGACGCAGCCGCAGGAACCTGCGGGAGCCAAACGAACAGCACTATTATAGACGCTTCTACGACGTTTCTATTCCTAACTTTTTAGAAATCATGTTTCCACGTATCATGTTTCCCGTACTAGAAATCATGTTTCCAACGTTTCTATGCTACTGTTTTTAATGTATGTACGAGTCGCATAATTTTTATTTGAGCCCATTTGTCTGACCCTCTCTTTGTTTTCTTCCACAACCAGAAGAACAACCCTGGGATCAAAGGAGTTGCATGGGACGGAGTCTTGATTTATCTTTATTTTCTTGCACAGCCAATCAACTGCTTTCACGTTGTCTCAAAGTGCAAGCTACTAAACTTATTCCACTGAATAATCCAACTCGTGATTTGAAATACGCTGACCGGCTTCTAGTGCTTGACGCAAGGCTTGGTGCTACAATCTGGCTGTTCAAACTAGGGAACTCGATTCTGTTCTCTTGCAAACCTCCTTCAACAGCATCATTGCTTCCTTCTTCATGACCTTCTGGTTCTACGGTGTCTGCGTTCACCGAAAGCATAGGCCTGACCGTTCTTAACCAGTCTGCGCAACCGCCCATCACTCCTCTACACTTCTTGATTTTCACTTTAATTAAACCAGGGCAACCGTTTGCAAGATTCTCGATCCCCAAATCTGAAATCGGACAGTTCTTGATACATAATTTCCTTAAACTCGGACACTTCGCTGCAATACAAGAAAGCTCGGGATCACCAAACGTATCACAACCACAAAGTGCTAATCTTTCAAGATTCTGACATTTTACAGCCAACATTGCTAAACTTAGCGTTGTCGGATTCACACCAATGAGAACCAGCTCCTGTAACTTAGAAGAAAACTTAGCCACAGCAACAAGCCCTTCGTCTCCAATCAAATTCGCTTTCCATCCATCTATATGAAGCTTCCTTAAACACTTACACTTCTCAGCAATTCCAGCTAATCCACCATTAGTACATTCAGGCGTCTTCACAAGATGCAAAATCTCGAGGCTCGAGCAATTACAGATGGCAGCTAAAGCTACATCACTGACTTGCATGCTCTCTAGATGAATCTCCACTATACCATGCTCCTTAACCGCCATCTCTTCAAGAACCATGTCCCAGTCACCAGAGCACCTGAAAAGCTTCAAAGATCTGAGATTCTTTGCCCCGGCGATCACAGGACCAAAGCATTCGCCAATGTAAAGCTCCTTCAAGCAAATCGACTTGAGAGAAGAAGCAGCAAGACCTGGACCGATCGGCTCATGACTTAAGTCGGTGAAGTTACGGAGACGCTTGATGGATAACTCCTCGAGGGAGGAGCAGTGATCGAGCACGGCCTTCACGCCTTCAGCTCCGAAATCGCAAGATCCACAAGAGAGTATGTTCAAACCTTTGCAGTTCTCAGCGAAAGTAGCCATACCTTTGTAAGTGAGCTCACGGCAAGCTATAAGATTAAGCCTCTTCAGATTACGACACCGGAGAGATATCATGGCTAAAGCCTCGTCGTTGATACTCACGGATCTACGGTCGCATTTTAGAGAAAGCTTCACGACGGAATCGAATCGAGAGAAGAGGGAAGGGATCGAAGTAATCAGAGCTGAGCGAGCGTGGAGAGAGAGACGGTGACGATTACGTCCTTCAACGATCATCCACCGTCGGCAAACGAGAGCACATCTTTTCCGATTACCGGAGTTGAGAAACTGAAACACTAAGGCTAAGCACTCGTCGGGTAAATAAGACGTGTAGTCCGGTGAGACCTCGGTTTCAATCGGAGATTTGGAAGATAACAATTTGGTTCTCCGTCCATTAAGGATGATCTTGCCGGCGGCGGATGTTGATTGGCCCATCAACGAAAGGTAAAGTCTCCGGTAGATTACGGCGGAGAGGAGAACTTGTTGCGATTTGGGATTTTTCGGTTTGTATTCCTGAGATGGAACGTCGTTTAAAAGGTAAACTTGTGAATTAATTCGGAGGAAGTTGTTGCTTATTATCAGTGGAATTGGTTTTTCTTGTTCGGTTAATTCTCGCTAAAAAACTTTTTTGGGAAAATTGTGGAACAAAAATTTAGAATGATTGTTTTTTTTGGTATAAAACCATGTCTCTTTTTAACCTTTTCATTTGTGAAATTTAATGAAATAAATAATTTTATGAGTCAAAAAAATTATTAAAAATATCAACAATTAATAAAACATTCATATACCCAAACACATATTTTTCTTTTGTTGAAAAACTTGATAAATAATTTTTTTAAATTACGTTCTACTAAAAATAGAATTCGTAAAAATGAGTTAGTAGAAAACGAATTCCAAAATAAATAAGTCCATTTATCTACAAAGTGATCTCTCGTCTTTTGGTGAAAAGGTTGAAGCAACTATTGCCCTCTTTCATTGTCCCTAACCAAACTGCTTTCGTAAAAGATAGGCTCCTGGTGGAAAATATTGTTCTGGCTGGAGATCTAGTAAGCGGATACCATAAGAAGCAAGGACCGAAGCGCATCACCATCAAAGTCGATATTGCTAAGGCGTTTGATACCTTGTCGTGGGAGTTTCTGTTCAACTGCCTAGCAGGTCTTCAGTTGCCGGAGGTGATGTTGCGCAGGCTGAGAGCATGTGTTTGTACAACCAGCTTCATGTTGGGATACAATGGTACGGTGCAGGGGGACTTCAAGGGAAAACGCGGGTTGAGGCAAGGAGATCCTTTATCCCCTTATCTGTTCGTAATAGCTATGAACGTACTATCAGTTATGCTGAATAAGGCGGCTGCGGAAATGAAGATAAAATATCACGCGAAGTGCAGTTCTTCGAAGTTAACCCACCTCTGTTTTGCGGATGACATACTTATGTTTATTGATGGTTCACTCTCCTCTGTCCAAAATGCGCTTCAAGTCTTGCGGGAATTTGAGCTACGCTCCGGCCTTGCTGTCAGTGTCCAGAAATCGTCGTTTTTCGCATCAGGCATGTCACAACAAGAGTTAGACACTATTAAAGCCTCTACGGGAATGCCACATGCTTCTCTACCAGTAAGATATTTGGATGTTCCCCTAACCACCAAAAAACTCTCCATTCATGACTGCGAGGTTCTAATTCAGCAAGTAAAAGGTCGAATGAACTCTTGGAGTGCAAGGTCATTGAGTTTTGTGGGAAGACTACTTCTAATCAAGTCGGTCATTGCAGGAATAAATATATTTTGGTGCTCTTCATTTATTCTTCCAAAGGCGTGTACTAAAAGGATAAACAGTCTATGCGGAGTGTTTCTTTGGAAAGGAAAAATCGAGGGGCCCCATTCGGCTAGGGTGTCTTGGGAGATGGTAACGAAACCAAAGATTAATGGAGGATTGGGAATAAAATATTTGAAAACTTGGAACAAAGCTTTTTGTTTGAGAATGATATGGTTGCTTTTCTTTCAAGCAGGATCAGTGTGGGTGGCTTGGTTTAGGAGTGAAGTCCTAGATGGGAACCTAAGTAATTACTGGACGGTGAAGACAAATCCTAGATTCTCATGGCTAGTCAATAAACTTATCAAGATGAGGGAAGTGGTGTTTACCTGGATCAAAGTACAAGTGGAAAATGGTAGGAATTGTCGATTCCGGACAGACAACTGGTCACCTTATGGATCGCTTGAACACTTCCTACTGCGAGGCACAGGCTCACGGTTTGGAATTGCTAAAACTGCAACTCTTTCGGATCTTCATATGGAAGGACAGTGGGCTCTCCCTCCTGCAAGGTCTGACGAGTTTCTTCAGGTTCAAATCTACCTAACAACTTTACATATCACTGAAGAGGAAGATAGACATGAGTGGGTACTTACTGGCTCTCCCTCGACCCGCTACATCACGGGAGAGGTTTACAAGAAACTGCGAGGAGAGGAGGAAGAAGTGTCTTGGGCGGGGATAGTCTGGACTAGTGGAAGCATACCGAAGCATAGCTTCTTGACATGGCTATTCATCTTAAACCGTTGTCCGACGAGAGATCGACTAATCCAGTGGGGGTTTCGGACTGACTCAGCTTGTCTTCTCTGCAACGGTGATGTTGAATCGCGTGATCACATCTTCTTTCTTTGTCCATATACTTGGGAATTGTGGAAGACAGTCTCAGGCAGATGTGGAATTATCCCTGCGAGGGCATGGAATGATTCAGTAGATCAGATGAAGAACTTGGCTGGGAATAGACTCAGGAAGAGGCTCACATGTATTGCTTGCCAAGCAACTATCTATTGGATTTGGAGTGAGAGGAACAATCGTCTTCACCGTCGACAATTCCGATCTTCGGATGGCATCTTCAGACTTCTGGATAGGCAAATCAGAGACAAAATTCTTTCCTTTCGACAGCAATCTCCAGCGAACGCCTCTAAGCTCATGCAAATGTGGCTTTGATCTCTCACCACGACTATTCCGATTTGCTTCTTTTATTGGGCCTCAGAGTAGGGTTCTAAATGATCTTTCTATTGGTTTCTAATTGGGCTTATGTGTAATATTGAGTGAAACATTATTGGGGCATGGTAGGACTAGAGCCTTACGGCTTGTAACTCTTTTTTAGTTTTTTTGCCTTTTAATATAAGAAAGCATTTAGTCAAAAAAAAAACAAGTCCACCTGAATGCAGATGGAAGTTAAAAAATAAAAAGCAAACGAATATAGTTGCATTCAGATGAATCATCTGGATGCATGGACGAAATGAAGAAACGAACAATACTCAAATAGAGCATGTGGATAAGATATCCAAGATGATATCTAGATGCATCTTTGAGATGTACAAAGGAACATGGAAAATGTCTACCTAGTATGCGTTGAATTTTAGCGTTCCAAATCCGAGATTTATGGGTTTAAGCCAGGTCGACCACGTGGGAACCAAAACGACAGCTTGAGGGAGTTCTAATTAATTTTTTTAAACAGATTAAATAAAGAGAGGGAAGGAGACAGACAGAGAAGAAAGAGAGACCTTCGTTTGCGCGTTTTCTGTAGTCTCTCTTCTCTCTCTTACGGCTGTGCCAATGGCGAGCGCCGTGATCCGTCATTTACGATTAGAGGTAGAAGAAGACGCTTCATCGCCGTCTCTCTCCGCGTGATCTTAAGAAAAAAGAAAATCTTTGTCGCCTATTGTTTCATTTCAGTTCAATCCAAATCGTAATGCTTCCTCTATTTCTCTCCCCACCCATTGCTTAATTTCTTCGCCCGATGTGATTCGTAATATGCCTCAAATCATTTGTTTTGAGGACATTATGATTCTGTGTGTGTTTTGAATTGATTTGAAGATCTCATTTGATGCTCTCATCGGTCAATCGTCTTGTTTCTCCTTCTGACAGTTGAATTGTATTTGTATTTGTATCAGGTTTTGTTTGTATATGATTGAGAGATTTGGTAGAGGAAGTTTTTAGTATTGTTCTCAAGCTTAGGGAAACAATGTCAACAAAAGGAGACCATCATCATACAGTTCCACTTTCAGTTTTGCTCAAGCGTGAATCAGCAAATGAGAAGATAGACAGCCCTGAACTTGTGCACGGCCAGTTCAACCAGAGCAAGAAAGGGGAGGACTTTACGTTTGTTAAAACAGACTGTCAAAGGGTCATGGGGGATGGCGTTTCTACCTTCTCAGTTTTTGGGGTTTGTCTTTGCTCTTCTCAGGAATGCAACACATTTGGATTGGTATTTGATACCTCTAATTGTACATTGCAGCTTTTTGATGGACACAATGGCCCTGCAGCAGCTATCTACACCAAGGAAAACCTTCTGAACAATGTATTAGCTGCAATACCCCCTGATCTCAACAGAGATGAGTGGGTTGCCGCACTTCCTAGGGCTATGGTGGCAGGATTTGTTAAAACTGATAAAGATTTCCAGGAAAGAGGTATAAGCTCTCTCTTATTCTGTAATCGAAATATTTGGGTTATTAATGAAAAACCATATGGGGGGATGTTATTCAAGTACTAACGTATAATCTCTTTGATGCTGTTTTGTTCTTATGAGATTTTATTGTTTTCTGGCATGTCAGCAAGGAAGTCTGGAACGACTGTAACCTTTGTCATAGTAGAAGGATGGGTGGTGAGTGTTGCATCCGTAGGTGACTCTCGTTGCATACTTGAGCCTGCTGAGGGTGGTGTCTATTATTTATCTGCTGATCATCGGCTTGAAATAAACGAAGAAGAGTAAGTCCGCTAATTCCTTCTGTTGAACCATTGCTTTAATTGTCTGTAAATAGTGGCATCATAGATATCTTTCGCTTTTATGACAGGCGAGATCGCGTTACCGCAAGTGGTGGTGAAGTTGGTCGGCTAAATACTGGTGGTGGTACTGAGGTACTTCTTTAGCTAAAATCGACTGTAAAGTAATGCTAGCTTTGTAGAATGAAACACATATGGAAACTTGTTTGTGCTAGCTTTCAAAATCAAAGATTCTAATAACCAAATCAAACTTGTTTTAGATTGGTCCTCTGAGATGTTGGCCTGGTGGTCTCTGTCTCTCGAGATCCATTGGAGATCTGGATGTTGGCGAATACATTGTTCCAGTTCCTTATGTGAAGCAAGTCAAGGTTCAAACACGCTTTAACTCTCGTATGTTGTGGTTACGGCGCTAGCTGAAATTCTACATGTATTTGAGTTTATTCTGAAAGATGTATGTATTTGTTGTGGTCATGTAGTTATCTTCAGCTGGTGGTCGACTTATCATCTCAAGTGATGGTGTGTGGGATGCAATTAGTGCAGAAGAGGCTCTTGATTGTTGCCGGGGTTTGCCACCTGAACCTTCCGCCGAGCATATTGTTAAAGTATAGTATCAGAGTTGCTTATATTTTTCGATATACTTTTTTCTTGATGTTTTTTTTTTCATTGCTTCACACAGGAAGCTGTGGGGAAAAAAGGTATTCGCGATGATACAACATGTACAGTGGTTGATATATATTGCCATCAGAAAAACTAGCTGCATCCGTGCCGCCGCCGAAAAAGCAAGGGAAAGGAATGTTAAAGTCAATGTTCAAAAGAAAAGGTTCGGACTCTTCTTCTAATATAGAGAAAGAGTATGCAGAACCTGATTTAGTTGAAGAACTGTTTGAAGAGGGATCAGCTATGCTTTCAGAGAGGTGCGATACTTGATATGCAATATATACTTTATATTTTTATTTTTTGATAAGCTTTTGTTTTGATTAAACTTTATCCTTCTTGCTATTTGTTTGTTACAGATTAGATACAAAGTACCCGCTTTGCAATATGTTCAAGTTGTTCATGTGTGCTGTGTGTCAAGTAGAAGTGAAACCAGGAGAAGGTGTCTCGATCCATGCTGGAACGGCTAATTGCAGAAAGCTTCGTCCATGGGATGGTCCATTCCTTTGTGCAAGTTGCCAAGAGAAGAAAGACGCAATGGAAGGGAAACGAGGTTACTTACTTACTCATACTTGCGAGTTTTGAGTGTGTTGATTTATTGCAGAAGCTAATATTAGTAACCATTCTGGGAATGTCTAGCAGATAGACATAGTAGTGAGAGCGACTAGCCAGCCAGCAATTTATTTGATCAAGCAACTAACAAAAACAGTGTTGTGAGTAATATGGAGCGGTTCAAGGATCTTCACCGGTCTCTGGCGAACTCCAAAGCATGTTTTTTTATATTTTTTTTTCTTTGATATGGCTCTCCCTTGACAGCATCCATAGCCGATATTACTAAGGTAACTCAGGAAGTTCTTTCATTTTCTTTCTATTTTTTCATTTGTGATGATCCTTTGGTGTTTCAAAATGAGTAGAACTAACTGCTGAGAGACGGTGGGTAAAGAAAATATGCGAGCCTGTGTGCATTATTTCATGTACAAAACCAATGAACAAACAATTTATGGGCAGAAGCATAATTTTTCATGCAACTTTAATTATTATTTTTTTCCTACGCTCATAAAATTGCTCATAACTTTTAACTAAATTTCAAAACTCTCAAGAGAGAAGGGAGTTAGTGTCAAGATAGTAAATCCTTTTCTACTGTCTGTATGCTCCTAGAAATCGCAATACAATTGTGCTGCATATAATTCACATGTCTGAGAGTCCGGCACCGCTTATATATGAATGAACTAGTATCAACGCCCGTGCTAAGCACGGGTCAGTTTTATTGTCTTCAAAATTATTTGATCATGTTATAATTTTCACTCAGAATTAAATTGTTTTCTGTCAAATATTTTATGAACCTGAATAACACTGGTGCATTCAAATTAAAAAAAATAGGTTGAAACGGAGAGGGTCAAACAAAAATGATATTATTTTAAATGGTTACATGTTTACAATTATTTTCCAAAAATATTGAGAATAAAATTTGATTTTTATGATTACATTTTGTTTCTCTGACAATTTAAATTTTTAATCTTAATTATTATAGTTTTTACCCGCTTAACTTATTTTGTGTTAAAGACTAATTTACAAATTTAGATTATTTTTATTAAAAAATTGTTTTCTTGAATTATTAATTAAGGATTCTAAGAAAAGTGTTTATCTAAAAACTTTAACTATTTTCTGTTTTTAGATAGTCATTAAAACAACCTAGGAAAATTGTAAAAGAAAATTTGAGAAATTTCAAAACTAATTAAAGAAAATGATTAGAAATTTAATTTAAAATGATAAAAAGTAAAAAGTAACTAAAATTATTGTTTACCTGAATTATGAATGGTTAAACGTTCTGCAACTCTATCTATCCATTGTCTTCAACCTTCACTAACTTTACTCAGAATGTATCTCTTCCAAACTTTTCTTTGATTCCTCATATTTTCTTCTTCTTTTTCATCTTCTTTTAGCTTTGATTTCTGATGCATGTATGCAACATACTAAAATATTCTCAAAAACTCAACAATACAAAGATCGATGCTTAATTTTTCTTGTTAACTCAGAATTTGCATCATAAGTTTCATATGAACTGATTATGAAACTTAGTGAAAAAGCCGGCATACAAAAAAATAATTTATGCAATGAGTGCTAGAAGTTTAAAACTGATGCAGAAAAAGAAGAAAAAAAATATGCGTAAACCAGTGAGAACTAACAAAAGAAAAAAAATTGTTGTTGAAATGATTTTATAGTTCAATGCGAAAAAGAGATAATTTAAAATTCTATTCAAATTAGCTCCAAACCGTTTACGTAAAAAAGTGGGGATCATGGCTTTGATTGAGGAACAGTTGAGATACCTATGAAACTTTTTTTTACTTGACACATGCAGCTTTATTTTTTCATCGAAGGGAAAATGATACATCTTAATTCTGTTTTTAATTTTTATTGTTTTGTAAGATTTTTCCACATGTCACTATTTGATTCGCTAGGCGACTTGCGCTTTAGTATATAAGGGATGATGATAAAGCATTTGTTTTACTTTAAAATCTTCAGAAAACATGTTGTTCTTAATCTTAATTTGAAAAATAAGGACATGTTAATTACAACTAATTTATTAACTTTTACTGAATGTACTACCACTTCTAACAGTATAAGAAAATTTGATAATGACACAATTTCCTCAAAGTTCATTTTTTTGTAAAACTTTGCAACAATTTTGCCACCATTTTGTCATAACAATGACTGTCAATTTTTTTTAAAACAAATTAATAGCAAATTCTACAGAAAATTTGTAAAACATTCAACAATAATTAGTTTCAGCTAAAAAACATGTGACATATATGGGTACCTTTAAAACATTTTCGTAACATTTTTTCGATACTTATTTCTATAACAACTGTAAATCATATTTACAATTTGGGAGTTTAATCTTCATAAAGAGTTCACATTAGCAAAACAAAAAAAACACACTAAATTTAACATAGCATTTTAATAGTGATATTACTAACTCTTAGTCCCTATGCAACACAAACAAATGTTGTTATCACCAACTTCGCATACCAAATAAATGACCATTACCACACAAAATTGGCTATCTACCCAAAATTGGAAAAGCAGGCATATTGAAAATCATATAATTGTTTTCTCACGTATCACCCACAAACCAACAAAGTATTTAAGGATAGTAGCGATTATTTTCGTTTAAAAAAACACAGTTTCCACTACTAAATAACATTTTAGATTTCTGAAAATTAAAAAAAAGGCCTCTGGTATTTACAATTGTTGAAAGTTGCAGTGGATAATTTAAAAAGAAAAAAAATTAAATTAGTTTAGTTAAAAGTCAAACTTCTTTTAAAAATCAGGATACCTATAATCAGTTAGAAATTAAAATTTGAATATTATAGTTATGGAATATATGAATACATTTGAATTTTAAAAATTAATATTCACTAAGCACTTATCATAAATTTATTTATTAAATCTGTAATTCAAAATTCTCTCAATAGATTCTTTTTTTTAATACTAACTATGGGTTTGTCCAAGTGCAAAAATTAATATTTGTTAACTTTAAAATTTGATATTTTGTAAATGTTTTTGTAAGTATTTTATGTCAAACATTTTTTTCTTCTAAAAAGTTTGATCTAAATTGTTTTAACGTGGTTGTCGAGCACGATAGACATAACAATTACAATGGTTGCATTCATAGAATATTTATTTTAAAGCATAATTCAAATTTTCTTTCTTTTTTTTTTTGTCTTATTATATATATTGCATTTGATATGTGCATATGTTTTTATTTATATGTTAGTACTAGGTGGACGGCACAATGATTCGTAATTTTGATAAATACAGTTTTATGATTCAACATTTGCGGCACTATACATTGATGCTTAAAGTTATATCATATATATGTATGCAATAAATAATTCATGCATGTTGATATGTAGAATTCAGATGTTTGTATCAGATTCACTACTATCCACTTAGTTTGATGTTTACATTTCTATGATTCTTCATGAAGAGTTGTTTTTATTATTTGTATATTACGTGTTTTGTTATACATCTCATATGACACCTAGTATATAACGTAAAATATGATAATAAAATTCAAGAAAAATCATATTATGTTCATATCATATCATGTATGTGTATATCATGTATGTTTAGTAGTATAAAGTTAATTAATCTGTTCTATCAAAGTTCGAGTGTTTAATTTGTTAATTAGTCTCACCAATGATACCGGTATGGGCCATTTTTATCATGCAAATAACTATGGCATCATGATATTTATTATAAAGGTAGAAAATGATTAGATTTCAATTTACATATGTTAAATTGTAAAATCATATACTCAACAAAAATTTAGATATGTTATATTGTAAGTTAGTTTATATAATAAGAGGGTTTAAAAAGGACAATCACTTCCAAAAACTTAAATACTTAACATATATACAAACGGTATGTAATCAATTATAACATAACTATTGAATCCATGTTGGATCGAATTCGAACTTAGCACATTGTCCTCCGTCGGTGAACAAGACTTTTCCTGAACATTGACAACAATTTAAATCTTTTAAGATTATGTTAAAGGGTTGACCAAAAAAACTAGATTGTGTTCAAAAGATGTCAGTAATATTAAAATGCTTTAAATTTCACCTTGCTCAATGTAGTTTACTCGCCAAAAACGCTAACGTAAGAAGGTTTTATGGTATTTATTCAACCACCAACTTCATGTATCCAATTATCGGGCAAGCTGTCCTGAAGCTTCGCATTCCAACTCACACCCACTCTGTAGTATTGTTGGTGACATACATATAAGATGAATATTAATTTTAAATAGAAGTTTATTTGATGTTTATGAGTTACTTATACTAAGAATAGTAATTAACTTTCATCCACCGGCTTAAAATTAGTTTTAGTTAGATGTACACGAAAAATCTCCTCGTAAGGATCATCTACATACTGAGTTAAAGTTCCAAATGTAGTAAACCATTCAAACAGGTCTACAAAAGTTGATAATTACTAGGATATAAAATTAGAGCTTTTTGCAGATTTGACTCAAAACATAAAGTTAAACACAAAACTAACCTCTTTTTTTTTAGTTTTGTTTTGCTCTATTCACCTCCACATGTTCACATTATTTACGAAAATGCCATTAAATTTTTTTTTTTCGAAAATAGCTTTTTACTCTCTCAACCTCATCATCTTCAAGTATTTACAAGACTGTCATTGCCATCAATACCCCGACCACAATGAACAACCAATGTGAAGCTCTTAATGCACCTAAAATCGATTTACACTCTCTCTTTCTCACTTGTTATGAATTAAAAACAACATCTCTTTCATTTTTCCTCCATATTCATCCAAAAAACTCAAGCTTTTGATTCAATTTTTTTTATGGTTGATAGAGCCATTCAAGCATACTATTCTTGGTGGGTTACTTTCGTTTGAGATTCTGGGTGGCTGGAGAAGACTATGTGTGCTAAGGAAGTCATCTCACTAGCTTAAGGTATGCATTTGAAATTTTTCCAGATCTGTTCGCGTAGAAGACTTACCTGTAAGTAGTCTTGCTGTAGAAGACTTACGGGTAAGTCTTCTGCTCAAACGGACGACTTACTTATAAGTCGTCATCTTTGTTTGTTAAAAAAAAAATCTAGAGAATATCCTAGACAACTTAAGGATAAACGGGTTAGTTTTGCATTTGACCGAATTGTGTCAGATATTTGACTTTTCCTGGACAACTTACCAGTAAGTCGTCTCTGGGTTCACAAAAATTTCAATATTTTATAAAAGCTACACTACTTATCTGTAAGTCGTCTCAGGTTACTTTTGCAATTAGAAAATAAAACTTAAATATTTAACTTTTCCCACACGAATTAAGCGGAAGTCGTCAAGTCAGACGACTTACTTGAAAGTCGTCCAGGATAAGCAAAGTCGTCCAGATTTATTTCCTAGATTCTGGTCAAACCTTGCTTATCTCGGACGACTTTCTCGTACATTGTCTACCTGGACGACTTTCAAGTAAATCGTCTGGGTAAAGTTAAATATTTAAATTTTTTTTTCGAATTGCAAACTAATCTGAGAAGACTTACAAATAAGTCGTCTAGTTTTAATAAAATATTGAAATTTTTGTTTTCCCAGAGACGACTTACTGGTAAGTCATCCAGGAAAAGTCAAATATCTGACACAATTCGGTCAAATGCAAAACTACCCGTTTATCCTAGATGACTTACTGGTAAGTCGTCAAAAGTTTGTTTTTTAACAAACAAAGCTGGACGATTTAAAAGTAAGTCGTCTTACTGTTAATTGGCCTGTTTAAAATTCAATTGCAAAAATGACCTGTTTGGACGACTTACTGTTAAGTCTTCCAGACGACTTACTGGTATGTCGTCTGCGTCAATGTTTAGTAAACTTTCATTTTCTCTATGTTTACTAATGTGTTTTATTTTGAATTTTTGTAGATGATGCGTCAGTTACATGCAGTGTATGGAGAATGGTTGTTGAAAAATTATCGTTGGGATTTTGTGGTTGATAATGTCAAAGGAGCGAGAATCATTTTTTGGGGTAAGGTTCGACACATGCTGAACTTCTTGCAATGGCTTAAGAAGATTTCAACCTGGACATGAGCACATAATCTGTGGAGATAACCTACTCATTACCAGCAGAAATGATGCTGGCTCCAGACACCCCTCCTATTCATGTTACAGGTGATAGACAAGTTTGAAACTTGCTCGGGATAACCAAAACGTATGGAGTACAGCTTTGTGTATCAAGCCGTAGCAAGGTGGAAACGGTTTCAGAGTTCAGGGAAGAAGATGATGAAGCTGATGAATGTTTTGAAGATGATGATGATGATTTGGTTGAAGATGAAAATCATGATGGGGAGGAGGATGATGGGGAGGAGGACGATGGGGAGGAGGATGCTGGAATCTCTATTGTTGCTGAAGAGGACGAGAATGGTGAGGATTACAGTGTCTATGGAAAGGTTGAAGATGAGGATGAGGAAGATGATGATATGTGTTTTGAAGATATCAAAAAAATTGAAGGAGGAAGATCGACTGGTAACAGTATCTATGTCAACCAGAGTTTTGTTAGCAAGGATGCACTGCTTTCAGAGCTGCGGCTGACAGCAGTGAGGTTTAAGTTCTCCTTCAGAATATACAAGTCAATGAAAACTCTCTTTGTGACAACATGTCCGGTTAGTGGTTGTCAATGGAAGGTCATAGCAAGTGTGAAACATGGGACAAACACGTTTTGGGTAACAAAGTATGTGGAAAAACATACATGCTCAGTGGGAGACCGGCTCGCTCAGCGGAGACACTGTACTCCAAAGTATGTTGGTAGGCTTTTCATTGATCGTGTTGGAATCATTGATGGGTTGAATACGCAGCATATCACTGATGCAATGAAGAACATGTTTGGCATGACGCTTGATTACACCACTTCATACATACCACTTTATATGCACAAACATTGGTGAGAGGATCAACAGAAGATGGGTATTCGCGTCTGCCATCATATCTCGAGCAAATCTCCTTAGAAAATCATGATTCTATCACGGCTATAGAACTCGATTCTATCAATAGATTTAAGTATCTATTTCTCTCTTTTGGAGCTTCTATCAAAGGTTTTAAGTATCAGAGAAGGGTCATTATGGTGGATGGGACTCACCTAAGTGGGAAGTATGGACGTATTATGTTAGTTGCAACCGCACAAGATGGGAATTTTCAGATATTTCGATTGGCTTTTGGGATCGTAGATCCTGAAGATGAACATTCTTGGGAATGGTTGTTCACAAAATTGGCTAGTTGTGTATCTGATGAGCAGCCTCTGGTGATAGTCTCCGACCGGCACGCGGCCATTAAAAGTGCATGTGATAAGGTGTTTCCTTGGGCAATCCGAGGAATATGTTATTATCACCTTCAAGATAACATTGTCAAAAAGTATAAAGGGAAACATCTCTTGTACTTGGTGAAAGGTGCTGCTTATTCTCATACGGTTTCAGATTTTGACCGGTATATTGGCTGAGATACGGAGTGCAAACCCGGAACTTGCAACGTTTTTGAAGAATACGGACGTCAGCCTATGGTCAAGGGTTTATTGTCAGGGGGACAGGTACAACATAAAGACAAGCAACATCGCTGAATCTATTAATTCCGCTATGAAGCGAGCTAGAGGATTTCCGGTTCAGTTCATGTTGGAGTTCATAAGGGAGAAGCTAGGAAAGTGGTTTTGGAAAAGGAGAGAAGATGCTTTGAGTCTCCCAACTCAACATAGTCGAGGTGTTGAATACTTTGCTTGCTGTTCGATCGAAAGATAGCGGATACGATGACGGTACAACCAATTGATGGATGGCGATTCTTTGTGAAAGGTGGAAAAATGGATTGTGTGGTTGATTTGGAACATGAAAAGTGTGATTGTGGTGTCTATGCAGTGGAGAAAATACCTTGCTCTCATGCTATAGGTGGTGGAACATCTGTTGGTTTGCATATCTCCACACTTGTATGTCCAGTGTACTCAAAGGATTTTCTGTTTGCAGGATACTCAGAGAATATATATACTTGTGCTGGACAACAAGTTGAGAAACGCACATGCTTTCCTCCGGAGGTAAAGCGTGATCCGGGAAGACAGAAGAAATCAAGATGGCAATCTTGGTTGGAGCTATCCAGGATGAGAGCACGCAAACCCCAAAAGCAACACATGGTTTATAGATGCTCAAAATGCAAGGAAACTGGCCATACGAAACCACAATGTAAGAAATAACGTGGACGACCTTCAAGTAAGTCGTCCAGAAGGTTGTCCAGTTAGTCGTCCAGGGTTTTTTCTTCCAGAAGACCTTCAAGTTAGTTGTCCAGTGTCTAGTCTTCCAGAAGACCTTCACGTAAGTCGTCCAGTTAGTCATTTAGGGTGTTTCCTTCCAGAAGACCTTCAATTTAGTCGTCCAGTGTTTAGTCTTCCAGAAGACCTTCACTTAAGTCATCCAGAAGGTCGTCCAGTTAGTCGTCCAGGGTTTTTTCTTCCAGAAGACCTTTACGTAAGTCATCCAGTTAGTCGTCCAGGGTTTTTTCTTCCAGAAGACCTTCAAGTTAGTTGTCCAGTGTTTAGTCTTCCAGAAGACCTCAAGTAAGTCGTCCAGAAGACCTTCAAGTAAGTCGTCCAGGAGGTCGTCCAGTTAAGTTAGTCGTCCAGTTGTTAGTCTATGTATTAAAATTTTGTGTTATGAAATTATCTGTGTTAACTTCTTTGTCAAATTGCACTACCAAACAAATTTAAGAAGGTCTTGCCCTTTATATTTTCCGAAAGGTTCTACAGGTCATTGCAAAATAGATTACAAAATAGGTCGACTACTTATAGTTAAGTCGTCCAACATTCTAGACGACTTAAATATGTTACAAAATAGGGATCAAGTTCAAATACACACATCAGCCTAATCTATCATACAAAATAATCTAACTAGCCTGTTTATCACGCCTCATACGCACCCAGGTTGGCATCATTGTCCTTGTTTAAGAACTCATGCGCGCCAGGAAGCTCTTGAAATATATCCACCGCCATCTTATCCCTCATAGTCTTCCCGTTGGCCTTAGCAAAGTCTTTTTTAGTAAACTTTATTCCAAGAGCATGACATTCAATGTACTTTACAGTGTACACACCACAATCACCAGCTCGGGCCGGATATTGTCCGGTCTCTCAAATGTGAATGGCTCCAGGCTGTATTGGGCACGTTGTTCGTCTGAGGAAGCGCACTCAACAAGCAGATAAGGGATCATGTAGAGAAAAGGCTCCATTACCACATCGAGTTCTTCTAGGGAGATACTGGAACAAATGCTGTCAAAGACGACTATGTGCCTCTTAGGGATCGATATCCACATAGCAATCCAATGATTATCGTTATAGTTCACTGGCGCATAGATATCATCAATATCCGTCCCCCAAACCTTGTTCGATTGGCAAAATGATGGTATAGTGCCTGCATAATAGTTCCACACCCCACCAGGGAGTCTTCTTCCTAAACCGTTCTGATCGGGCTCCGAGTCCTTAAAATCCTTGAAGTTGAATCTCCATTGCTGAGCAAAGCGATGATCAACAAAGCACATTCTCTTGCTCCTGAAATGTTGTGGTTTAGCGTGGTACCTCTTCCTCATCACATTAATCCAACCATCAATATGCTGCATATAAAATAGGGTAAAAGTAAGAAGATATCAGACGAATTAAGTCGTCTGGTTCATCTTCTTTGTAGACGACTTACCAATAAGTCGTCTGGTAAGTCTTCTACGTAGACGACTTACCAGACGACTTATTGGTAAGTCGTCTACAAAGAAGATGAACCAGACGACTTATAAGTAATTCGTAGACGAATTAAGTCGTCTGGTAAGTCTTCTACGTAGACGACTTACCAGACAATTTATTGGTAAGTCGTCTGCAAAGAACACGAACCAGACGACTTACAAGTAATTTGTAGACGAATTAAGTCGTCTGGTAAGCCGTCTTCGTAGACGACTTACCAGACGACTTACCAATAATTCGTCTGGTAAGTCTTCTACGTAGATGACTTACCAGACGGCTTATTGGTAAGTCGTCTACAAAGAAGACTTATCAGAAAGTCATCTAAGTCATAGCAGAAGACTTACACAGTCCTCCAGCCACTCTAAGGACGTCCGGAGGATGTGATACCACCAAGTTCTATTTGTACGTGGTTTTTTATCGAGAGCTGCTCTATAATGACTGCAAACACAAAATGTTGAAAAGCAATCAGTTTTTGTAGACTAAAGCAAGCTATTATGGGAAAATCAAACACTTACAAACAAGTTTTCAACCAATCAGCGAGCTCCTTCAACTTCTTCTTGTCAATTGGTGCAAAATGATTATAGCCTGGAAAAAGCTTTTTGTTTGGAATGATCACTTTTACCGTGCGGTTTGCCATATAAGGAGATTGCTGTGAGGCAGCAAGTCACCTTGTTTGATCACTCTTTGCACGGCAAAGTGCCAAAGCAGCATCCCTCTTATCCTGATATCTAGCATCATCCTTCTGTAAATCCGAAACAGTGGACTGATTTTTGTCCAATAGAACAAGGCTCGGTTCTGGAGCTTTATCTTTCGAGGAACTATCATCTGCGGGCACATCTGGACCTTTATCCTCCGGCATCCTCTTCTTTCCCGCGTTCGTTCCATTAACACTTTCACTCTGCAATATACAAGATGGGTTTATACAATAATAACCAAAGATCCATTTCAAACAATAATAACCAATGAGTGTCTTCAAACATGAAACAAAAGTCAAATACAAAATCCATACATTATAAACAAAGCACACATGTTCTGACATACAAGAAACAAAGCAAATGCGACTTTTCAGTTCTTATTCTTAAGACTTTGTCTAGTCAATCTCTTGTTGAGAGAGGAGTCGTTACTAACCTCGGGTTCGAGCGTGTTTTTAGGTGGAGAGGTAGTGTTTTGAGATGATGTCCCTGTCCCTCTGTTTTGAGATGATGTCCCTGTCCCTTTCCATTTTGTGGTGATACCAACCTTCTTCTCCACCAACAGTCGTAGTCACCTCTGAACGAGCCACTGAATGAACCTTTTCACTAGACTCTGCAGGTGTGTCTTCACTAGCCTCTACAGGTGCCTCTTTACGAGCTTTCTTCTGAGGACTTGCACTGTCTTCCTTCACTACATTTTTCTTTTTTGGAATCACAACCGCCGGCTTTGTATTGACCCTAGTACCGGTGACTTCCCAGTGTTCCAGGGTCCACTTCCACGGTTTCTTCACAAACATGAGTTTAATTATGTTCTCCGTGGGCGTGTCCTCAACATCAAACTCTCATTTTGGAAACATTTCAGCAATGTCCTTCTCAACAAAGTTGATCACCCTAGTCTGCAGTAAATAAGAAGATATGAACTTAGATATTTGACGGACTAAGAAAGATGGAAAGAAAAGAATTCGCAGACAACTTATAATAAAGTCGTCTGGAAAGTCTTCCAAGACTTTCCAGACGACTTTATTATAAGTCTTCTACTAAGTCTTCCAGTTGGAAGACTTATCCGACGACTTTATTATAAGTTTTCTGCGAAGTCGTCCAGATTGAAGTAAATACCTGATCGAGGATAGCCTCTTTAAAGCGTATGCGTCCTTTGCCACCCTTGTAAGCCAGTATCGGTCGAGACGGATTGTTTGGGAGAGGTTTACCATAAGTAGCACCCAATTCCAGCAGATCTGTGTAAACCCCGACCTAGAGAGCTTGCGCAAACCCATTAACAGTGTAACAACCCAAAATATCTTTGCCCTTCACAAAGTCCATCAGCACCTTAAACGCGACTCTCCCCCATGGATAATTCTCAAACCGTTCTAGCTCCATCACTAGCCTTGCCAGACTAACCCGTGTAGGGGTTGAATACTTTCTGCCTTCAATATATCCAGTGAAGATGGCAAGGTACGTGAGCCGCTTGCGATCATCCCGAGACCACCCTTCGCATCTCCCAACATCCCCCAGAAAGAAGTCAACTCCTTTGTAACAACACATTGAGGTCTCTCAAGGTCCTTGATGTAGTTGCAGTTTAGACCAGTGAGGTTTTCAAACTCTAACAGTGAAAACCTCACAGGTTCTGGACTAACGAGACTCCACAGCTCATACTTCTTCTTTATGTCCAGATGGAAACCGAGCATGTAGTGAACCAGCCTTGAAGCCCATTCGAATCCCAGCTCTTGGAACTTGACGAAAACTCCCAACTTCGACTCCTTCAGCTCTTCATATTCGTCATCATGAAGAGCTTTCTTTAAAGCAGTATGCAACGCCCAACAAGTATGATACGAAATGCTATGCCTTGCGGGGGGCTCTTCCCCTACTGTATGTATCCTACGGGGGAGTTCTGGTATTTCCATTTTTTTGCCTGCAAAACAATCAAAGACAACCATCTCAAAACAATCAAAGACTTATAATTAAGTCAACCATCTCAAAACAATCAAAGATTTATAATTAAGTCGTATGGCAAGTCTTCCAGACGACCTAATCATAAGTCTTCCAAGACAGAACATTTTAAAGCCGACCTGAAAATTCAGAGAAGATATAGCCGCCTTCGACGTAGCGGTTATATATCGGCAAAAATCGACGTGAAAAAAGAACGAGTGTATAAATTGATAGAGACAACATTTTATGTTCATCTTTTCCTCAATCAATCACTCAACAGTAAGAGATATAACTTACCGGCGGCGGAGTTCAACGAGACGCCTCTGAGAAAATGTACGCTAGGGTTTCTTCTCAGATCTTAAATAGAGGAAGCGGCTGTGAGAACGGCGGTGAGAACGATGGTGATAACGGCGGAGAGATAACCGGCGGTGAGAACGATTGATTAGAGAGAATCGACGGAAATCGCCTTCGAAATCGCCTTTGAGAGAAACGGCGTTAGGGTTTTCTGAATTTTGCGAAACAGTGAATAAAAAAAAACCTTATATATGGCCGGTAAATAATCTGGTTAGGTTTAAAAGTACATTGTAAAATTAAAGGTTCGGTCCGGTTTGGACGACTTACTAGTAAGTCGTCTGTTGAATATTGTACATCAGACGACTTACTAATAAGTCGTCCCAGACCCTAAATTTAACCCCTAAACTAAATTGACTAAATTAACTAACTAACCACGTTTTAAAGCCGTAATTGTACTTAAATAGTGTTTACTATACACAGAAATAAACACACTTTGGTAAATTTTACAGTTTTCAAAAAACCATTTATGCATTCCAAAATCTAACCCTAAGAACACATACAATACTACAACATATGTTGGCAAAAACTAAACCAAAGAATATCATGACGCACTACTTTCACTCATCTATCTTGAAAACAATTAACTTTTGTTATATCTTAATTTATATCTCTTAAAACATATGTTAATTACATGATTTAAATTTTTCACTTATCAAAATATTTTTTACAAAACTTTTAAATTATTTGTAAGTAGAACTAGTCCAGACGACTTACGGGGGTTAGAAACGTAAAAAAATTCATTTTTTTGTTTGTTCACACGGGGCAGGTTGTAATTTCAATAGCATTTTAGGTTACGTTTGCATTTGATTCAAGTTTGGGTTTACTTTTGCATTATAAATCAAGTTGTGAGTCACATTTGGTAATTTTCCCTATAAAATTATGTTAATAATACATAACATATTAATTCATTATAAAAATCACCAGAATAACAAGCTGGGAATATATACCGATCGGATAAGTATTGTCGAAATTCATTTGGAGAACTTGTTGGAATGGAACACGTACAAACATTGGGTTTTCAGTAAGTTATAAAACCCATAAAATACCTGAGTACATTTGACAAATTTGATGTGGAATCTATGTGGAGTATTCTTTATCAAACCAATGCATGGTGTCACTTCAAATCGTCTGAATACCTTCCATTGGCCCTCATCGAAATTGATACAAGCCTAAGCTGACAAGGCTATATGATTCCCATGCAAGAGAGTAGGAGCCGATCTAGCACAAGGGTGATCCAGTTTTCGACTGATCTAATCAATCAAAGGGATCTGGCCAGGAACTGATGGATGGATCAAAGTGCACCACACAAGAGATGGAAACCTCGTGATACAACACAGGGTTCTAAAGACCGTGGAGGTACTGGTCTCACAAGGCAATGAGAGAGGAGGCGAGGCTTTAGAAGAAAAGTTAATGTTTATTCAAAGTCTGCCCAAAATGAGGGTTTGCGAAACATATAAATAAGAACTATAGGAACAAGCTCCTTAGTTCACAAAATATAAATGAGAAACAAAACTATAGTCTAAAATGAAAACATAAGGTAATGACATAAGTCTTTATAGCCTTGGACCGAGATAGCACTTAGGAAATGTGTAAAGCAGATTGTGGCCTCGTTAAAAACCTTCCTCCGGAAAACCCATTTGGGACAAAACCAAGAGCAAGGAAAAGAGCACACACAAAGGGCTTGGCCTAGTTGCTAGATCCGTCCAAGAGTCTTGCTAGGCGAATTGATCTTCTATGGTAATGATCATCAGGTTGTTGTGGCCTTGTTCCGGAATGAATGGTCATATATCTTCACTTGATGCTTGATACTTCTCAGCCGGTTCACTCTTTAGTTCATCTTTCTTCAAGCTTAAAACCAGTTTTTCCAAAAGTTGAAATGGTTCCTTATAAGATTGGGGCTACACCTTATGAAGGCTAATGATGTACCCCATTTTGAAGGACTTAAACCTTTCGTAGTTCATTCTAGAGTTAAGATTCTTACGACTTATTTTTCAGTAGGACCTTTACAACCTAGTTATGTATCGTGTAGAGATTTTCGAGCATGTTGCTGCCGATGGGCTGTTTGTTTTGGATTTATAAAATCATAGTTTTTCCCCTTTTAAAACCACAAGAGCAGCTATACACGGAGATGGAGAGAAAGAGTGTGAGTTGTCAACTACTTTTTCTGACGCTCGGCGGATCGTGATACTTGTCATTGTGTAAGATGAAAATATCTGAAGACTTCATTAACGACCCAATTATCGGCCCAGTCACTTCGGCCCGTCAGAGCCCATTAGGGTTGTAGGAAGCCCTTGGTGAGTCCCCTATATAAACCAGTATTTCCTAATATTTTACTCTCCAGAAACGCTAAGCGTTGTAACTCTGCAAAGATTGAGCCGTCACTCTTGTCTGAGACCGTACCGCCGCTACCACCGCGTCCAGAGCGGTGATCGACTAGTTAACCACCAATCCAAGCCGAAGATAACTCAGAACCACTGCATTTCGTTTTGATTTTATTTATTAACAGTTTCGTAAATCCTCGATAACTCTTTAACCGGGATGTTTTTCTTGAAACGGAGGTCTCCATTGAGTTCCTCTTGTCGAGACGAATCCAGAGCTCCAAGATTACCAGCAGAACACCGCCGACACCCTCCACGCACCGCCACTCCGCCGCACAAGCGTCTCACCCGCCACCGCCTGCCATCGCCGTTCGCTAGATTCTTCGTCGCCGGTGACTGTTCCGGTAAGCCGTCCTCCTGTCTTCGCAACCAGTCACGATCGCCGGTGACTCGACCAATTCGGTCGAGTTAACTTGGTGAGTCAACTTGATGACTCGGTAACCGGTTGGCTAAATCGATTTTGTTTTGGTTAAGGATAAACCAGCTAGTTTAATTGATTGGCGTTTGGTTTGGGCTAACCGGGCCGGTTTCCTTTATGGGCTGGGTCAGCCAGTTGGGCCGGTTAAGTTAATGGGCTGGGTCTGCCAGCTGGGCCGGTTTGGTTAATGGGCTGGGTCAGCCAGCTGGGCCGCATCAGATTGGTGGGTGGGTCAGTGGGTCGGATCTGATTGACTGTGTTGACTGATCTGACTCTTTGACCGTTGACTTTAACTAACGGGTTGACTTTTTGATAAGATCACCAGATATCCGTTTTTATTCGTTCGAAGGGCGTTCTGGCTCGATTTTTCGCACTGATTTCTGATTTGGAGTCTATTTGAGCATCTGGAGTTTATAGCTACTACGTTTCCATTTTTCTAAGGTGAGGGTCTATTCCGGAACTGCTCGTACACGGCTTAGGACCTCAAATAAATAATTTATTTCTAATATGTTCCCTCTGTGTGAAATTGAGTTTGTCATTTCTTCTTTAGTTTTTAGGTTCTTTGCTTAAATCAGAACTATGATATTAGAGGAATCAACAATTATTGTTTCATTTAAAATTGGTGGATAAAAATAGTTGTTTTATTAAGAGTTATGAGATTGTTTGGAGACGGATACAAAGACGTAGAGAGATGTGCTGTTGTATGCCGGATTGTATGGAGGTTAGGCCAGCTAGAGTCGACCGGTTGAGCCTGTAGCCTGGAAGTGTCAATAAATTGTCTACGGACGTGTGTGAACGAGCACATATTCGGTGGTGTTTTGGCATATTAGTGGGCAGCATGTGCGCACCTTGCTAGGACTCTTGTTTATATCTCTGGGTACGTTAGGTACCGTGTTTGAAACGTGTTAGGATTAAATTATATTTATTCGACGTGCTCTGTACGGGTGATATCACTCAAATTACCCTAATAAATGATCTTATTCTCTCAAATAAGAGGTTCGATTGTAGTACTTAGGGATCGAATCCACAGAGAGAAGGGGCAGTTGTTCGATTGATTGAGGTTGTAAACAGTAAGGAGAAATAGCTAGACCTAGGGATTTATCAATCAAGAGATTCAAAACTACAATTTAAGGATGCTAATAGCTTATAGATTCATTCTAGAACTCGATTTTAATAAGTAAGTAATCCATCTCTCAATGCAATTACTAATCAGATGTCTAAGTCTATGTTCCAGCTTTCGCATGCGAACAAGAAGTGAGTGTCGATCGATGTTATGGTCTAAGCATCGATCGATACTTCCTCAGACAAGCATTAACGACCTAATTGATTATGTTCAACTAGACTCTTAGACCAAATTCTCATATGCGACTAAGTATCTAATCCAGCAGGATTCGGGTTCCGTTAATTGACTGCACTTTGGTGCATCTCAATTGTCCTATGATTCTAGGTTCAAACAATCAATTACACTTTCATATGAATAAAACTATTCCAGATCCTAGTATTACAAATCACCCTGGTGTAGAAGTTCTATAGATAACCTAGCAATCCTAATTGATTATCAGTTTGACATTAAGCTCATGAAATCCCTAAACCTAACAAGATGAATTACTCAGACATGATAGAAGAAACACAAATCATAGTCTGAATAATATAATAGAATAGAAAGCAATAATAAAATCAATAGAGTTCCAATCAATCTCTGAAGGAGAATTGATCTTCTCTCCAACCCTAAAACAAGAATAATGGTGTAAAGAAAGTGTAGCCGTCAACAATGGGTTAGAAATGACATAAGTAGGGTTTCTGGTAGTCCAAGAGCATTTTGGTAATTTGTGGATACTTCTGGGCTTCACGCAGTCATAAAATATACAAGGCCCACGATCTGGGATCTCCATAGATCGACGTGCAGAGTTCTGCATCGATCGACGTGGCTTCCTCTTCTCGGCAGCTTCCTCTCGCGAGGCAGACTGACCACTCTTCAGTAAAACGGGCATAACTTCTACTACAGGATGCTGATTGACCTGAGACCGGTGGCACTGGAAATCTAACTCAAAGCTCTAGCTTGTGTCAAACTATGGGCGCAATCTAACGGTCGGAAGGTCTCCATCCATAGCTAAACATCTGACGCGTCTGTGCAACTCTGCACCTCCAAAGGCTCCAAAAAGCTCCAAAATCACCATATTTCTCCTAAACGTCCCTGAACCTATAAATACTCTAAATAGAATCCAAAACATAATAATTGTATCTTAAAACACTTTAAAACACTTATAGACCATGATTAAAAATGGGTAAAATATATGGTCTATCAACTCCCCAGACTTATCCTTTTGCTTGTCCTCAAGTAAAACCAACATGCAGTCTCTCTGAAAGAGGTTTGAAAATGGCAGGAACTCACATTATTTAAAACTTAGAATCATCACCTCTACATTATTGCAATCCACATCTAAGAAGTCCTAATCACAAAAGCATCTTCTTCCCGCTTCCCACAGACATAGAACTTTCGACTAGAAAAGCATCTTCTTCCCGCTTCTCCTGTTCAAGTATTTCCCCAAATTCATTATCTAAGATGGAATCTCTCTGGTGTCCTTCAATGGCTTGATCAACAGTGTTTTTGGACACAGGATGAACAGTAACTTGGTGAACAGTATCACGATGAACGGTACCGTGATGAACAGTAACTGCGTGAATAGTGTCGATCGACGCGGGATGAACAATATTGATCGACGTCGGGTGAACAGTGTCGATCGTTGTTGGATGAACAGTATTGATCGATGTCGGGTGAACAGTACCCGGATGAACAGTACCCCGGATGAACAGTGCTTCGATGAACAGTACTTCGATGAACAATACTTTTCTTTTGAAAAAATGCTTCTTGCTTCTTCACAGCTTCTTCAGTCTGAGAAGCTTGGGTGTATAACATCTTGACATGGGTATCTAAGGTTTCTAATCTTCCATTCACCTCTTCGCAGAGAGAAGCCAAATGCATATTCAAATCCTCAGTCATCTCCTGCTGTTCTTTCAAGAGCTTCTCTAGCATAAATTTCATCTCCTCTATATCGCGCTGATCTTCATCCTGGCATATAGCTTGCTCCACCAGTGAGACTTCATGTATGGAACCAATCTCAGCCTCAAAGATCTTGTTGTCATCCTTCACAGTTGAATTGATCCTGTGCATATCCAGATTTTTGGCACTGTTGCTAGACACCAAGTTCTCAATCAGTCTCTTAGCTTCCTCTGGGATTCTTGTCTCAAAGTTTCCTTTGCTTGCAGTATCCAACATCATATGATATCGTACATTAAAACCCTTGACGAACCTCTTCAACAGCTGAATCTCTGTAAAACCATGATGTGGGCAGTCCCTTTGGTATCTCCTAAACCTCTCCCAAGAGCTTCTGAAAGCTTCTGTAGGTTCCTGAGAGAATGTCCAAATTTTATCCCTTATCTCATCAGCCTTTCCTTCGTTGAAGAATTCAGTCAGAAACGCCGTACTGACATCACTCCAGGTAGTGAGAGACCCCGGTGGTAAGTGCCTCAGCCAATTTTTTTCTTTTTCAGAGAGAGAATACTTGAACACCTTGCAGATGATGTAGTCTGTGGCTGCTTCATTCTTATGTATTCCAGACAAAAAATCCTCTAGTGTCTCAATATGGTCGAAGGGGTTTTCTTGAGGAAAACCAAGAAAAGGGTGCTGAGCCACATGAGAAAAGTATCTGGCTTTCATATCAACACCTTGTATTACTGGAGGTTGAATTGCAGACCTGTTGGTATAGATTTGACTAGGTCTGATCAATTCTGCCATCGTTCTCGGTTGAAGAACTTTAGCGTCCTCAGTAGCAGTAGATGGTTCAGGGATTACAGATCCCTGTGCATCTACTTTCTGACCTGCTGCATTACACAGATGACCCTCGTGGTCATGCAGGTCTCAGTTCTCATCTCATAGAAGAATTATATTCGCAACCATGTCTCGCAGCTCAGTAACGATCGATGTTTGAGGTGAAGCATCGATCGATGTTGGGTGGAAAATGTCGCTCGGCAGAAGAGTTGCTTCAGTCGATGGGGGTGGGCGAGTATCGGCCGATGAAGACGGTGTCTCGGTCGACTGTGGTTGGCGAGTGTCGATCGACGAACTAGTGTTATTGTCGATCGATGGGGAACATCTTTCTGTGCGGATTGAACGCTCCAATCTTGTAGGATCTGAGATGTAAAGTAATTCCTCCTTGCTGCTTCTGGTACTGATAAGCATGTACCTGAAAGACAAGACAAAATTTTCAGTAAGTAACTATAACAGTAAATAAAACCTAGACTAAACCTATTAATCAAGTCTAATGGCGAATCCTTGCTCCCCGGGAACGGCGCCAAATTTGATATCACTCAAATTACCCTAATAAGTGATCTTACTCTCTCAAATAAGAGGTTCGATTGTAGTACTTAGGGATCGAATCCACAGAGAGCAGGGGCACACAATAGACTATAAAAATCAAGGTTAAGCTAGGTAATCAATATTAAAAACAGTAAATAAAGCAATGTGAACAAGGCAGTTATTTGATTGATTGAGGTTGTAAACAGTAAGGAGAAATAGCTAGACCTAGAGATTTATCAATCAAGAGATTCAAAACTACAATTTAAGGATGCTAATAGCTTATAGATTCATTCTAGAACTCGATTTTAATAAGTAAGTAATCCATCTCTCAATGCAATTACTAATCCGATGTCTAAGTCTTTGTTCTAGCTTTCGCATGCGAACAAGAAGTGAGTGTCGATCGATGTTATGGTCTAAGCATCGATCGATACTTCCTCAGACAAGCATTAACGACCTGATCGATTATGTTCAACTAGACTCTTAGACAAAATTCTCATATGCGCCTAAGTATCTAATCCAGCAGGATTCGGGTTCTGTTAATTGACTGCACTTTGGTGCATCTCAATTGTCCTATGATTCTCTAGGTTCAAACAATCAGTCACACTTTCATATGAATAAAATTATTCCAGATCCTAGTATTACAAATCACCCTGGTGTAGAAGTTCTATAGATAACATAGCAATCCTAATTGCTTATCAGTTTGACATTAAGCTCATGAAATCCCTAAACCTAACAAGATGAATTACTCAGACATGATAGAAGAAACACAAATCATAGTCTGAATAATATAATAGAATAAAAAGTAATAATAAAATCAATGGAGTTCCAATCAATCTCTGAAGGAGAATTGATCTTCTCTCCAACCCTAAAACAAGAATAATGGTGTAAAGAAAGCGTAGCCGTCAACAATGGCTTAGAAATGACATAAGTAGTGTTTATGGTCGTCCAAGGGCATTCTGGTAATTTGTGGTTATTTCTGGGCTTCACGCAGTCATAAAATTTACGGTCCGAAGGTCTCCATCCACAGCTAAACATCTGACGCGTCTGTGCAACTCTGCACCTCCAAAAGCTTCAAAAGACTCCAAAATCACCATATTTCTCCTAAATGTCCATGAACCTGTAAATACTCTAAATCGAATCCAAAACATAATAATTGTATCTTAAAACACTTTAAAACACTTATAGACCATGATTAAAAATGGGTAAAATATATGGTCTATCAACTCCCCCGGACTTACCATTTTGCTTGTCCTCAAGTAAAACCAACAGGCAGTCTCTCTGAAAGAGGTTTGAAAATGGCAGGAACTCACATGATTTAAAATTTAGAATCATCACCTCTACAATATTGCAATCCACATCTAAGAAGTCCTAATCGCAAAAGCACATTATACCATATCCTAGCTTAGCAACAAATTCATCTAGCCAACAACTTAGCAATCCTGTATGTTATCCCCTCTACTGATTTCATTTGTGCATAAAAATAAAGGTGCAGGCTTTATCTTGGGAGTATCGATCAAAGAACACATGGATTCAACTCAAGCAAGTTTCTGAATACACAGGTAGTCTTTTCTGATCCCTTTCTTCCCTCTACTCTCTTCTCTGAATCTCTTATTAGTTTCAAATCCAATGAAATTTGATGCCCCTTAGGCTAATCTTTGTACATCTCATTGACATGATGATTTTTTTTTTCTTTTGACAAAGTGTAGCGAATAATGGGGTCACAGGAGGCACTCCTACCATCTCATTTCCACAATGTGTGATCATTCCTTTCAGATTTAGAATAATGGAATCACAGGAGACACTCCTACCACCTCTGCCTCTTCCAGGAAATCATTTCAATCTTTTCTTTATATCTTTGAGATGCCGAAGAGAGAGAAGGAAGGGAACCAAAAGTGTACAGACTTTTACCTTCCAGACTTGCAGGAGGATTCCGATCCCTTGTATACCAAACCCCAAGACAAGCGAAAGATGTCAGGTTAGGTTGGAAATCAGCTTTGGTTCTTCCAAACAATCATAAAAAGTGTTGTCATAGATGACAGGTTGGTCCACTTTAGTATTTTTAGTACTATCTGCAATCAGTAAGTCTAGAATGGTGCTAAAGAGTGGTTAGATAACAAGGATAAATCGAATTAGATCATCATCCCTTTATTGACTCAATAAAAACAAATTTTGAAGATGTTTTAAATAAGATTCATAAAGGTAGATAAACGTTAGTAATCCCCCCAGCCTTAAATTACACTGTCCCCAGTGTAACACAGTCGGTGGTAAGGTGAAAATCAAAAAGAAGAAGTACCAAATTTAACAAGTAAGAACGATATACCTGACCAGATTAAGTGTCGATCGATGGAGAAGAGTTACCATCAGTCGCTGCAGGTATGTACTGTCGATCGATATCGACATGCTCTAATCAGTCGATATTCAAGGCAATCGTCTACTCGGGTCCTTATTCTAAATATCTAACTCAAACATAATATTAGTAGAACCTCCCCCAGATTTAAACAACACTATGAATAGTGTTATACAGTCTAAGATTGGTGGGAAAATAAACCATAAAGACGATATTTAACAAGGCTCGCGGGTATACCTGCCACTGATTTGAGTATTGATCAACACAATTAAGTGGCGATCAATACTTGTGATGCTCTGTCGATCGACAGTGATCAAGTGTCGGCTGATGCTGATGCATAACTCGTCGATTTTTGTGCGAACTCATCTTCTTGAGATCTATTCCTAAAACCTAACATATATAAAATACTAAAAGTCAGTAATATATAACTAATAAAACAAATTTGCTAACTCTTTTTTTCGATGAACAGTAATCCTGCTACAGTAATCCTTCTACAGTATCGCTCGATGCTACAGTGCCTCAGCTACATTGTCGTCGTTACTGTTCACTTTTTTTTTTTAAACCTGAAATCCTTAGAAAACAAGAAAAATTAGTAATAAATGAAAATTAAACCATATTTAAAACAATCTTAACAGTGGGTTGCTTCCCACTCAGCGCTTATTTTAAGTCATTAGCTTGACTTTGGGAGATCTGATTTAGTCTGGATAAGCATGTGAACTTGCTCCAAAACAAGTCTCAGTGTCCCTCTTCCTCATTTTGTTGATGCAGTTGATGAAAGCTCGTGCTGAAAGTTCCCCTTTATCTTTCATCTCTGAATCACATAACACTCTAACCTTGGTAAAAGGTTCATGACCTCCTCTGCAGCGCACTCTACACTCAAGACTTCCCTCCTGAAATTGTGAAGGGACTAGTGCCAGGAAATCAGCATCTATATTCTCTGAATCACATAACACTCTAACCTTGGTAAAAGGTTCATGACCTCCTCTGCCTGGTTCTTCCCCCAGACTTAGACTTTTCTGTCACGGCCTGTTCTGAAATATGGAGGGTGTCGACCGATGCTGGAAGTTTTGTGTCGATCGATTCTGAAGGCTGCTTGTCGACCGATGCCGAAGGTTGATCATCCATCGATGCTGATTCTAGTTTTACTGGCTCGCGAGTTGAATCAGCTGTGTGTGCTTCATCGTCAGAAAGCTCTATGCAAGAGATAAAGTCCTTGCTTCTGTTCTTGTCCACAGGATCGTAGTAGACTCCTTCATCAATGTTAGTCAAGCACATCATATTCTTCTTTAGATCACAAAGTGCTCCCACTGTAGCCATGAAGGCTCTTCCAAAAAGAAGAGAAGATGGCTTGCCTGATTTAATCTCCAAAACATGAAAGTCCACAGGAATAGTGCAGTCTCCTATCTTCACCTTAACATTCCTGATCATGCCTGCTGAGTTTGCATTGGAGTTATCTACGAAAGTGAAACTATCTTGAGAAGGTTCCATCTTTAGACCTAATATGTCAGCAGTGTCTATGGACATGATGCTAACTGCAGATCCAGTATCGCAGAGGGCGTTTGGCAAATCATGGTTTTGTATAGAGCATGGAATCAGGAACTTTCCAGGATCTTGTTCCTTCTTCAGAGTCCTCTTAGGCTTACGGCAGACCTTGTTGAATAGTTGCTCAACGTCCTCATATGTCTCTCTGCTCTCTCTGAAGAAATTACCATATATACTTATAGTATGCATCTTCGAAAGACATATCCTTAGGAACCCTCTTCACCCTCTTGTGAAATCCATCAAGTTCCACTTTGTTAACTTCTCTCCTGAGGTGTTTGGGAATAAAGAGTTTCCTAGATTTGACTCTCTTCTCAAAATGAACTCCTTCTTTTGTTGCCTGCACTTCCATCACATGTTCATATCCATTCCTTTGGTGTTGATCAATCTCAACGAGAGAGGTTTCAGCTAATGTTGAGTGCTCTTTCTCTGTTGCGTCTTCAGTTTGCTGACTGTTCTGCTCTGTTGTCCCTAAGCAAACTGATGTCTGAGATGAATTTTGAGTGGCATTCAAACGGTGTGCAACAAGATTTGGAAAGCGTACTCGGTATGGCGTGGATGGAAATCGATCGATTCTCTGCTGCTCTTGTCGATCGATGCTCCCATGTTCCTGTCGGTCGATTCTCTCGTGATGCTGTCGATCGATTCTTTCAGCTTGTTGTCGATCAACATCATTTGGTCGGATGCGAACTAGGGTGGGAGGATGTGGGTGTCGAGCGGCGAAGTCGGAGTGGCTCTGAATTCAGACAGTCTTGTCCGATCCAAAAAGTTGTGTCGATTGGTGTCGGTCGACGCTCAGGCGATGATGTCGAGCGATGTTTAGATGCTGGTGTCGGTCGACACCAGTACGAGCTTCCCACAGACATAGAACTTTCGACTAGAAAAGCATCTTCTTCCCGCTTCTCCTGTTCAAGTATTTCCCCAAATTCATTATCTAAGATGGAATCTCTCTGGTGTCCTTCAATGGCTTGATCAACAGTGTTTTTGGACACATGATGAACAGTAACTTGGTGAACAGTATCACGATGAACAGTACCGTGATGAATAGTAACTGCGTGAATAGTGTCGATCAACGCGGGATGAACAATATTGATCGACGTCGGGTGAACAGTGTCGATCGATGTTGGATGAACAGTATTGATCGATGTCGGGTGAACAGTACCCGGATGAACAGTACTCCGGATGAACAGTACCCCAGATGAACAGTACTTCGATGAACAGTACTTTTCTTTTGAAAAAATGCTTCTTGCTTCTTCACAGCTTCTTCAGTCTGAGAAGCTTGGGTGTATAGCATCTTGACATGGGTATCTAAGGTTTCTAATCTTCCATTCACCTCTTCGCAGAGAGAAGCCAAATGCATATTCAAATCCTCAGTCATATCCTGCTGTTCTTTCAAGAGCTTCTCTAGCATAAATTTCATCTCCTCTATATCGCGCTGATCTTCATCCTGGCATATAGCTTGCTCCACTAGTGAGACTTCATGTATGGAACCAATCTCAGCCTCAAAGATCTTGTTGTCATCCTTCACAGTTGAATTGATCCTGTGCATATCCAGATTTTTGGCACTGTTGCTAGACACCAAGTTCTCAATCAGTCTCTTAGCTTCCTCTGGGGTTCTTGTCTCAAAGTTTCCTTTGCTTGCAGTATCCAACATCATATGATATCGTACATTAAAACCCTTGACGAACCTCTTCAACAGCTGAATCTCTGTAAAACCATGATGTGGGCAGTCCCTTTGGTATCTCCTAAACCTCTCCCAAGAGCTTCTGAAAGATTATGTAGGTTCCTGAGAGAATGTCCAAATTTTATCCCTTATCTCATCAGCCTTTCCTTCGTTGAAGAACTCAGTCAGAAACGCCGTCCTGACATCACTCCAGGTAGTGAGAGACCCCGGTGGTAAGTGCCTCAGCCAATTTTTTTCTATTCCAGAGAGAGAATACTTGAACACCTTGCAGATGATGTAGTATGTGGCTGCTTCATTCTTATGTATTCCAGACACAAAATCCTCTAGTGTCTCAATATGGTCGAAGGGGTTTTCTTGAGGAAAACCAAGAAAAGGGTGCTGAGCCACATGAGAAAAGTATATGGCTTTCATATCAACACCTTGTATTACTGGAGGTTGAATTGCAGACCTGTTGGTATAGATTTGACTAGGTCTGATCAATTCTGCCATCGTTCTCGGTTGAAGAACTTTAGCGTCCTCAGTAGCAGTAGATGGTTCAGGGATTACAGCTCCCTGTGCATCTACTTTCTGACCTGCTGCATTACACAGATGACCCTCGTGGTCATGCAGGTCTCCGTTCTAATCTCATAGAAGAATTATATTCGCAACCATGTCTCGCGGCTCAGTATCGATCGATGTTTGAGGTGAAGCATCGATCGATGTTGGGTGGAAAATGTCGCTCGACAGAAGAGTTGCTTCAGTCGATGGGGGTGGGCGAGTATCGGCCGATGAAGACGGTGTCTCGGTCGACTGTGGTTGGCGAGTGTCGATCGACGAACTAGTGTTATTGTCGATCGATGGGGAACATCTTTCTTTGCGGATTGAACGCTCCAATCTTGTAGGATCTGAGACGTAAAGTAATTCCTCCTTGCTGCTTCTGGTACTGATAAGCATGTACCTGAAAGACAAGACAAAATTTTCAGTAAGTAACTATAACAGTAAATAAAACCTAGACTAAACCTATTAATCAAGTCTAATGGCGAATCCTTGCTCCCCGGGAACGGCGCCAAATTTGATATCACTCAAATTACCCTAATAAGTGATCTTACTCTCTCAAATAAGAGGTTCGATTGTAGTACTTAGGGATCGAATCCACAGAGAGAAGGTGCGCATAATAGACTATAGAAATCAAGGTTAAGCTAGGTAATCAATATTAAAAACAGTAAATAAAGCAATGTGAACAAGGCAGTTGTTTGATTGATTGAGGTTGTAAACAGTAAGGAGAAATAGCTAGACCTAGGGATTTATCAATCAAGAGATTCAAAACTACAATTTAAGGATGCTAATAGCTTATAGATTCATTCTAGAACTCGATTTTAATAAGTAAGTAATCCATCTCTCAATGCAATTACTAATCAGATGTCTAAGTCTCTGTTCTAGCTTTCGCATGCGAACAAGAAGTGAGTGTCGATCGATGTTATGGTCTAAGCATCGATCGATACTTCCTCAGACAAGCATTAACGACCTGATCGATTATGTTCAACTAGACTCTTAGACAAAATTCTCATATGCGCCTAAGTATCTAATCCAGCAGGATTCGGGGTCTGTTAATTGACTGCACTTTGGTGCATCTCAATTGTCCTATAATTCTAGGTTCAAACAATCAGTCACACTTTCATATGAATAAAACTATTCCAGATCCTAGTATTACAAATCACCCTGGTGTAGAAGTTCTATAGATAACATAGCAATCCTAATTGATTATCAGTTTGACATTAAGCTCATGAAATCCCTAAACCTAACAAGATGAATTACTCAGACATGATAGAAGAAACACAAATCATAGTCTGAATAATATAAAAGAATAAAAAGCAATAATAAAATCAATGGAGTTCCAATCAATCTCTGAAGGAGAATTGATCTTCTCTCCAACCCTAAAACAAGAATAATGGTGTAAAGAAAGCGTAGCCGTCAACAATGGCTTAGAAATGACATAAGTAGGGTTTCTGGTCGTCTAAGGGCATTCTGGTAATTTGTGGTTACTTATGGGCTTCACGCAGTCATAAAATATACAAGGCCCACGATCTGGGATCTCCATCGATCGACGTGCAGAGTGCTGCAACGATCGAGGTGGCTTCCTCTTCTCGGCAGCTTCCTCTCGCGAGGCAGACTGACCACTTTTTCAGTAAAACGGGCATAACTTCTGCTACAGGATGCTGATTGACCTGAGACCGGTGGCATTGGAAATCTAACTCAAAGCTCTAGCTTGTGTCAAACTATGGGCGCAATCTAACGGTCGGAAGGTCTCCATCCATAGCTAAACATCTGACGCGTCTGTGCAACTCTGCACCTCCAAAGGCTCCAAAAGACTCCAAAATTACCATATTTCTCCTAAACGTCCATGAACCTGTAAATACTCTAAATAGAATCCAAAACATAATAATTGTATCTTAAAACACTTTAAAACACTTATAGACCATGATTAAAAATGGGTAAAATATATGGTCTATCAACTCCCCAGACTTATCCTTTTGCTTGTCCTCAAGTAAAACCAACAGGCAGTCTCTCTGAAAGAGGTTTGAAAATGGCAGGAACTCACATGATTTAAAACTTAGAATCATCACCTCTACAATATTGCAATCCACATCTAAGAAGTCCTAATCAGAAAAGCACATTATACCATATCCTAGCGTAGCAACAAATTTATCTAGCCAACAACTTAGCAATCATGTATGTTATCCCCTCTACTGATCTCATTTGTGCATAAAAATAAAGGTGTAGGCTTTATTTTGGGAGTATCGATCAAAGAACACATGGATTCAACTCAAGCAAGTTTCTGAATACACAGGTAGTCTTTTCTGATCCCTTTGTTCCCTCTACTCTCTTCTCTGAATCTCTTATTAGTTTCAAATCCAATGAACATTATTCCCCCTTAGGCTAATCTTTGTACATCTCATTGACATGGTGATTTTTTTTTTCTTTTGACAAAGTGTAGCGAATAATGGGGTCACAGGAGGCACTCCTACCATCTCGTTTCCACAATGTGTGATCATTCCTTTCAGATTTAGAATAATGGAGTCACAGGAGACACTCCTACCACCTCTGCCTCTTCCAGGAAATCATTTCAATCTTTTCTCTATATCTTTGAGATGCCAAAGAGAGATAAGGAAAGGAACCAAAAGTGTACAGACTTTTACCTTCCAGACTTGCAGGAGGATTCCGATCCCTTGTATACCAAGCTCAAGACAAGCAAAAGATGTCAGGTTAGGTTTGAAATCAGCTTTGGTTCTTCCAGACAATCATAAAAAGTGTTGTCATAGATGACAGGTTGGTCCACTTTACTATCTTTAGTACTATTTGCAATCAGTAAGTCTAGAATGGTGCTAAAGAGTGGTTAGATAACAAGGATAAATCGAATTAGATCATCATCCCCTTCTTGACTCAATAAAAAAATTTTTTGAAGATGTTTTAAATAAGATTCATAAAGGTAGATAAACGTTAGTAATCCCCCCAGGCCTAAATTACACTGTCCCCAGTGTAACACAGTCGGTGGTAAGGTGAAAATCAAAAAGCAGAAGTACCAAATTTAACAAGTAAGAACGATATACCTAACCAGATTAAGTGTCGATCGATGGAGAAGAGTTACCATCGGTCGCTGCAGGTATGTACTGTCGATCGATATCGACATGCTCTAATCAGTCGATATTCAAGGCAATCGTCTACTCGGGTCCCTATCCTAAATATCTAACTCAAACATAATATTAGTAGAACCTCCCCCAGATTTAAACAACACTATGAATAGTGTTATACAGTCTAAGATTGATGGGAAAATAAACCATAAGGACGATATTTAACAAGGCTCGCGGGTATACCTGCCATTGATTTGAGTATTGATCAACACAATTAAGTGGCGATCAATACTTGTGATGCTCTGTCGATCGACAGTGATCAAGTGTCGGCTGATGCTGATGCAGAACTCGTCGATTCTTGTGCGAACTCATCTTCTTGAGATCTTTTCCTAAAACCTAACATAGATAAAATACTAAAAGTCAGTAATATATAACTAATAAAACCAATTTGCTAACTATTTTTTCGATGAACAGTAATCCTGCTACAGTAATCTTGCTACAATATCGCTCGATGCTACAGTGCCTCTGCTACAGTGTCGTCGTTACTGTTCACTTTTTTATTTTATTTTTAACCTGAAATCCTTAGAAAACAAGAAAAATGAGTAATCAATGAAAATTAAACCATATTTAAAACAAATCTAACAGTGGGTTGCTTCCCACTCAGCGCTTATTTTAAGTCATTAGCTTGACTTCGGGAGATCTGATTTAGTCTGGATTAGCATGTGAACTTGCTCCAAAACAAGTCTCAGTGTCCCTCTTTCTCATTTTGTTGATGCAGTTGATGAAAGCTCGTGCTGAAATTTCCCCTTTATCTTTCATCTCTGAATCACATAACACTCTAACCTTGGTAAAAGGTTCATGACCTCCTCTGCAGCGCACTCTACACTCAAGACTTCCCTCCTGAAATTGTGAAGGGACTAGTGCCAGGAAATCAGCATCTATATTCTTTTTCCTCTTCTTCTTCTTCCTCTGCCTGGTCCTTCCCCTAGACTTAGACTTTTCTGTCACGGCCAGTTCTGAAATATGGAGGGTGTCGACCGATGCTGGAAGTTTTGTGTCGATCGATTTTGAAGGCTGCTTGTCGACCGATGCCAAAGGTTGATTATCCATCGATGCTGATTGATACCACTCAAATTACCCTAAGGAGTGTTACTCTCATCAAAAGAGGTTCAGATGGAGTACTTAGGGATCGAATCCACAAGGAGCTAGGGAACAATTAAATCTAGTGTTTATTAATTCTAAGGGTTGTAAATGTTTAAATGAAATAGCAATAGTAACAAGCGAGTAAATAATAAATGTAACTTTGGTTGGAAATGATATTAGATGCAGGGCCACTATTCAGGTGTTGGAGATTATAATTCCTATAGATGCCTAATTGTTGCATGCATGATATATTAGAGCTCATTCGCTTAACTCAGTGATCAGCTGTTGCATGCATGATATATTAGAGCTCATTCGCTTAACTCAGTGATCAGCTGTCGCATGTACCACTGGTTAACAGAGTAGATCTTGTGTCTCACCGGTTAGATGCAGATACAAGAGAGTGTCGATCGATAGTCTATTAAGACGTCGACCGATACACCTTTGCCAACATCGATCGATTGTCAGTTGAGGACATCAATCGACGGGTTCTAGCCAGGCCTATGCGCGATTATGAAAATGCTCTACTAAGATTCTAAATTGGCGGTTAGCCCTCTCTAGCAATCCTATTATGATAGATATATTTCAGGATGGGATAACAAGGGTGCTTGAATATGCAATCCTATGATCAAGTTCTAGTTACCAAGGCTAAAACAAGCAGTGAATACAAATCTATCATGAATATCACAACAAGGAAGATCAATAGTTTGGGGCTAATCCCACAAACCTATCTGAACCCTGGATCTAACAGTTGAACTACTCAGACATAGCAAAGCAATTCATATACATAGATAAATAGAAACTCATAGAATAGATGAAAAGAAATAGAAACAAGGAGTTCCAATCACAAGTGATCTTCTCTCCCAAATGAAACTTGTAACAAAACTAGGTCTAGAAAAAGCTCTGTTCTTCTGCCGTCAAAAACACTAGGCAGTATATATTCTACTAGGTTAAAAACTCGTCAGGGCATTTTGGTAATTTGGCTTGGCCTTGGTTTTTAAGTCTGCTGAATCCAAAATGTCGCGTCTGGTGTCTCGACATCGATCGATGGTACTTGTGTACATCGATCGATATTAATCTTCATCTGTCGAGGCATTTCCTGATATCGATCGTCAGCACTGATGCGCATCGATCGATTATTCTTCCTCTCGTCGACCTCTAAGTGGTCAGCTCGGGTGAAATGTCCTTTAAGCTCCAAAATGCTCCTAATTCATAGCTTTACTCTGTAATGCACCTGAACCTGAAAACAAACCTAGAAGAGTAGAAAACATAGATATATATATATAGTAAAATACTAATATACCATGGATAAAAATGGGTCAAATCCAAGGTATATCAACTCCCCCAGACTTACCCTTTTGCTTGTCCTCAAGCAAAACATACAGGCAGTCTCTCTGAAAGTGGTTTGAAATTATTTAGGGGTTTAAGATTTTAAAACATAGAAATCTTTTCTCAACAATTTTGCAACCACATTTAAAAAGTCCTAATCACAAAAGCACACTATGCAACATCCTAGCTTAGCAACCATTTCTAACATAACACAACTCATCAATTCGCGTCTGACATCCCCTCTACTGATTTCATTTCTTAGCATAAGTATAAAGTGAATGATTTACCTTGGGAGCAAGGATTTCAGACAGGTATCTAGAGCTGCAGGTAAAAGTTAGTTCCTAGTTTCTCTCTCTCTAAATTTCTCTCTTGAGTCAAAGTCTGCTTCCATTGCAGGATCAGTGACCAAGATTGGACAGGCTTCCATGAATCAAAACTTAATGGTGGTTGCCACCAAGTTCTGTTCACTTCTTTTTGACCTATATCCAAGAGTTCTTTGCGAAAGCGAGCCTTGAAGATTGCCGCCTCCAAGTCCCGTTTCGAACTCTTCTATTTGAGTCTTTATGAATCAAGCCTTAATGGTTTTAGCCACCAAGTCCTGTTCAGACTCATCCTAATTAAACAATAGATCTTATTTATTATTTTTTTATTATATTATTATTATTATTATTTTTTAAATACTCACTAACTAATCTAGGGTCGAAATCTAGAGAGAGAAAATGTGATAAATAATCTAAACCAGGCGTTACCTTCCAGACCTGTCTGAAGAATCCGATCACATGTATTACAAGCCCCAAGACAAGCGGTTATGTCAGGTTTAGTGTTGGAAATCAGCTTTGGTTACTTCATACGGTTCAAGGTAAGTGTGTAGTTGATAGGTTGATCCGCTTTAGCATCTTTAGTGCTATCTGCAATCAGTAAATCTAAAATGGTGCTAAAGATTGGTTAGATATTCATGTTTAAATCAATATAGGATTATAGTCCCTATTTTCAATAGCTAAGCATAATTTATTTGAAATTCCTTTTTACATAAGAATAAAATAAATTAAATCAGTAAATCTCCTCCCAGACTTAAATTACACTGTCTCAGTGTAACTCAGCCGGAGTTATGATAAATAGTTTATAATGTACGAAATGTAACAAGTAGGTAAGATATATCTGACCGGATTAGATATCGATCGATGTGTAAGTGTTTCATCGATCGTCGTGTGGTTGTCTATGTCGAACGATGTCGACGTCTCGTCGTCGGTCGATATTCAGGTCCTCCTACTTGGGTCTCCTAAATCTGAAAGAAATAAAACGAAAGAAATTAAATGCTAGCTAAAAAAACCAAAGTAAAATACCTAATAGTGGGTTGCCTCCCACTCAGCGCTTGGTTATAGTCATTTAGCTTGACTGTGGTAGTGATTGGCTATTGTGTGGAGAAGCAGCTGCTTGTTGGAAAGCAAGCATCCACGTCATCTCTGCGCATTCTGGACCAAGATGCAATGAAACTTCTTGTGGCCTCATCATTTCTTGTCCATTTGTCATCCATCTTCTCAAGTACTTTGGAGATGTTATGTAGCCTTTCTTGAATGTTGTCAATGCTGACCTGGTGCCAGCCTATGTTGTCATAGGCGTATGCTGAAAGATCTGTCAGTTCCTTTTGCATTGACTCTAATGTCTTGTGTATCAGCTGCTCGCCGATTGGTATAGACTCGGCGTCGATCGATGCGATTATGTGTTCATTGGTCGATCTTGGCGAGTTGCCGTCGATCGATTTCGCTTTTGTCCTGTCGATCAATGCTGATATCTGATGTTGAGCTGTGAGTTGCCTCTGAATGGCTTTGACTTCTTTCTGTAGCCATTCCGCGTGGTTGTCTAGTCCACTGATTTTGTTGTCGAATGGAAAGTAGATGTTATCGCAGCGTTTGTCAAGTCGTTCCTCCATGGTGTCTAGAGTAGTATAGATCTTGTCTGTGATCTTGTCAACCTCTGCTGCTGTGTAAGGAAGTAACTCCACAGGTTTCTTGCCATCGATCCAAGGTCCTCTTAGCCTGTCGATTGATGCTGATTTTGCTGGCAAAAAACTTTGATTAGTAATGTTCTCAATATCCTTTTGGGCATCAAGTAATTGACTAGACAATTTGTTTAAATCTATCATGACTGGTGATATAAAACGGTCATGCATATCCTCGTAAGTCCTCAGCCTCTCATTTATGGCTGAGACTTTGGCGTCGAGCGATGTAAAGGTACACATGTCGATCGATGTGGCTGGTTGTTGGTCCTTCTTGCGAATGGTGTCCAGATCTTGCTGTAATAGCTCGAATTTAGTGCTTAGCCAGTCCACGTTGTTGTTGAGAGGGCAGTAAACGTCGTTTATCCTTGTGTCGATGTATGAGACTTCCCATTCATCCCTGTGTTGTGTTGAACATTGCGGTTCTGCAGGGATCTGAGCTGTAGGAAGACTGACGTCGATCGATGTTGCACGTGGTGCGTCGATCGATGCTGAGGTCGTAGCTTCCTTCTCAAGTTGTTGACGTAAACTCTCAATTTCTGTCCTCATATCTGCCATACATCTGAAAAGCTCATTGTAGCCTCTATCCAAAGGCTGATGTGTATCATCTACCAATGTTTTGAGCTCTTCTCCCAAATTCTCCTGAGCTCCACAAATACCAAACACCATTTCATCGATTTCTTCTTTGGTGTAGAGTTCTGGTGCCAGTCTTGTGAGTGTGAAGGAAGTGGCATGTTCTGGAAGACAGATGTGGCTCTCTTCAAAAAGAGATGCTCTTTCCAGTATTTTCCTGATGTTGTCCTTTGTGACAGGTATCATCTCACCAGCTGCGCCTCGTGCGTGTCCACGCTCATCTCTGTAGACTCCATATTCGTCCCTTTGTTCCCAAGTGAACTTTCTGGCTCCATACATGTCGAAAGCGCGGTTCCCACATTCATACCGTCTGTCGATCGACGTCGGTTCATCCATATCGATCGACGTTGGTGTTACCCTGTCGATCGATGTCTCCGTTGTACCGTCGATCGATGCTTGCCCTTTTGGTTGGCGTGATAGATCTGGGTTGGTCTCTGCTGTGGTGACTCCTGCGTGGTTGTTAGGATCTGTTTGAATGACGTCTGGAGTGCCACGTTGCTGTGAGAATAGGTTGTCAGGTCCATTGGCTACTTGAAGGATGTCTGCTATGTCCTCTCTGGACACTTGTAAAATCCTTCCATCCATTGCACGTGCGTTGCCATCTGTGTCCCTGAAAATACCAAATTCATCAGGTGTTAGAAAACCGTAATCAATGTTTGCATAATCATTCAATTTAGAAATAGAAAGATTAGGGTTTAGAGTAGTATCGATCGATGTAGATACAGTTACATCGATCGATGGCAGTGTAATTTCTGCAGAACTTTTGTTCTTGAGATGATTGCTCTTCATGGATTTTTCTGTTGATGTAGAAGGAAGAGTGTTCATCTTTTTGCTTGTGTGTTTGCTCTGATGTGTGTAGGTGGTTTCGGAGGTGCAAAACGATTTATATAGGTATCTATAAACCTAGTTGGGGAGGGAATATTCTCCTGCTCCTGATTTTCGCTGCGGCGCGAATATCGATCGATGTTCCTTTGTGGGTGTCGATCGATGTGAGCGGTTGTTTTGCTGGACGAGGGTGGGTATCGACCGATGTGGAGTGCACAGCGTCGAACGATGTTGGAAACGTGTTGGTGAACTTATGTGTTTCAAGTCTTTCATCCTGCAAAGACATTTCTATTGCACGTTCTTTCCAGTAATCCTCATCGTATTCCTCGGTATGTTCCTCATTAGGTGAAGTAATTACAGTGTCAACTGCAAAACTTTCATGGAAACCACTGTCTGCCCAACTGCCTATGGAATAATCATCATGTCCTCTCTTGCTTGGAGGTTGGAAGGCAAAATGTTGGTAACAATGATTTGGTGAAGCGAAATGGTCAAGTGGGTGCATTACGTCGAGTGACGTGTTGTTGTGGTCATCGGTCACCATTGACACATTGGAATCGATCGATGGAAAGGTTGGGGTGTCGATCGATTCCGAGTACTCTGTTTCGTACTCTGATTCATACTCTGCTCCACAATGGCATGCGCCAATGAAGCCGAGTTCTTTCCCATAATCCACAGAATTAATGACCTTTCTCTTAGGTCGGATGGGGTCGTAGTGGATGTTTGGGTCTATGAGCGTTAGACACAATTTGTTCTTGTTCATGTCACATACGGCTCCTACTGTAGCTAGGAAATATCTTCCAAGCAGAAGTGAAGAGTTCCAGTTAAGCTCGATGCCTAAGACATGAAAGTCTACAGGGACAAGGGCATTACCAATCTGTACCTCCAGATCTCTTATGATACCTCCTGATCGTTTCTCTGAAAGATCCACGAAGGTGAAGGATTCCGTTGAGGGTTCGATGGTCAAACCAAGCTGGTCTGCCATGATCCCAGGGAGGATACTAACTGATGCTCCTGTGTCACACATTGAATGGGGAAATTCAACACCCTTGACTACGCATGGTATTGCAAAGTTTCCAGGATCACTCTTCTTCGTCAATGTGATCCTGTGTTTCATCTTCTCACTGACTTGATGAAATATTCTCCTAATGTCCTCCTCGGTTACCTTTGTTTCTCTGAAGAACATCCACAACCGGTGTGTGAAGTAAGCTTCATCAAAAAGTTTTTCGATTGAGATTCTGAGGACTCGTTTAGTGAAACCATCCATCTCCTTATCGTTAGCTTCCCTCTTAAGGTTTTTAGGAATCTTCTCCTTTCTCTTCCTTAACCTTCTCCCTTCAGATTCTTGTTCTTCTTGAACAGATTCTGGTGAATTATTTAAAGGGTTGGGTTTTGGTTTGGGTGGGTTTGCTAATGGTTTAGGTGGTGGTCTGAGTGTGTTGATGTAATCATTATCAATTGGGGTAACTGCACTCGGTATGTCAGAGGTGCCTGTCGATCGATGGGAGGTGTGTTGTGACGATTGAAGTCGGACTCACTCTGTCACTCGATGGTTGGCTCAACCGATCGATCGATTTCATCATAGAAAGGGGAGGGTGGGTGAGGATGCTTAGCTGCGAATTCTTCATGAGTTAGAATTCGAACCGCATTGCATTCAGTCGATTTGGCAGACGACGTCGATCGATGACTGGAGTAATCCGTCCATCGATCTTCATCATGGTCTGTCGATCGATTCGAGTTCATCGACATCGGTCGACACCATTGGGATCCGCCGAGACTCATGGAGCTTTCGATTTCGAAATCTCCTTCCTCAAGCTTTTCATTTCTCACCACTTGCCAGAAATCATCATTTATGATGGCATTTACGTGGTGTTTTCCTTTGTTGGCTCCTGCCTCTCTAGCGAAAGTTTCTTGCCTCTTTATAGTCTCGCCCGTCTGAATTACTTGGGTTTCAAGTTTTCTCACCTGAGTCCCTAAGGTCTCGATTTTGGTGTTCAGATTGTTGTAGGCAGAGTCTATCTTACCGTTGAAATCCACAGTGATTTGTTGTTGTCCCAACAGCACTAGATCAAGCATCTCTTCGATCTTGCTTTCCTGAGTCTGGGGTGGTGGGTTTTGGTAGTAAGAGTTTGAGTAGCTCTTGCTGTTGTTGAAGGGTTTTTGAAATTGTGAATTTTGGTTACTTCTTTGGCCATTTCCAAAGAAGTTTCTGTTTCCGCCTTGGTTTCCAAATTTCTGGAATCCGGTACCTCCGACGTAATTCACATTTTCTTCTCCTTCCATATCTGCTACTTCTCCTTCAGCTGAACAGACTTGCTTCCTAAGAACCTCGTGCACCACATCTAACTTAGCTCTTACTTCGTCCATCTGTTCCTTCCCGATAGAGGCTACAGACTTCTTCTGTTCAGAGTCGGTGTTCTTGGTGCTGCTGCTGTTAGCAAGGTTTTCGATAAGTCTCACAGCTTCCAACGGATTCCGAGTAGTGAAGTTTCCTTCACTCGCCGTATCAAGGGCCATTTAATACTGTAAGGCGAGACCTCGGAAGAAAGTGCTTAGCAGCTGCACTTCGTTAAATCCGTGGTGTGGACAGTCTCGCTGGAAAAACCTAAATCTAATCCACGCATCTTTGAAGGACTCTCCAGGCTTCTGCGAGAATGTGGAAATTTTGTTCCGAAGTTCTTCAGCGCGCGCCTCATCGAAGAAGTTTTGTAAGAAAGCATTCTTGATGTCGCTCCAGGATGTTGAAGATCATGTGGGTTGCTGCCTAATCCAGTGCATCGCTTCTCCATTCATCGTGTATCTGAAGAGCTTGCACAGTAGGTAATCTTCGGGGACTCCTTCCATCCGAATGGCAGCGATTAGATCCTCGAACCATTCCAAATGGTCCATAGGATGTTCGTGCGGTAACCCAGAGTAGGGTATATGCGACACGGGAGTGTAGTATTGAGGCTTCAACTCGAAATTCTGCTTCTGGATCTCCGGAAGTCGAATAGCTGATCTGTTGGAATAGTACTCATCTGGGCGATTGTAGTCGGCCAGTGGTTTCGATCGAGCGTCCTCATCTACAAGTTGAGCAGCTCCTGTAGCATCAGCATCAGAGATTACAGTTCCCTGAGCATCTATTTTCTGACCTGCTGCATTACGCAGATGACCGGCCTGGTCATACAGGTTTTCGTTCTCATCTTGAGTTAGAATAATAATGTTTACCATTTTTGACGACACGATATCGATCGACGTACGCGGTGTAGTATCGATCGTTGTCGAACGATTGGGATCGATCGACGATGATCGTCTGGTGTCGGTCGACGGTTGGTTGTGCGTATCGATCGACGATGAAGTGGTTGCGTCGAGCATTGTGGAACGTTGACCTCTACGGATGGTGCGTTCCAAATGAGCAGGATCGTCTGAGAACAGCAAGTCTTTCTCCTTGTTGCTTCTGGTACCGTTGGGCATGCAACTGAAAAGACAAGAAACAGATTATTAGAAAGGGGTAAAGAAAAGAAAAAGAATTAATAAAACTAAATCTAATGGCGATCAAAGCTCCCCGGCAACGGCGCCAAATTTGATACCACTCAAATTACCCTAAGGAGTGTTACTCTCATCAAAATAGGTTCAGATGTAGTACTTAGGGATCAAATCCATAAGGAGCTAGAGAACAATTAAATCTAGTGTTTATTAATTCTAAGGGTTGTAAATGTTTAAATGAAATAGCAATAGTAACAAGCGAGTAAATAATAAATATAACTTTGGTTGGAAATGATATTAGATGCAGGGCCACTATTCAGGTGTTGGGGATTATAATTCCTATAGATGCCTAATTGTTGCATGCATGATATATTAGAACTCATTCGCTTAACTCAGTGATCAGCTGTCGCATGTACCACTGGTTAATAGACTAGATCTTGTGTCTCACCGGTTAGATGCAGACACAAGAGAGTGTCGATCGATAATCTATTAAGACGTCGACCGATACGCCTTTGCCAACATCGATCGATTGTCAGTTGAGGACATCGATCGACGGGTTCTAGCCAGGCCTATGCGCGAGTATGAAAATACCCTACTAAGATTCTAAATTGGCGGTTAGCCCTCTCTAGCAATCCTAATATGATAGATATATTTCACGATGGGATAACAAGGGTGCTTGCATATGCAATCCTATGATCAAGTTCTAGTTAGCAAGGCTAAAACAAGCAATGAATACAAATCTATCATGAATATCACAACAAGGCAGATCTATAGTTTGGGGCTAATCCCACAAACCTATCTGAACCCTGGATCTAACAGTTGAACTACTCAGACATAGCAAAGCAATTCATATCAATAGATAAATAGAAACTCGTAGAATAGATGAAAAGAAATATAAACAAGGAGTTCCAATCACAAGTGATCTTCTCTCCCAAATGAAACTTGTAACAAAACTAGGTCTAGAAAAAGCTCTGTTCTTCTGCCGTCAAAAACACTAGGCAGTATATATTCTACTACGTTAAAAACTCGTCAGGGCATTTTGGTAATTTGGCTTGGCCTTGGTTTTTAAGTCTGCTGAATCCAAAATGTCGCGTCTGGTGTCTCGACATCGATCGATGGTACTTGTGTACATCGATCGATATTAATCTTCATCTGTCGAGGCATTTCCTGATATCGATCGTCAGCACTGATGCGCATCGATTGATTATTCTTCCTCTCGTCGACCTCTAAGTGGTCAGCTCGGGTGAAATGTCCTTTAAGCTCCAAAATGCTCCAAAATCATAGCTTTACTCCGAAATGCACCTGAACCTGAAAACATACCTAGAAGAGTAGAAAACGTAGATATATATATAGTAAAATACTAATATGCCATGGATTAAAATAGGTCAAATCCAAGGTATATCACTAATTCTGGTTTTGCTGGCTCGCGAGTTGAATCAGCTGTGTGTGCTTCATCGTCAGACAGCTCTATGCAAGAGATAAAGTCCTTGCTTCTGGTCTTGTCCACAGGATCGTAGTAGACTCCTTCATCAATGTTAGTCAAGCACATCATATTCTTCTTTAGATCACAAAGTGCTCCCACTGTAGCCATGAAGGCTCTTCCAAAAAGAAGAGAAGATGGCTTGCCTGATTTAATCTCCAAAACATGAAAGTCCACAGGAATAGTGCAGTCTCCTATCTCCACCTTAACATTCCTGATCATGCCTGCTGAGTTTGCATTGGAGTTATCTACGAAAGTGAAACTATCTTGAGAAGGTTCCATCTTTAGACCTAATAGGTCAGCAGTGTCTATGGACATGATGCTAACTGCAGATCCAGTATCGCAGAGGGTGTTTGGCAAATCATGGTTTTGTATAGAGCATGGAATCAGGAACTTTCCATGATCTTGTTCCTTCTTCAGAGTCCTCTTAGGCTTACGACAGACCTTGTTGAATAGTTGCTCAATGTCCTCATATGTCTCTTTGCTCTCTCTGAAGAATTACCAAGTCTATACTTATAGTATGCATCTTCGAAAGACATATCCTTAGGAACCCTCTTCACCCTCTTGTGAAATCCATCAAGTTCCACTTTGTTAACTTCTCTCCTGGGGTGTTTGGGAATAAAGGGTTTCCTTGATTTGACTCTTTTCTCACGTTGAACTCCTTCTTTCGTTGCCGCACTTCCATCACATGTTCATATCCATTCCTTTGGTGTTGATCAATCTCAACGAGAGAGGTTTCAGCTAATGTTGAGTGCTCTTTCTCTGTTGCGTCTTCAGTTTGCTGACTGATATGCTCTGTTGTCCCTAAGCAAACTGATGTCTGAGATGAATTTTGAGTGGCATTCAAACGGTGTGCAACAAGATTTGGCAAGCGTACTCGGTATGGCGTGGATGGAAATCGATCGATTCTCTGCTGCTCTTGTCAATCGATGCTCCCATGTTCCTGTCGGTCGATTCTCTCGTGATGCTGTCGATCGATTCTTTCAGCTTGTTGTCGATCAACGTCATTTGGTCGGACGCGAACTAGGGTGGGAGGATGTGGGTGTCGAGCGACGAAGTCGGAGTGGCTCTGAATTCGGACAGTCTTCTCCGATCCGAAAAGTGGTGTCGATTGGTGTCGGTCGACGCTCAGGCGATGATGTCGAGCGATGTTTAGATGTTGGTGTCGGTCGACACCAGTACGAGCTTCCCATAGACATAGAACTTTCGACTGGAAAAGCATCTTCTTCCCGCTTCTCCTGTTCAAGTATTTTCCCAAATTCATTATCTAAGATGGAATCTCTGGTGTCCTTCAATGGCTTGATCAACAGTGTTTTTGGACACGAGATGAACAATAACTTGGTGAACAGTATCACGATGAACAGTATCGTGATGAACAGTAACTGCGTGAATAGTGTCGATCGATGCGGGATGAACATTATTGATCGACGTCAGGTGAACAGTGTCGATCGATGTTCGATGAACAGTATCGATCGATGTCGGATGAATATTACCCAGATGAACAGTATTTTGATGAACAATACCCGAATGAACAGTACTTCGATGAACAGTATTTTTCTTTTGAAAAAATGCTTCTTGCTTCTTCACAGCTTCTTCAGTCTGAGAAGCTTGGGTGTATAGCATCTTGACATGGGTATCTAAGGTTTCTAATCTTCCATTCACCTCTTCGCAGAGAGAATCCAAATGCAGGTTCAAATCCTCAGTCATCTCCTGCTGTTCTTTCAAGAGCTTGTCTAGCATAAATTCCATCTCCTCTATATCGCGCTGATCTTCATCTTGGCATATAGCTTGCTCCACCAGTGAGACTTCATGTATGGAACCAATCTCAGCCTCAAAGATCTTGTTGTCATCCTTCACAGTTGAATTTATCCTGTGCATATCCAGATTTTTGGCACTGTTGCTAGACACCAAGTTCTCAATCAGTCTCTTAGCTTCCTCTGGGTTCTTGTCTCAAAGTTTCCTTTGCTTGCAGTATCCAGCATCATATGATATCATACATCAATACCCTTGACGAACCTCTTCAACAACTGAATCTCTGTAAAACCATGATGTGGGCAGTCCCTTTGGTATCTCCTAAACCTCTCCCAAGAGCTTCTGAAAGCTTTTGTAGGTTCCTGAGAGAATGTCCAAATTTTATTCAGGTCTCCGTTCTCCTCTCGTAGAAGAATTATATTCGCAACCATGTCTCGCGGCTCAGTATCGATCGATGTTTGAGGTGAAGCATCGATCGATGTTGGGTGGAAAATATCGGTCGACAGAAGAGTTGCTTCAGTCGATGGGGGTGGGCGAGTATCGGCCGATGAAGACGGTGTCTCGGTCGACTGTGGTTGGCGAGTATCGATCGACGAACTAGTGTTATTGTCGATCGATGGGAACGTCTTTCTTTGCGGAATTGAACGCTCCAATCTTGTAGGATCTGAGACGTAAAGTAATTCTTCTTTGCTGCTTCTGGTACTGATAAGCATGTACCTGAAAGACAAGAAAAAATTTTCAGTAAGTAACTATAACAGTAAATAAAACCTAGACTAAACCTATTAATCAAGTCTAATGGCGAATCCTTGCTCCCCCGCAACGGCGCCAAATTTGATATCACTCAAATTAGCCTAATAAGTGATCTTACTCTCTTAAATAAGAGGTTCGATTGTAGTACTTAGGGATCGAATCCACAGAGAGCAGGGGCACACAATAGACTATAGAAATCAAGGTTAGGCTAGGTAATCAATATTAAAAACAGTAAATAAAGCAATGTGAACAAGGCAGTTGTTCGATTGATTGAGGTTGTAAACAGTAAGGAGAAATAGCTAGACCTACAGATTTATCAATCAAGAGATTCAAAACTACAATTTAAGGATGCTTTTAGCTTATAGATTCATTCTAGAACTCGATTTTAATAAGTAAGTAATCTATCTCTCAATGCAATTACTAATCAGATGTCTAAGTCTTTGTTCTAGCTTTCGCATGCGAACAAGAAGTGAGTGTCGATCGATGTTATGGTCTAAGCATCGATCGATACTTCCTCAGACAAGCATTAACGACCTAATTGATTATGTTCAACTAGACTCTTAGAAAAAAATTCTCATATGCGCCTAAGTATCTAATCCAGCAGGATTCGGGTTCCGTTAATTGACTGCACTTTGGTGCATCTCAATTGTCCTATGATTCTAGGTTCAAACAATCAGTCACACTTTCATATGAATAAAAATATTCCATATCCTAGTATTACAAATCACCCTGGTGTAGAAGTTCTATAGATAACATAGCAATCCTAATTGATTATCAGTTTGACATTAAGCTCATGAAATCCCTAAACCTAACAAGATGAATTACTCAAACATGATAGAAGAAACACAAATCATAGTCTGAATAATATAATAGAATAGAAAGCAATAATAAAATCAATGGAGTTCCAATCAATTTCTGAAGGAGAATTGATCTTCTCTCCAACCCTAAAACAAGAATAATGGTGTAAAGAAAGCGTAGCCGTCAATAATGGCTTAGAAATGACATAAGTAGGGTTTCTGGTCGTCCAAGGGTATTCTGGTAATTTGTGGTTACTTCTGGGCTTCACGCAGTCATAAAATATACAAGGCCCACGATCTGAGATCTCCATCGATCGACGTGCAGAGTGCTGCATCGATCGACGTGGCTTCCTCTTCTCGGCAGCTTCCTTTCGCGAGGCAGACTAACCACTCTTCAGTAAAACGGGCATAACTTCTGTTACAGGATGCTGATTGACCTGAAACCGGTGGCATTGGAAAGTTAACTCAAAGCTCTAGTTTATGTCAAAATATGGGCTCAATCTAACGGTCTGAAGGTCTCCATCCATAGCTAAACATCGGACGCGTCTGTGTGACTCTGCACCTCCAAAAGACTCCAAAAGACTCCAAAATCACTCTATTTCTCCTAAACGTCCCTGAACCTGTAAATACTCTAAATAGAATCCAAAAAGTAATAATTGTATCTTAAAACACTTTAAAACACTTATAGACCATGATTAAAAATGGGTAAAATATATGGTCTATCAACGGGTCCATGAACTTCGGGTTTAGCATCCAATACCTCACTGAGTGACTCCCCTGTTACTCACCCCTCCTTCGTCCCCTTGCAAGTGAGACTGATGAGTAGTATATTGATCGGACCGCTGGTTATGTTTACTATTTTCGATGATTATTTCAGTTATGGGATTTATTGATTTATTTTGTTATTTTTATGAAAGTCGACTTTCAGACATTTTTATGAATTTTGAGATAAAAGTTGGTTATTGGTAGCATGCCTGTCTCAAGTGTTGATGAGCTGGGTGTTATATTTTGGTATCAGATCTTTTTGAGGATGGTATTGGACAGTCGGTTCAGGAACCGAATTCGACGCCGAATTTGGGGTCGAATTCCTTACTAGTGAGGGAAAATTGTTACGACCCAATTATCGGCCCAGTCACTTCGGCCCGTCAGAGCCCATTAAGGTTGTAGGAAGCCCTTGGTGAGTCCCCTATATAAACCATTATTTCCTAATATTTTATTCTCCAGAAACCCTAAGCGTTGTAACTCTGCAGAAATTGATCTGTCACTCTCGTCTTAGACCGTACCGCCGCCACCACCACGTCCAGAGCCGAGATCGACTAGTTCACCACCGATCCTAGCCGAAGATATCTCAGAACCGTAGCATATCGTTTTGAGGTTTTTTTTAACCGTTTCGTAAATCCTCGATAACTCCCTAACCGAGACGTTTTTCGTGAAACCAAGGTCACCATCGAGTTCTTCTTGTCGAGACAAATTTGGAGCTCCAAGATAAGCCGCAGACCGCCGTTGACGCGCCCACACGCGACGTCGCTCCACCGCGCACGCATCTCACGCACCACCGCCTGCCATCCTCGTTTGTCGGAGTCTTCGTTGCCGGTGAATGTTCCGTAAGCCGCCGTGTTCTCCGCCGGTCACGATCTTAGGTGACCTGCTGGTGACTAGGCCAACTCGGGCGAGTCAACCCGGTGAGTCAACTTGATGACTCGCTAACTGGTTGGTTATTTTGATTTTTTCGGTTAAGGATAAACGGACTAGTTCAATTGATTGACGTTTGGTTTGGGCTCACCGGGCCGGTTTGGTTAATGGGTTGTGCCAGCCAGCTGGGCCGGTTTGGTTAATGGGCTGGGTTAGCTAGATGGGCTGGGTCTGGTTGGCGGGTCGGGTCTGATTGACTGTGTTGACTGATCTGACTCGTTGACCGTTGACTTTGACCAGCGGGTTGATGTTTTGACCATATCACATGATATCTGTTTATAACCATTCAAAGAGCGTTCTGGCTCAATTTTTTACCCTAATTTCAGATTTCTAGTCTATTTGAGCATATGGAGTTCACAGCTATTACTTTTCCATTTTGCTAAGGTTAGGGTCTATTCCCGAACTTCTCGAATACGACTTAGGACCTTGAATAAGTATAATTTACTTATAATATGTTCCGTCTGGGTGAAATTGAGCATGTCATTGCTTGTTTAGTTTTTAGGTTCTTTGCTTAAACTGGAATGTTAGAGGATTCAACAATAATTGTTTCATTTAAAATTGGTGAATAAAAATAGTTGTTTTATTAAGAGTTATGAGATTGTTTGGAGACGGATACAAACACGTAGCGAGACGTGCTGCTGTATGCCGAATTGTATGGAGGTTACGGCCAGCTACAGTTGACCAATTGAGCCATAACCTGGAGGTGTGGATAAATCGTCTATGGGCGTGTTTGACCGACCACATATTCGGTGGTGTTTTTGGCTTGTTAGTGGGCAACGAGTGCGCACCTCGCTAGGATTGTTGTTTGATCTTTGGGACTTTAGGTACCGTGTTTGCAGCGTGTTAGGATTAAATTATATTTATTCAGAGTGCTATGCCCGGGTCCGTGGACTTTGGGTTTAGCATCACATACCTCACTGAGTGACTCCCCTGTTACTCACCCCTCTTTTGTCCCCTTGCAGGTGAGACTGACGAGTAGGACATTGATCAGACAACTGGTGCTTTTAGGTGTTTTCCTTTGTTTTATTTCTCAGACTTATGTTTACTATTTTTGACGATTATTTCAGTTATTTCGGTTATGGGATTTATGGATTTATTTCGTTATTTATATGAAAGTCTATTTTCAGACCTTTTTTATCGATTTTGAGATATAAGTTGTTGATTGGTAACACGCCGGTGTCGAGTGTTGATGAGATGGGTGTTACAACTTTTGTTCGAAAAGTCTCATAAATGCACAAATAACAACAGAAAACACATGTTTCTGAATCTCGTATCGGGTTCGTTGATATTATGCCTATAGATGTTCGAGACTAGTGTTCTAGGTTTAAGGCAAGACATAGGCTTACTATCGGTTTAGGGTTTCCGATGACTAATTTGGAGTAAATCACCAACTTCGGTTTCGACCTGATTCCGTTTCAATATTGAAGTTTGCGAAAAGTTCTCGGATTATGTGACTTGCATCGATCGGGAACCGAGCATTTCTACAAATACAATTTTGAAGTCTATGGAAGATACTGACCAAAATCTTGGATTTGTTTTATTTCTTGCTATTATCCATGTGTCGAATGTTGGAGAGCATATCCCTATGGAAGGGAATGGCTAAATCTGTTTAGGACGTTAGATTTTTTTTGTTGTGATCAGCAACAAAAGGGATGGTAAGTGTTACTGTTTGAGTGGAGCCTTCGCGAATGGTATGCTTTTGAAAAGATGTTAGTGCGTGTGACTGTTCGAGTTTACGAGATGGAACTTTAATCAGGAAGAAATATTATGTTGAAAGGCCAGTTCTTCAAGTGTTTGTGACGTCTCACGAACCTAAAGACTGGGTTTTTTTTTCGAGTAAAATTTTAGGTTATGAGAATGTGTTAGAGAAGATTTTTCTCATTTGGCATGAAGATCTCGTTTGACCTTGTGGCCGAGAAATGCTTTGATTTTTTGCGGAGATTTTGCAGCCGAAGTTCGTTTGTAGAGCGAATTAATCAAAAGCATTTTTTTCAAATAGAAGTTCTCTTTCGTGTGCTGCATTTTTGTTTGAAACGTTTGAGGGCTTAAATATGTTTATGCGGTGGCGCAAAGGTTTTGTCTTGACGTTGCGGCCGAGAAACATTTTGGTTTGTCTGTGGATGTTTCACAGCCAAAACTGATGTTTCTGTTTGGATGTTAAATCGTTTTGATTTGTGATCGAGGAAGTAGGACCAATGGGTCGCGTAAATTTTTCCCTGGGAAGAAACGTTTTCCTTCATTGTGCTTTGTGAAGAATTACCCTTCCGAGATTGCTTTCGGGTATTTTTAGGGAGGATTTTTTTATAGCTCTAGAAGCTTTGTTACGAGTGTTTTCTCATATGCCTAGTTTTACGTGTACAACATTGTGGACTTAAAGTGCGTTGTGGAGTATGTAGAACTTGGTCGATTGACAAGAAGTTCATATTTCCTGTTAAACGTTTTGTTGTTAGGATCGAGTCTTGTTATGAAGACTTTATCGTAAGATTTTCGCTTTTGGATTATACGATTATTGTTTTATGTAGTCATGAGTTGGCGGTTTCAGAAGATTCACCGATTGTCGTTTTACCATTGAATGACTAGGTAAAAATAAAGCAGTAACTTGCATTAAACAAGTAAGCAGTTGGTTTGTGAGAATACAAGAAAAAATAGGTAGATTCATGGTTTCACGTAATCCAAATTATGATTTATAGATGCTAAGGGTGTGTGATAAACCGTCCTAGAACTCAAAAGCAATAGTAAGATGTCCAGCTCTCACTATGAGTCTAATCAGATGTCTAGGTTTTTGTTTCAGCTCTCGCATGGGAACAAGGAGCAAGTGTCGATTGATACTACATAGTGCTGATCAATACTTCCTTAGACAAGTATTAACGACCAAATCGATATGTTCACTACATGTCTAGTCCATGTCTCGCATGTATCTAACAACTTAGCTCAGCAGAATTATTATCAACTAATCAACCTACTGTCGCAGTTATCAATAACCTAAGAATTCTAGTTAGCAACTCTAGAACACAAGCAGTAAGTTCAATTCTGATGAAGGATCCAATAGATTCACGCTAGCAGTTCTATGTTTCAGTAATTCATCTCAAACCGTATAAACCATAATTCTAACAAAGGAAACTACTCATAAATGATTAACCAAAGCAAATCAATAATTTGAATCAAATGCATAAATAGAATAAGGTAGAAACCTAGAGTTTCAATACAAAATATTTTAAGGAGTTCTTAATATTACGACTATATAAAAAGAACTATTTTTAAGGTTTCTGAGATAGGACACGTCAGCTAAAATATTCCCAACCTATTAAATCGACAGCTTAGCATCATATTTACCCGCCACCCTTCTTTTCATTTACGACACTAAAATGAATTGGGCGGAGCCTTTATATTATAATTGAGGTTCTGTTTTGCAGGCCCATAATCAAGCCATAATTACATGTAAAGTCAACAATAACTGTACAACGACTCATGGACTTCATCTTCTTTTTCCTATCTAAAACTTCCCTGCCATTTACACCTTCTCCAGTTCTCTTTGTAAAGTTACTTCCCAATCCTCCTACTCATAAAGACCCCTCCATTATTACAACAATTCAACCCATTGTTTCGGGTTCCTCCGCTCCAAACTTATATATTACTATAACTAATATTTTTTTCCCATTTGTTACCAGCAGTCATGGTGTCGAATCCAGACTGATCAATCAAAGCTTCGAACTCTCTTCTCTGAAATTGATAACATGATATGCGGGATTGGATGTCGTCAGTGAAGAAATCTACCGCAGATCTGTGCCGGAATGAGAATGGGTGTATGAGGGATCGAAAGATGAGACCTTCAGAGATTTGGAGCCGGGGCTCGATGGCGACGACGTAGATTACGTTGGAAATAACGGCAAAAACGGGATAGTGGTAACGAAGGCTGAAGAGACGGTAGATGATGGAGATTCTTCCTTTGTTTGTGGATCAGTCAAACATGAACAAGTCTCTTGAAACACTTTCGACGAAGAAGCCTACTCCTAGAGGTAACAGCTTCCATTGAATAGTTGTTCTGAAAATCCATAATTTTCTGTTATATACCAAAAACTTATTGATGTCGTGTGAAAGAGACTCTGTTTATTCAGTTTGCTTAGTTTCTTCTCGAACAGGTTGATCGATCGAGATTCAGTGGGCAGGAATCTTCCTACTGTATTGTGGGTGCACCACTGCTTAGTTGTATTCAAAAGTAAAATTTGGTGACTCAAACTTTTCGTGATCCTGCTAATTACTATTAAAATCTTTTAAGCTTCTTCCACATCCACAACAATTCATGTGATTGTTTGTCGCTTTTGTAGGTTATGGCTCTTTTAAGTGGTTTCTCCGGACAATACAGAAAGGTGAGATGATTAGGAATTTTCACTTAAAACACTCAAATCCAGCCCTGATTCTCTTCCCTTTCGTGAAGCACTGATTTAATTTGTTGTTTGAAACAGTAGAATATGATCAGTCTATTAAAGAATTTGGACTCCTTGAGATTATAAGGGGGTTACTTTCCATATTCGATTCCTTACAAGTTTCATCTCAACTAGGCTACGACGTTGATGCCGATAGGCGTACTAACATTTTTATTTGCTCAAGAAAATATTCAATCATAAGCATAAGAAACCACCACTTTAATTATTAAAAAAAAATCACCAGTTTGTACGACTCTTGACATGTTTGGCTGTATGCATGTATCTCCTTATTAGTGTATAACATTCACTTGGGATTAAGAATAAAACACAATACGCAGAGAAATTCTGTTGAAGTTCGTTAACAATTACTTATGCTTTGTAATATTTTTTTATTGTTGCAAGTATAAACTACATCTGAAGATAATATCATTTTATTTGCCAATATATCACTTCTTTTGCCAAACTTATGGTTCGTTCCCTACCTACACAACCATTAAACTAATTAGATGATAAAACTAAGATACTTTGATATTAAACATTGAAATTTATAAGTGTAATATTAAGGTTTGGACAAGGCACGCGGTGCAGCCTACAAGAGTAAACATTAGAACCAGATTTTTTTAGTAATGAGCATGTTTTGAGGAAATTCATGAATATTATCTAAAAACAAAAGTTCATCGTATACAATAACAAAAACTTTAGTTATATTCAAAATGTCCAATTCTAATTGCCTCTAAATTGTGTGCAAATATTGAAGTTACATGAAGGGTGTGTTTTAAATACCAACTTAAAGCCAAAAGAAATCATCAACAAAACATTATTAATGGACAACATTTCTAGCTACTTTTCAAGATCAAACTTTGCACTTTTAAGGATAGAACTATCAAACATGTCATATATGTATGCTGAATTTTAACAGAAAATTATATAACCACATAATCCGCGCAGAGCGCGGACACGAACCTAGTTCTCTATAAAAACAACTAATAAAAGCTCTAAATATCATGGTGGTCTCTGATGGTGTGTAAAGTGGTGGTGTTGCCTAAACAATGGCAAACTATAAATACTATGTATAAAGTCGGTCAGGGGAAATCTTGTAATATGTAGATCTTCTGGGCTTGAGTCGGCTTGAATCAAGTTGGGCCCGTCTACTCGCGTTGGTGCGATCGACGCCAAGGGTGCAGTGTCGATCGACAATCCTTCTAATTCTCGTCTATAGCTTTTATTTCTTGAGAAGCTATGATTTTCCTCATCCAAAAGCTATAAAATGCTTAGTAATCTTTATATTGCTCCAAAACATACTTGAACCAGAAAAGACTCTAAAATAGACTCCATACAAAATAAATACACTCTAAAAAGGACTTATACCATGGTCTAAATGTGGTAAAATCTATGGTCTATCAAAGACAAAGGATAAGAGGCTCGATACTGAATCCCTTGAATGTTGGTCACAAGATGATGGCCTGCTCGGATGTAACCGAGGGGAGTGAGAGGCAGAAGTCAGCGAGCAGTAAGGATAAAGGATGAGATATGTTAGATCGTAGTGCGAGGAGATAAAGTTTAGATTTGTCTTCGAGAGATGAATCATACGGCTTCGTTTGTAACTAAAAATTGTCATCACTTGTTCGTAAAATTGTTATGTTTATTTTCGAAAGTTGCTTTGTATAACTCGATCTGATTATCCGAAGGATGTTTCTTGTAAGTTTTTACAAGAACGGCTTCTCATAGAAGTAAATGGAGAGCGTTACTCGCAGATTACTTGTGATGTTTGCGAGCGAGGATTGGGTTCTTCTCATTCGGGTTTGTATTACAAACGTCGTTCATGATACCGATCTTTTTTTCCTGTAGGCTGTTCCATATAAAATGTTTCAGTTATGCGAAAGTTGCGTGTGGCCGGTTTTATGAAGATTGGAAGCAGAGTTTTGTCTGGAGATGTTAAAGTATTGATGTCTCCGCATATTTTGCGAGAAACATTTTCGATTTGATTTCGATCTTTAGTGAAAGTTTCTTTGAGTCACTCATGGATTTTACCGAAGGTTATATTATTATGATCTTTGCGGAAACGTTTTTGTAGGTTTTTGAGAGGAATTCTCATGACATATTTGTTTCTTGAGTGGAACGAATAGGTCGACCAGCGGTAAATCTAGTCAACCAGCGGAAAAAAAGTGTTCCCTTTGTTGGGTTCGCTGCTATTTGTGTTCTCAATTTTTCTTTGTCGCAAATGTTTTTGATGCTTTTTCCGTGTCTTTTTTGGTCCAACAGAAATTGGGAGCAATGCTTTTGTGTTTGAGGATTTCTTGTATAATTTTGAGTTTGATACGAAATTAGTTTTGTTAAGTCGAAAGGGTCCTCATGACAAGAAGAAAGTACATTATATATGTTCTACGAGTTGTATAAACAGAATGGGTAAGGTTAAGACTTACCTTGATGGAATCAACAAGTTTAAGAATGATCTCCTTGTTTGGGTAAGATTCTAGTAACTTTTGATTTTGGTTTTGTGTCTCCTTCTCTTTGTCTTATTCCTGGATCAAAACCTTTTGGTAAAGACAAATGCATGATGTATGTATAATCAAATGGTAATGACGTACTAAAAATAGAAAAACTTTCCTTACGTAGGCTGAATTTGAATGGCAATGGTTAAGCAACTCTTTGGCCTAGTTTCTCACTACAAGAAAACATAATCTTAACGAGGGCGGTTTTCCTCGTTAGTTCGTCGTAAAAGAGGCTTTACGACGAATTAGCGAGGAAGCGCGTTTGCTCGTTACTCATCTGTCGTAACACATATTTCCTCGCTAATTCGTCGTAACTTAGCGAGGAATATATTTTGTCGTAAAGACGAAGTAGAGCTTTTCGTCGTAAAGACCACGTCAATATTCCACGTAAGGACGTCGCTATATTTCCTCGTAAATACCTGGAAACGAGTTCCTCGTAATCTACACGTAAATACCTTGAAAGCGTTTCCTCGCAAAATACACGTAACAACCACGAAAGGATTTCCTCGTACAATACTCGTTTATCTTTCCTTGTTATTTTCTCGTAAATGTTTCCTCGTAAAATACTCGTTTACTATTTCTCGTCATTTCCTCGTAAGGTTTCCACGTAAAGAGGTCGTACATTAGCTACGAATTTACTTCGTTTTTATTATTTTACAGAATTTAAAAATATAATTAAAAAATAATTAAAATTATTTAATTTAATAATAAATTAAAATTTAAAATAAAAATAAATCAATATGAAAATATTTTATATATAAATAAGTTTTGAATTTATATAATACAACAACCGAAAAAAAAAACTAAGGGTCGTTCATCGCCTGGTAGAATTCATCACTCCTCCTCGTAACATCCGCCTCGTTATGTACGTCGGATGACTCGCCTTGAATGGGATGTTGTTGTCGCATGTTCCTCAACATGGACTCCCATTCCGGATTTGTGGCCGCAATAACGTCCAAGAAGCCCTCGACTCCACCCATACGAGATTTTGTCGCGGTCAACTCGTTACGCAGCTGAGCGGACTCTCTACGCAGCTCAGTGACTTCATCATCACGTCGCTGACCATAAGACGATGTCGCTCTCGGAACATCGTTGACGGAACCAATCCCCAATGTCCGTCACTTTTTTTTAGGGACAACCTTAAAAACAAAAAATAAATATTGTAAGTAAAAAATTTAAAGTTATATTAAATGAATAATAAAAAATTAAATTTTTGAAAATTTACCTCCTCGTAAATGTTATCCACTTCAAGTGTGGATAAGGTGATGGGTAACCCGTCGGTAGACTGCTGGGTCAGCTGAGTCTGGCGGTCTTCAACCCGAGCAACTACGTCGTTGTAGATTTGCTCGGACTTGCCATCTACAAATACGCCCGCCTTGTTCTTGTGGGTCCTCTCGTAAAGTTCCATAAGAAACGGGAGATGTCCCGTCTCTTTGGCCTAAAAAACATTTAAGAAAGTTAGAATAAAATATATATATTAAAAAAATTATTTAATAAAATATTTAATTACCATTTCCAAACGGACACCGGCGTGGGGTTTTTGGCCCGTAGTGTGAAGCATCGGCCCGTTTCCGTGCTCATCGACCGTGTTACGGGAGTTAGAGTAAGCCTGGGCGATTCTAATGGAATCAGGAAGGCGCCAATAACGGATGAGGCCATCCCACACATCCGTGGTGAGCTCAGCGGGTTTGCCACGCTCATACCCCTTCACGATCCAGTCACCCTTCCAGTTGGAGACCGTGTCCAACAAGCGAGCTTTCGCCTTCGCGTTAAACTTTTTCCTCACCCTCTCAGTGATCCCCAAGGCCCAATTATATTTTTGCTATTGGAAAAAATAAATTAACAATTAGTTTTTTAGAAAGTATATATATCAATCATGAAAAAATTAAAGTATATATAATTAATTAATAGAAACTTACAGCGTAAATTTTGAACCACGTCTTTCTGACGTAGTGAGGCGTCTTACTCCTGTTTGGATGTGGCATGGAGAAGTAACCCTTGATCGTGTCGGTTACGTCCGATGCAAGACATCCGTCAACCCCCCACCTGGAAACTACAAATTTAAAATATAAATTATTTTTTAATGTTATAAAAGAAATTTAAACGAATTAAAAAAAATTAATGCAACATACCACAAAGTTCCGTCCGGTCGGTCTGGGTCGATGACTGGTAAACCTTCTCTGCCTGGCAGACTGAGAATGTCCTCTACAGTGTACTGCGAGTAAGGAGCACTCGGAGGCACCATCAAATCAGGATGAATATCGGCGGCCATCGGAGGTGCCATCGGAGGAGGCACAGGAGGAGGCATCGTCGGATGAGCCATCGAGGAAGGCACATGAGGAGCCGATGGTGCACTAGAAGAAGTAGACCCAGAGACTCTCTGAGTGTACTGAGTCTCGGGGACAGTCTCCTGACCCGAAGAACCGGGAGCGGAAGAAGAGGCCGGGTCTAAACGACTACCCGGCTCACCGAAGATCTCTCTGTAATGGGCAGTAAGTCTTCCTTTTCGAACCTGGGAAAAAAATTAAATTTTTAAAATTAACATCAACAATATATTTCCCAACATTATCCACCTAATCAACACTAAATAACATAAAATCCGCAAACCTATCTAAATTCCCTATACTAACCACCTAATCTATCCTAAACTAACCAAATTAGAGAGGAATCAGAGAGGCATACCATTGCTACGAAATGGAGAGGAAGTAGAAAGGAAGTAGAGAGGAAAGAAAGAGTGAGCGCTCGGGTGTATATATAAGATTACATATCGTCGTAAATTCCTCGTAAGTTTACGACGAAATCGCGAGCAGTTACAAAGGCCCGTGTTTTTTTTTACGAGGAAATTGCGAGGAATCACAAAGGCCCGTGTTTTTTTATACGTGGTATTAACGACGATTTAGCTTACGAGGAATTAACGAGGCTTGCTTTCCTATAAATATACCCACAACTCTCATTCTCAAACCACACACAAACTCCCAAATCACACCTTATCTCAAATCACATTCCTCAGCAAAATCCTATTCAAATTACAAAGGCCCGTGTTTTGTTTAAATCCTTTTACGAGGACTTTACGACGATTTGTGCTTATGTGGAATTAACGAGTGTTATGTTAAATCCCTAGAATCCGAAACCCGAAACCCGAAACCCTAAACCCCAAACCCCAAACCCAAAACCCCAAACCCCAAACCCGAAACCCGAAACCCCAAACCCAAAACCCCAAACCCCAAACCCCTAAACCCCAACCCCCAAACCCGAAACCCCAAACCCGAAACCCCAAACCCCAAACCTGAAACCCGAAACCCCAAATCCGAAACCCCATATTCCTTATTTTCTACTTCATATATTCCAAACCCCATCTTTATTTTTAAGTTTCGTCGTTATTTTTAACGAGTGTTATGTTTAAATCCCTAGAACCAGAAACCCGAAACCCGAAACCCGAAACCCCAAACTCGAAACCCGAAACCCCAAACCCGAAACCCCATATTCCTTATTTTCTACTTCATATATTCCAAACCCCATCTTTATTTTTAAGTTTCGTCGTTATTTTTAACGAGTGTTATGTTTAAATCCCTAGAACCCCAAACCCGAAACCCGAAACCCGAAACCCGAAACCTGAAACCCCAAACCCGAAACCCCATATTCCTTATTTTCTACTTCATATATTCCAAACCCCATCTTTATTTTTAAGTTTCGTCGTTATTTCCTCGTTGTCTTACGTGATATGTACGACGATTTCATCCTACGTGGTATTTACGACGATTTCACCCTACGTGGTATTTACGACGATTTCATCCTACGTGGTATTTATGACGATTTCATCCTACGTGGTATTTACGACGATTTCATCCTACGTGGTATTTACGAGTCCCGCGTTCTTTATTTTTATATTTCGTCGTTATGTCCTCGTTGACCTACGAGGACTTTACGACGATTTGTGCTTACGTGGAATTAACGAGTGTTATGTTTAAATCCCTAGAATCCGAAACCCCAAACCCCATATTCCTTATTTTCTACTTCATATATTCCAAACCCCATCTTTATTTCCATTCCAAACCACAATTCCCACATTTGCTTATTCATAAAACAAACTCCCACATTACCTTATTCATAAAACAAACCCCACATTATCTTATTCATAAAACAAACTCCCTCATCTTATTCATAAAACAAATACATCAATCGGATACATCGACATTCTCGTCATCACTAGAAACATCATCATTTTCATTAAACTTGTCTTCAACAGCTTCGTCTGTGGCATCATCGGTAAGATCTTCGTACTCGTGATTATGCGGATCAATGAGAAGGATGTCATCAATTTCTTGTTCAGGTTCCTCAACTTCATTTATCTGTTCTTCTTGCAATGGTGGTTCTTCTCCACTGATGATTCGTCCTCGAGGTGTAACTTTGATCACTGCTAACCAATTTATACCTGAATCTCTCATCCGAGGGTATGGAAGGAAGCTAACTTGGTCTGCTTGTGAAGCTAAGATGAAAGGCTCGAATTTGTTGTACCTTCGTCCACCGTTGACATCAACTACACCGAATTTGTTAGACCGAACACCTCTGTTGACGACGGGGTCGAACCATTCACATTTGAAGAGGACGCATTTCAGCTTCAGTATCCCTGGAAATTCGACTTCAATAATCTCCGTCAAGATCCCGTAGAAATCTGTTTCCCCTTTCACACATATTCCATAGTTACTGGTCGCCCGCTGTCTACCATAGTCATATGTATGAAAAGTATAGCCTCGTGTGAAATACATCTGTGATGTGGTGACCTTTACAAGTGGAGATTGAATTACTTCGTGTAACCACTTAGGATAATCTGCATCGTCGTCGTCATAATCAACCTGCAAAAATAAAGAGAATGTTAATGAAATACAGATCATGTATGAAAAAAGAGTTTGAGTTAATACCTGATTCCGCAACCACTTAATGAAGTGTTGATCTTTCCTTTTGTCTACGTCACTTGTGGATATACCAGGAAATGTTTCTTCGACTTGAGAAACAAATAGGCTGTAAAATCACATTTTATAGAAATGAATCTCTCGCAATTATACAATTAATTATACTTATATGTGTTTCGAAGTGTCAATATATGTTACCTTTCAAAATAACGCATCAATGGATCTTCGCAATTGAGTAGAATATAGGTGTGTGCACTATGAGCGTCTTGTTCACTCGACCACCAAACCTCTTTAGACTTCCCACCGAGTCGCCCAATCTGGCTAAAGATGTCTGGAACACCAGCAACTGCATATGTTGGCGCAACACCACCATCATCATATCTTCTTGGAGCTCTTCTCCGGGTACGTACTTTTGACGCAAAGTAGTACGATGTGAAGTGAGAAACTTCTTCCGTCAAACTTCCAGCAATTATAGAACCTTCAACTTTGGCGAGGTTCTTTGCTTTTCCCTTCAAATATTTCATGGCTCGCTCATACTGATACATCCATCCGTAATGTACAGGTCCACGAAGCAATGCCTCATATGGGAGGTGGACAGCTAGATGCTCCATGACGTCAAAAAATCCGGGAGGAAATATCTTCTCCAAGTTGCACAATAAGATGGGAATGTTCTCCTGAAGCTGTTCCACAACTTCTTCTTTAAGAGTGCGTGTGCTCAGATCCCTGAAAAATGCTCCAATGCCTTTTATATTCAAAAAAAAATTAAACACATTGTTAGTCATATATTATTTTGTAAATTATTGTGATATAATACACTACGTACCTGCAAGTGCTTCATGTACGTTTGTTGGAAGTAGCTCCGCAAATGCAAAGGGCAGTAGTCGTTGCATAAAGACATGACAATCATGACTCTTCATCCCGGAGAACTTTTGACCCTTTTCAACACATCTAGAGAGATTCGAAACATACCCATCGGGGAACTTCACTTCTGATGCCACCCAGTTGAACAACACCGACTTTTTTTCTGAAGATAATCTGAATATCGGAACGGGAACTTGTCCATTGCTTTTAATATGTAACTCGCTTCTTGAGCAAATATCCGGCAAGTCCAACCTCGATTTTATGTTGTCTTTTGTCTTCCCTGGGACATTCAATATTGTATTCATGATGTTCTCAAAGAAATTCTTCTCTATATGCATCACATCGAGGTTGTGGCGCAGAAGAAGATCCTTCCAATATGGCAACTCCCAAAATATACTCTTCTTGTGCCAGTTGTGATGAACACCGTAAGAATCTGGCATATTACGAGGGACATGCCAATTACCACCCCAACGAACTGTTTCGTTAGCTCCGTAGTAGTCGATTTGCGCTTCAATTTGTTCTCCAGTTAGATATGGAGGAGGAGTGTCTCTCACAACCCTTTTGTGCCTAAACAAATTCTTGTTTCTTCGGTAAGGATGGCCAATGGGAAGAAATCGACGGTGACAATCAAACCAACTTGTCTTCCTACCATTCTTCAGTTGAAACGCATCTGTCGTTCCATTACAATATGGACAAGCTAATCTCCCATGTGTAGTCCATCCAGACAACATCCCATAGGCAGGAAAATCACTTATGGTCCACAAAAGCATCGCTCGCATCGTAAAATTCGTCTTCGTTGAACAGTCATACGTCCTCACCCCTGTTGACCACAAATCCTTCAACTCTTTTATCAGTGGTTGTAGGAAAACATCCAGGGACCTTTTTGGATGGTTCGGACCAGGTATTAATATGGTCAAGAATAGTAACTCCCGTTGCATGCACATCTCCGGTGGCAGGTTGTATGGAGTAAGAAAGACTGGCCACAATGAATATTGTCTCCCTGACATTCCGAACGGACTAAATCCATCTGTGCATAATCCGAGATACACATTCCGGATATTGCTAGCGAAATCCGGATGTACTTTGTTGAAATGTTTCCAGGCTCTTGCATCTGATGGATGAGTCATCTCACCATCCGTCTGAGTATGCTCGGCATGCCATCTCATCTTTCCAGCAGTCTGCTCTGATTGATACAATCTTTTCAATCTGTCTGTAATTGGTAGGTACCACATCCTTTGGTACGGTACCCTATTACGTCCCCGTCCTTGCGGCTTGAATCGTGGCTTCTTGCAGAATCGACATTCTTCTAGCTTCTCATCATCTCCCCAATAGATCATGCAGTTGTCGATGCAAACATCTATCATCTCCGAAGGCAACCCAAGACTATAAACCAGTTTCTGAATCTCATAATAAGAATCAGCAGACACATTGTCTTCCGGCAAATACTCTTTAAACAAGTCCGCCCATTCGTTCATGCAACTTTCAGGTAGATTGTGATCAGTTTTAATATTCATCATTCTAGCAGCTAACGACAATTTAGAGAGACCTTCTCTACAACCACTGTAAAGTGGTTGATTCGCCGCGTTTAACATTTCGTAAAACTTTTTTGCATCTATATTAGGTTCTTCATCTTCATCATGAGCTACGAATGCATCAGCTACCATATCATGAACCCTATCATAATCTACCATCTCCTCCTGATGGTAACTATGTTCATTATGCAAATGATGATCAACCGGTTCTTTTTCCTGAAAATTGCTATTACTACTACTAGCTTCGTTCTGATCATAATTAAAACCTTCTCCATGTTGAAACCAGATATAGTAATTTGGCGTGAAACCTCTATTTATTAAATGCTTCCAAACATTTTCACGGTTTGCCAGTTTCGAATTGTTGCATTTCCGACAAGGACAGAACATCTTACCACTTTCTTGGGCGAGCGGTGTTGAATCTGCTTGATGCATAAATGTCTCCAGACCCGCAAGGTATTCTTTCGTCACTCTCCCGTTAGCATCTCTATGCATATACATCCACTTCCGCAACTCGTAAATAGTCCCGGAGGCAGCCTTTTTTTTTTCTTTCACGTTTTTTGTTGTTGGTGTGTTTAAAATGATGTTCAAACATCCATATTTATAGGAAATTTCGAATCTGGTAGTTGCAAGTTTCCTATGAATTTACGATGAAAATTAATTAGGTGGCCAAAAAAAACGTGTAACACCTACAAAGTTGGTGGGTTCAAAAATTTCCTCGCTAAATACACGTAAACTATTTCCTCGTAAATAACATGCTGCAAAGTTTACGTCGTATTTACGAGGAAACACTTTTGTCGTTACGTTACGAGGAAATAACGATGACTTTAGTTTTTCACTTAAATTCCTCGTAAACTCGACGTAAGTTTACGAGGATTGTTTTTCCTCGTTAAATTTCGTCGTTAAGCATGTGTTTTCTTGTAGTGTCTGTACAACATCTATTTGCATCATGGTTGGTGCCTCGTTCTTTGGGGAAGTGTACTCCATGGTTCCTGAACCTATTTCACATTCTCTTGGACAACACAAATGCATTAATCTTGTCATAGAGTTAATAAGAACATGCTGGTCCAAGTGAAACTTACCATAGATTTTGGCATTTGAACGATTCATTGTTCAATTTTTGGTTTCCACTTGTTGTGTGGCTCATGATGGAACTTGTGCCCTTGTTATTTCCTTGGGACTTTAGTAAGCATAGAACTCTCCTTGCTTTCTCCTGTACCATGAGAATACATGTTTGAACCAGTACCTAAACGTGGTGCTATACACTTACCTTGGTATGGTATTTGTATGACTGATTGTTGGTTCATTAAGCAGAATGGTTGGCATCATGTCTTGAGATATCTTCTGGTACATCACAAGGATTGCATCTGGTAGTTCCTCTCCTTTGGGTTTATGTTCCTCAAGATCTGTTACAACACCTGTTTTCTATATTTGTTCGGCAAGATTTGTCCTTAGGTGCTTGGTCACTGTCCGCTTAACATCCTTTATATATTAATTGCTAACCATTATAACATTTTTTGATAATTGAAACCCTATCGTAGAATTTTTAGAAAAATATGTTGATTCATCTAAATATATAATAATTTTTTTATTAAACTGACCATAAATTCATTATTCATGTTCTTCATTATTTTCTTAAATAAAAATTACGGAATTGCCTAATATGGCCAAAGTATATATGAAAATTAATGATTTTGAATAATAACACTACAAGAAAACGCATGTATAACGCTGACAGTTTTCGTGGTTATTTCATCGTAAAATAGGGTTTACGACGAAATAATTATGAAAGCCATTTCATCGTTAAACGTTCGTCGTAACGTATATTCCTCGCTAATTCGTCGTAATGTTATGTGGAAAGGTTTCATCGTAAAGTAGTGTCAATAATTTCGTCGTAAAAGCCACGTAAGCTATTTTCTCGTAAAAGCCACATAAACATTTTCCTCGTAAACTACACGTAAACGGGTTCCTCATAAAGTATACATAAAACTTTTCCTCGTAAAGTAGACGCTTGATTTCATCGTTCTTTACATGTAATCTTTACGACGAATCTGCGTGTCTTTCGTAGTAAATTCCTCGCAAACAATTTTTCATTTTCATCTTTAATTAGATTTTAATTAGATGTAATTTAGCTACGAATTTGCTTCGATTCTTTATTTTTTACAAAAAAATATAATCAAATATATTTTAAAAATTTATTTAAAAATTATTAAAACTGTAAATAATAAATGAATACAAAAATATTTTATAAATATTTAAGTTTCAAATTTATAATACAATAAAAAAAAGAAAAAAAAAACTAAGGGTTGTTTTACTGCATTCCTTGGAAGAGGTCTTCACTACTCCTCTCTACTTCTTCCTCATCCTCATGGGTGTTGGGTGGCTCTGGAACGGAATTTTGTGTCCGCATCTCCGCAAACATGGTCTCCAAATGAGGATTTCCAGCCGCTAGAAGGTCTACAAAGCCCTCGACTGAACTCATACGAGCTGTGAACGCAGACCGTGTCGAGCTCAACTCGGAACACAGTTGAGTGACTTCACCAGTCCGTATCTGACCATAAGACGATGTCGCTCTTGGGACATCGTTGACAGAACCAATCCCCAGCATACATCTCTTTTTCTTAGGGACACCTTAATTAGAAAAAAAAGATTAATGTTAGGGATATAAAATTATATTAAATGAATAATAATGGCTAAAAATTTAATTTTTTTTACCTCTTCGTAAATCTGATCCACTTTACGTGTGGATAATGTGACCGATATTCCATCGAGGGACTACTAGGTCAGCTGGGTTTGGCGGTCTTCAATCTGAGCAACCACCTCGTTGTACATTTGCTCGGACCTAGGATCCAAAAATTGCCCAGCCTTGTTCTTGTGGGTCCTCTCGTAAAGATCCTTAAGAGATAGGAGAACTCCCGTCTCTTTGGCCTAAAACACATTTAAAAAAGTTAGAATATATTTTAAAAAAATAATAATTAATTAAAATATTTACCATATCCAAACAGACACCAGCGTATGATTTTTGACCCAAAGAGTGAAGCATCGGCCCGTTTCCGTGCTCATCTTTCGTCTGACGGGAGGCTTAGCAACTGTTGGAGACTTTAAGGACGATGTCAGGTTCCAATAATGGGTGAGGCCATCCCACACTTCCTTGGTGAGCTCAGCGGGTTTTCTCCTGCTCATAACCCTTCACGATCTAATCATTCTTCCAGTTGGATACTGTGTCCAACAATCGACCTTTCGCCTTCCAGACAAACGCTTTCTTCGCCCTCTCGTTCACCCCTATGGACCAATGATATTTTTGCTGTAACGAAAAAAATTAGATTAATAATTCGTGTAAAAACAATAAAAAAGTTGTAATAATAAAAAATAAGGTCTATATAATTAATTAATAGTAACTTACAACGAACATTTTGAACCACATATTTCTGACGTGGTCCGGCGTCAATTTCCAGTTCGGATGAGCATCGGGGAAGTAGCCTTTGATCGCCCCGGTTACGTTCCGAGCGACAGAACCGTCAAGCCCAAACTTGAGAAAAACAAATTAAATTATGTAAATCATTTATTATTGTTATAAAATAATTGTACAATAAAAATGTAATGTACTAAAAGTTCTATCCGGTCGGTCGGGTCTAAGACTGGTAAACCTTCTCTGCCTGGCTGAGCGAGAAGGTCCTCGACGGTGTACATAGCATAAGGAGCACTCGGCTGCACCAGCAAATTGGGATGAATCCCTGCCGCCATCGGAGGATGTGCCTCCTCTGGAACATGATCATGATGCACGGGTGGCGCATCAAACCGAGGAATCTGTGGTGCAACTTACGGAGGAACCGGTTGTGCACCAAAAGGAGGCGACTGAGAGACTCTCTGAGATGATTGAGATTCGGGGACAGTCTCCGGAACCGAAGAACTGGGAGCTGAAGAAGATGATGCACCTGTACGACTACTAGGCTCACCAAACATCTCTCTGTAATGCGATGTAAGCTTCTTCTTTCTAACCATCTGACAAAAAAAATTAATTTTCAGTATTAACCATCTGAAAAGAAAAGATATAAATTAATTAGCATTTAACAATCATCATCCTATAATAATCAACAAATTCTATAAACCTATATACAAATCATCATCCTATAATAATCAACAAGGCTAACTTGGTCTGCTTGCGGAGCCAATATAAGAGGCTCGAATTTGTTGTACCTTCGTCCACCATTGACATCAACTACACCAAATTAGTTAAACCGAACACCTATGTTGATGACGAGGTCAAACCAATCACATTTGAAGAGGATGAATTTCAACTTTAATAACCCTGGGAATTCCACTTCAATAATCTCATGTAAGATCCCGTAGAAATCTGTTTCGCCTTTGACACATATTCCATAATTACTTGTCACCTGTTATCTACCATACTCATATGTATGAATAGTAAAGCCTCGTGTGAAATACATCGGTGATGTGGTGACCTTTGCAACTGGACCTTGAACTAATTCGTGAAACCATGTGGTGTAATCTGGATCGTCATAATCAACCTGCAAAAATAAAGAGAACGTTGAAATTAATCATAATAATGGCAAATACAGATCATGTATGCCAACTTACAAAGTTGGGTTAATTAATACCTGACCTTTTAACCACTTAATAAATTGTTGATCTTTTCTTTTGTCTACCTCACTTGTGGATATACCTGATATTGTTTCTTCGAATTGAGTAACAAATAGGCTGTAAAATCATATTTTCTATTGATTAATCATTTGAAAATTATATAATTTATACATATATGTGTTTAGCAGTTTTCATATATGTTACCTTTCAAAATAACGCACCAATGGATCCTCGCAATTGAGTAGAATATATGTGTGTGCACTATGGGCGTCTTCATCACTCGACCACCAAAAATCTTTCAACTTCCCACCATTCGCCCAATCTGGCTAAAAAGGTCTGGAACACCATCAACTGCATATGTTGGCGAGACACCAGCATCATCATATCTTCTTGAAGCTCTTTTCCGGGTACGTACTTTGGTGTAAAGTAGTATGATGTGAAGTGAGATTTTTCTTCTGTCAAACTTCCAGCAATTATAGACCCTTCAACTTTGTCTAGGTTTTTTGCTTTTCCCTTCAAATATTTCATGGTCCGCTCATACTGATACATCCATATGTAATGTACAGGTCCACGAAGCAATGCCTCATACAGGAGGTGGGCAGCTAGATGCTCCATGACGTCAAAAAATGCCGGAGGAAATATCTTCTCCAAGTTGCACAATAAGATGAGAATGTTCTCATGCAAGTTGTTCTACGATACCCTATTTAAGAGTGCATGTGTTCAGGTCCCTGAAAAATGCTCTAATGCCTTGAATATTTCAAAAAAAATTAAACACATTAGTAGTCATATTATTTATTTGTGCATATTATAGAGCAATAACGAAATTAATGCATAGTACAAAGAGAAGTAGTTGTTGCATAAAGACATGACAATCATGACTCTTCATCCTTGAGAACTTTTGACATTTTTCAACACATCTAGAGAGATTTGAAACATACCCATCGGGAAACTTCACTTCTGATGCCACCCAGTTGAACAACACCGACTTTTATTCTGATGACAGTCTGAATATCGGAACGGAAACTTGTCCATTGCATTTTATTATGTAACTCACTTCTTGAGCAAATATCAGATAATTCCAACCTCAATTTTTTGATGTCTTTTGTTTTCCATGGGACATTCAATATTGTATTCACGATGTTCTCAAAAAAATTCTTCTCTATATGCATCACATTAAGGTTATGGCGCAAAATAAGATCCTTCCAATATGGCAACTCCCAAAATATATTCTTCTTGTGCCAGTTATGCTGAACTCTGTAAAAATCAGGCATATTACCGGGAACATGCCAATTACCACCACAACGTAATGTTTCTTGAGCTCCATAGTAATCAATTTGCGCTTCCATTTGCTCTCCAATTAAATATGGAGGATGAGTGTCTCTCACAACCCTTTTGTACCTAAACAATGTCTTGTTTCTTTGGTACAGATGGTTGATGGGAAGAAATCGACGGTGACAATCGAAAACAACTTGTCTTCCTACCCTTCTTTAATTGAAACGCATATGTCATTTCATTACAATATGGACAAGATAATCTCTGATGTGTTGTCCATCCAGACAACATCCCATAAGCATGAAAGTCACTTATGGTCCACAAAAGCATCGCTCGCATCGTAAAATTTGTCTTCGTTGAGCAATCATACGTCCTCACCTTGTTGACGACAAATCTTTCAACTCTTTAATCAGTGGTTGTAGAAAACATCCATAGACCTTTTAGATATTTTGGACCAGGTATTAATATGGTTAAGAATAGAAGCTCCCGTTGCATGCAAATCTCCGGTGGCAGGTTGTATGGCGTAAGAAAGACATGCCACAATGAATATTGTCTCCCTGACATTCCAAATGGACTATATCCATCGTGCATAATCTAAGATACACATTTCATCTATTGCTAGCAAAATCGGGATGTACTTTGTTAAAATGTTTCCAAGCTCTTACATCTGATGGATAGGTCACTCACCATTCGTCTGAGTATCCTCGGCATGCCATCTCATCTCTCCAACAGTCTGCTCAGATTGGTACAATCTTTTCAACCTGTCTGTAATTGGTAGGTACCACATTTATTGGTACGGTACCCTATTATGTCCTCATCCTTGCTATTTGAATCGTGGCTACTTGCAGAATCAACATTCTTCTAACTTCTCATCATCTCCCCAGTAGATCATGCAATTGTCAATGCAAACGTCTATCATTTTCGAAGGCAACCCAAGACTATAAACATGTTTTTAATTCTCATAAGAAGAATCAGCAGACACATTGTCTTCTGCCAAATACTCTTTAAACAAGTATGCCGATGCATCCATGCAACTTTTAGGTAGATTGTGATCAGTTTTAATATTCATCATTTTAGCAGCCAAAGGCAATTTAGAGAGATCTTCTCTACAACCACTGTAAATTGGCTGATTCGAAGCATCTAACATTTCATAAAACTTTTTTGCATCTAACATTTCATAAAACTTTTTTGCATCTATGTTAGGTTCTTCAACTTTATCATGAGCTACAAATGCATCAGCTACCATATCATGAACCCTATCATAATATACTATCTGCCCAACCTGATGGTAACTATGTTCATTATGCAAATGATCAACAGGTTCATCCTGAAAAATGCTATTACTACTGCTAGCTTCATTCCCATAATTATAACCTTCTCCATGTTGAAACCAGATATAGTAATGTGGAGTAAAACTTTTATTTATTAAATGCTTCCATACATTTTCACAAGTTGCCAATTTTTTTATGAAATTTCAAAGTTATTGATAATCAACAATGAATAGGCATTTACAAAAATTGAAAAAAGTAGCTAGCTTCTGAACAGTAGGAAAGAAAAGAATGAAAAAAAGGAAATTTTTTTCTAAGTTAGCTTTTAGGAATCTTGTCTCAGATTGTTACTTCAAACAAACACCTCATCAGTCCCTCTAGCTTATCCCCATATGAATATCTCAGAGATGTGATTATGTTCCTCATAGTCTTATCAATCTGAGAAGGCAGCTTCTCTAAAGGTATCCAAGCTTTCCCATGCCTTCTTGCATTTCTCTCCTTCCAAACATGGTAAACTGTCATTTGAAACACCATTCGTACAAGAACTTTATCCAACTTAGATCGACGATCATATTGAATCTTCACAACAGTATCCTGCCAATCTGGTGTGATGCGAGTACCAAAGAGTCTTCCCGTCACCCGTATCCAAACCATGTAGCTGTAAGGACAAGCGAAAAATAGATGGTCCCTAGTTTCATTCTTCTCCCCAGACAGCAAACACTCCTGTTGTAAACTCCAAACCCTCATATGATCTCCTGTAGACAGCCGATTCTTGATTGCAAGCCAATTAATGAATGAAAATCTAGGAACAGCCTGTGTGAACCAAACCACAGTGCTCCAATCAACTTTCTCACGCGTTTCTTTGAGTTGATCCCAAGTCCTACTAGCCGAAAAGAACCCCTTATAATCACCCTGATCATGCTTCCACAAAACAATGTATGAACCTAGGTCACTCACAGGTAAAGGTCATTCTTGAATCTTTGCAATGAGATCCTGGAAAACACGGGTCCTTCCTCCTACCATTCTCCATTGTCACATACCTTAGCAGTTCTCAAAATGCCTAGATAACGAGTTCCCTGCTCGCCTGTTATATCAAGAAGCTTCCCTACTTCCAACCAGTTGTCAAACCAGAAGAAAGTCGCTGACCATTATGTACCTCATGACGAATAAACTGGTACGCAACATTGCGTAATTTCAACAACTTCGTCCAAATACATTAACCCGTGGAGTTCTCTTACCGAGTTTCCAATTTTGAATTGTTGCATTTCCGACAAAGACACAACATCTTACCGCTTTCCTGGGCGAGCTGTGTCGAATCTTCTTGATGCATAAATGTCTCCATCCCTTCGAGATATTCTTTCTTCACTCTCCCATTAGCATCTCTATACGTATACATCCACTTCCCCAACTCGAAAATATTCCCATCACCCAACATTTTTTTTCTTTCACGTTTTAGTTTTTTTTTCTTTTTGGTGTGTTTCAAATGATACACAAAGGACATATTTATAGGAAATTTTTGAAACTGGTAGGTGAAATTTTACTTAAAAAATTTTAAAGGAAATATAGTCAGCTAGCCGAAACAAAAAAAACGTGTTTACAACTAAAAAGTTGGTGCACTCGAGATATCGACGCTAAATAGACGTAAAATATTTCGTGTCGTAAAGTCTTCGTTATATTTACGTCTACTTTACCACAATAAATTGCGTCGTTTTTACCACAAAACTTTATTTTCGTTATTTTACGACAAAGTTACGTTGATTTATTTTTTCCTCGTAAGATCCTCGTCAAGACAACGTAATTTTACCAGGATTTTTTTCGTCGTTTTTTTCGTCGTTAAAATTTTGTTTTCTTGTAGTGTAAGGATTTGATAAAGATTACTGTATCTTTTATCAATATTTGTTTAAGTTTAATCTATTCAAATAAATTAAACAATCATATTAGGGAAATACTCTAGGATAGCACTAAAAAAGTTTTTGTAAAATTAATTTATATGTTTGGATTAATAAAATTTATTTATATGTTTGAACCAATTTTAATATATCGTAATAGTTACTGACTTTATTATTATTCAATATATATATTTAGTATTTCATAATATGTAAAATATATATAATGCATAAAATAATTCATGTATAATGTCCATCTCGCGCAATGCGCATCAACCTAGTATTGAAGACTGATTTTTAGTGATATTATTATTAGAAAAACAAGATATATCATTAGTTGACAATTATAATTTTTGGGTGTTAGTTACCCACTATAACTAATTTAGAAAATATACAAATTGATCTTTGGCAATAAAAAAAAATAATATTTACAAAAAAAATAATTGATCAAATCGATGTTAAAATGTTAAAATCTCCAGAATCTTTTTCCTTCATTTGAGTACATGGTTGTAGGTATTTTATTTAGTGAAAATTGCAATCATATCTACAGCTGCATTCACGTCTGATTTCCTCATTTGCCTTGACTGGAATGTCAGTACAATTACAACGCATCTCACCTAGAACGGTCTTACTTACGTCTGGATGTTTGGCTATGAACTCCTTCACTTCCCTTGTACAAATACTATTTCCGTTATTCCCGCATTTTCCCTTGTACCAGCGATCAGTAAAGCGGCACGCCAACTTGTTCACGGCTTCCACTTCTGTTGTTTTATATCCACAAAATAAAAATGATAAATTGAATAAATATTTGTAAAAGAATTTTATAGCGCAAATACTAGTATTACCTTCAACTTGGGCCACAATGAAAATTGCAAGAAACAATAAAAAACATAAAACACATTTTTCCATGATTCAAAAACTTATTTTTGAGTTACAAAAAGTATTGCTTATTTACTCTCCTATGAAATACATTGTATTCTTTTTCAGAAATAACTTATATAAGAATTCGTAGTTCAAAAAAAAACTTATATAAGAATTATACTCAACGTAAAATAAAAATAGATGTGGCTATCAAATTAGGAAAAAAATGACTAGTGCGAACAAGTCAATGAACAATTTTCTATTCTTTTGTGTGATGCATGCTTAACGTGATTTATGCTTTGCGTGGAATTACTATATATATATATATATATATATATATATAAACTAGAAAATAAAATAATAGTAATATTTTAATAAATTTAATATGTTGCCAAATATATTTTAATTCCATTAAATTGAAAATCAAAAATGAATCCCCAACATGGAATTTACAAACATTTAGGATTTGGTGAAACCCCATGATGCAAAAATGATTGAAAGTATTCTTCTAAGTAGAAATCAGATGGATGATAAGAATTGATGGCATTTCACTAATAATGGAAGATACACGGTACAATCAGGGTATCAAATTGAAAGGATATATCCTGATAAAGAAAAACCACCAGAATTTTATGGACCCAATGTGGACACACTTAAGACATTCTGCTGGAAAGTAAAGTGCCCTCCAAAGTTAAGACATTTTTTATGGCAGCTGCTGACAAGTTATATAACAGTCACAAAAAATACTAAAATCAAGAGGAATACAAGGAGATACAAGTTGTGAACGGTGTGGGGACCCGGAGAAATCAATAAATCATGTGTTCTTCGAATGTCTTCCGGCACGTAAAGTGTGGGCACTATCTAAGATTCCATTGAACCCAAACATTTTTCCTATTGGCTCTATATTTGCTAATATGGATCATCTGTTTTGGAGAGTTAATCCAAAAATAGAGGATCATCATAGAGGATCATCAGTTTGCATGGATCCTATGGTACATCTGGAAGGGTCGGAATAATAAAGTTTTCAGTAATATTGATATTGATCCGAGGAAAACGCTTAACTTAGCAAAATTGGAATCAACACTTTGGGCTGAGGCACAGGTTGTCAATAATACAAGGTTGGCACCGGAAGCACAGATCAGAGCTACCTCGGAGACTACTGGAAGATGGTGTTTCACTGACGGTTCTTGGAAATATAAGGATTCTTTTTCATGACAAGGCTGGTTCAGCACGCTACCGGGGTATGAGGGTTTGTTAGGGGCAAGTCTCTCACCTCTTCATGCGGAGATGGAGGTATTAATTTGGGCAATGGAATGCATGAAGAACTTAAGACAGTACCGGGTCACGTTTGCAAATGAATGTTCTCAATTTGTGAAGATGGTTTCGGAACCAGAAGAATAGCCAGCATTTGAAAGCTACCTGGAGGATATTAAGTTTTTGAGAATGAGCTTCACCAACTCAGAGATTGTTCATGTTCCTAGGATGTCTTTAAAGATTTCAACCACTTTGTTATACTTGCGAGCCCTTTTGTGGAAGAAGATAAGATAAGATCTAGGGTTTTTGGAGTGAAGTTCAGAAAAAGCATTCAATTCGTAGCCATAATCAGTCTGGTTCAGCATTGATTAGATTGGGTGAAAAGCGAGGAAATGTTATTAAGATGTCGGCCGCTATGGATAGAGCCTTAATGGCTCTCTCTTTGGAAGAGGAGGACGAACCGTTTGAAATGCCAGATCTACCAGGTTTCTGTTCCAATAAGAAGAACGAGCTGAGCCTGGTTGGTAGACTGTTAAACCCGGAATGTCAGAAGATGTCGACTCTCATCTGGAGAATGCCCGGGAAATGGCAAAAAGAAGGAAAGTGTCGGGGAGTTGCTTTGACTCAGTAGCGCTTCCAGTTCTTTTTCGATAAGGAACACGACCTGTTGGATGTACTTGAGAAAGGGTTCCATACCTTCAACGAATGGGCGTTGGCTATTGAAAGATGGGTGGAAGATCCGCCAGACGACTACTTGCAATACATTCCTCTTTGGATTCGAATAAGCAACATACCCATGAACTACTATACGGAGGAAGCCATAATGGCGCTTGGGGATCTGGTAGGGGAAGTAAAAGAAATCATCTTTGATCCGTCGAAACCCCAGACTCAACCGTATGAAAGGGTTCAGGTGAAGTTCAATGTTGCGAACCCTCTAAGGATGTCGAAGATAGTCAAGATAAAAGGAGGAAAGTCGGTAACTATACATTTCAACTACGAGCGGATTCAGAAGCGCTGCTTCACTTGCCAGAGGCTGAATCACGAGCAGAGTATTTGTCCCTTGGTGGTGAAAAGGAGGAAGGAGGAAGCTTTGGCAAGACGTCATAAGATCTCTAAGGAACTGGAGTTGAAAAAGATGGTCTTAGAGGAGGATGATCCACTTTTTGGAGTGCTGAAAGAAGATCAGGTGGGAATTAACTCGGCCACGGAAAGACCGAAAATAGCAAAAGAGGTCTTGGATGAGATGAGGCAATATTTGTTAATGGCCACAGATGAAGACAGACTGATTAGAGAAGAGAGAGTAAAGTCTTATGTGGCTGCGGTAGAAAAAGACCATGTTTTACAACGTACGGTCCTTCGTTTGGAACCACCCCCGATTCGATCTCAAGATTTTAACAAAGGCAAAGGAATAGTGTTTACCTATGAGGCAAACAACAAAAAACCGTCTGGAAGAGATCAGTCAGAGAAGCTGATGGCTTCAGCAATTAGAGCGGGAACGGCGGGGAGGTGGAATGCCAGCACCATCTCCAGTGCAGAAAGTGATGGAGCAAACTTCTATGGTGACTTTATTGGCTCTTCTGATAGCTCAACGGTCTTTAGCACTGGTTTTTCGGAACCATGTACTTCAGCTGGGGCTAAAAAGAAAACCTATCAACGTAGGAGGCCTCCGAAATCAAGAAGAAAACCGAGACTCTTAACTGCTGTTGATAAGCAGGAAGGTGTTCTATGGGATAAATCAGCTGATAAGAGAGTGGAAGGGTGCAAGAAGAGAAAGGTAGAGTCTGAAGTTGGGGAGCTTCTAGTCTCGGCGAAGTCTAAAACCCCAAAGGTGATCCCAAGGGAGGGATCGCCCACTCTTTAATGAGCATTTTAAGTTGGAATTGTCAGGGATTGGGGCGTACTCAAGACCTGACAATTCAACGTCTCCGGGAGATACGTTAAAAATATTTTCCGGAGATAATGTTCTTGATGGAAACGAAGAATTGTAGAAATGTTCTGGAGGATTTGAAGGTTTGGTTGGGTTATGATAAGGTCTTCACTGTTAATCCTAGAGGTTTGAGTGGGGGCCTGGCTGTATTTTGGAAGAGTGACATCAAGTTGGAGTTTAAGTTTGCGGATAAGAACTTGATCGATATGAAAGTGCAGTTCGGAGAGTTTAGCTTTTTCCAATCTTGTATTTATGGGCAGCCGTCATCGGAAGGGAAAGAGATTGTTTGGGAAAGACTGAGCAGGATAGGAGTCGGCAAAAGTGAGAAATGGTGCTTAGTAGGGGATTTTAATGAGATTCTTAACAATGGGGAGAAGCTAGGGGGTCCTATAAGAGCGGAGTCATCTTTTAAACCATTTGGAGATATGCTGACGGCCTGTGGTATGGATGAATTGGACTCCTCGGGCATCAGGTTTACGTGGGCAGGTAAAAGATGGGATAAGTGGATCCAGTGCTGTCTGGACAGGGCTTTCGGGAATAAGGAATGGATGAGAGCGTTTCCAAATTCTCATCAAAGTTTCATGGAAAAGCGAGGTTCGGATCACAGGCCGGTTTTGGTGACGTTCCAAGCCACTCAGGTGTTAAACAAGGGCCTCTTCTGGTTTGACAAAAAACTTTTGCTTCACCCTGAAGTAAAACAGAAAGTCATCGAGGCGTGGAGGGGTGCTCCACCGGGGAGTGCAAATAGGTCTGTGGTGAAAAGATTAAGAGACTGTAGGGGAGCTATGAGCCAGTGGAAGAAAGGGAGGGTTTTCATCGCCAGGGATAGAATCCATTTATTGGAGCAGAGACTAGAATGGTTCCAATCTAGGAACTATCCTTGCTGGCACGCCATTAAAGTGATGAAGAAGGAGCATGGTAAGGCCTACATGGAAGAAGAAATTCACTGGCAGCAAAGAAGTATGGAAAAATGGCTAAAATATGGAGACTGGAACTCTAAGTTTTTCCATGAATCAGTGAAAGCAAACAGAAATAAGCGAAGACTGGTGAAGATCAGAGATGCCAATGGGGTAGAACAATGGTCGGAAGTGGCTAAAGCTCAAGTGGCGGTGGACTATTTTACCAATCTTTTCAAGTCTTCTAACCCTACGAGGTTCCAGCCATGGTTCCATGACATGAGGACCAAAGTCACAGAAGATATGAATCGATCGCTGCTCTGCGAGATCACAGATGAGGAAATCACCGGTGCAGTTTTCAGCATCAAAGCCTCTAGTGCACCCGGTCCGGATGGCATGACAGGTCTCTTCTTTCAACATTATTGGAAGGAGATTGGTCCCAAGGTCTCGATTGAAGTGAAAAAATTCTTTAGAACTGGGGTTATGCCTTCCGAGTGGAATGTTACTTACCTTTGTCTGTTGCCTAAGGTACAAGAACCTGATACCATGAGTGATCTCAGACCAATTAGCCTATGTTCGGTTCTGTATAAGGTCATTTCCAAGATCTTGGTGCGTCGACTACAACCTATCCTTCCTATGCTAGTGTCAGTCAATCAATCAGCCTTTGTTGCTGAAAGATTGATAACTGATAATATTGGGATTGCTCATGAGGCGGTTCACGCTCTGAGAGTTCATCCGGAGATAATGAAGGAGTATATGGTTGTGAAAACCGACATGTCAAAGGCATATGACAAGGTGGAATGGAGTTATCTAAGGAGTTTGTTGGAAGCTTTAGGCTTTGATGTTAGATGGGTAAATCAGGGGTTGGCCTGTGTATCTTCGGTCTCTTTCGCGGTTCTCATAAACGACCAACCCTTCGGTAGGATTTTGCCGCAACGAGGTCTTCGACAGGGAGACCCCCTTTCTCCATTTTTCTTCGTCTTATGCACGGAAGGACTCACTCATCTACAAAACAGGGCTGAAAGGCACGGGACAATTCATGGTCTGAAGTTCGTGGAGACGGGCCTGAAGTTCACCACCTTTTATTCGCAGATGATAGTCTATTTGTGTGCAAAGCGTCATCAAGCGAAGCGGCCGCACTGAAGGAGGTTCTAATGGTTTATGGGAGTGCTACAGGCCAGACAATCAACGCTCAAAAATCAGCAATTTCCTTTGGTTATAAACTGGATGTCGAGGCCAAGAGGGAGATCCAAGACTTGTTGGCAATCTTCAATGAAGGAGGTGAAAGTAAATACTTGGGGCTGCCAGAGTGCTTTAGTGGATCCAAAATAGAGCTGTTGAGTTACCTTAAAGGGAAGGTCCATGGCAGGCTAAATGCGTGGTACTTACGTAACCTTTTGCAGGGGGGGGGGAAAGAAATTCTCTTAAAAATGTCGGCCTCAGCTCTGCCTGTGTATGTGATGTCTGTCTTTAAGCTACCTAAAACCATCTGTGACAATATTTCCAGCGCGATGGCTAATTTCTGGTGGGGTTCAGATGCTCACAAGAAAAAAATACATTGGATTGCTTGGGATAAATTTTGCTTGCCTAAAGACATAGGTGGAATGGGATTCAGAGATCTGGAAGCCTTTAATCATGCTCTATTGGCGAAACAGGCTTGGAAAGTTCTTTCCTCCCCGGAATGTCTTTTAGCTCGTCTCCTCAAAAGTAGGTACTTTCCCAAGTCTACTTTTTTGGAAGCCATGATGCTAGCGCAACAAATACAGAATGGGGTGGCGGCTACTGAAGTAGTTGGAACAGGAGTGAAACGCCGAACTAGTCAAGGTCTGGTAAGGGAAGGTTGGGTTCAGTGTAGCCTTGAATTTGATTGGACTAAGAAGAGTGATGTCATGGGTGCGGCATGGATGGTGAAGAATGACAGAGGTATGGTTCTTGAGCATAGTAGGAGAGCTTTTGTGGGTGTGTTGTCCCTCCATCAAGCTAAACTCAAGGTGTGGTTGTGGGTGTTTGAAAGCATGAGAAGTTTGAGAAAGAAGAAGGTTGTCTTTGTCTCAACAGCGGAAGATATTGTTGAGGCGATTGAGAGACCTACATTGTCGCCGGCGCTCCAATATGAGGCCGAAGAGATCAAAAGTGGGCTGAAGGCTTTCGAAGCATGGGAATTAAGGATTGGAGGTCTAGAAGCGGTTAGAAGTGTATATTTCATTGCGAAAAGTGTGCGTAGCTTAGGAATGATGCAGTCGTATGTGGCTGCAGGTCATCCTCGTTGATTGGATCATCTTTTTGCAAGTGAAAGGAACTCTTCTGCCGGCTAACTGAAGTGACGGATTTTTTTGGGTCTTGCCTTTATGGAGTTTTTTCCTTTTGGTTGCCTGCTAACTGATTTTTTGTGATGGTGCATCCTGTTATAGATGGCCGTTTGGCGTTGTTGTAAACGTTCGGAAGTTTTATAATATTTCAATTTCAGTAAAAAAAAAAAAAACTAGGTCACGTGTATTCGTCGGCGTCTTCTCAACTTCTTCTGTCGTCTTCTCAACTTCTTCTTCCCCTGCAATTTTTTTCTACCGGCTAGAATAACTCACGAAATCTCTTGTCCATGTAAGTTTCTTTTCTATTTATTTAATTAGTTTATATGATTATATATATATTTTAAATGTTTGTTTGATTCTCTTTTTATTGCTTTCTGTTCCAAAATTGTCTGATGATATGCTTTAAGATTGTGACTTGTGATGTTAATGTAGAATAATTTTAGACCCAGTCAATATTATTATATATGATTTTGAGTTTAGCGTGAAAAAATTATTAGCTAATATGATGAATTGTGTTTAGTTTAGTAACATGTTAAAAGTCTTAATGTAGTTGACTTTACAATAATTTACTATTTCTACTGATTTGCAGATAAATGGAGCGATATTATAACAAAACGAGTGCTTCCGATTCTAAAAGAAATTTGGATAAATTGGATAACTCTGATGATTTGGATTCTTTGCCATGGGATCCAGATGAAAGAAAAAAGATATCGCAGTATCTTCCGAATCAAAAAGACGAAGTAAGGTGGAACTATTTAACTAGAGGTCTATGTCAACCCTATGGTCATGTTTTTCAAAAGAAGAAGTTTGGAACAGCAATGAGGCGGTTTAATCCATCTTGGTTGAGAAGTATAGTAATTGGCTAGAGTACAGTGTCTCCAAAGATAAAGCATTCTGTTTGTGTTGCTATTTGTTCAGAGATGACATACCAAAACAAGGTGGAAATTATGCTTTTGTGACTGAAGGTTTTTCTTGTTGGAAAAAAACCGAGGCTTTATCTGAGCATGTAGGTGGAATTAATAGCTTTCATAATATTGTTGTTAAGAGATGTGATGATTTGATGAATCAAGGTCAGTCAATTGTGCATGCTTTTTATAAGCAAGGCGATGTGGTGAAAAATGAATATCGCATCCGGTTAAATGCTTCAGTTGATGCTTCTAGGTACTTGTTACGACAAGGATTACCTTTTCGCGGTCATGATGAAGGAAAAGATTCTGCTAATAAAGGAAACTTTGTAGAGCTCTTGAAGTATACCGGAGAACAAAATGACGCTGTAAGTAAGGTTATTTTGGAGAACGCTCCAAAAAATAATCAGATGGTTTCTCAAGTGATTCAGAAAGATATTGTACATTCTTTTGCTCAAGAAGTACTGAAATCTATCATGGAAGAAATCGATCATGGAGTGTTCGGTTTGCTGGTCGATGAGTCTGCAGATGTTTCTAACAAAGAGCAAATGGTTGTTGTCTTTCGGTTTGTTGATAAAAGTGGATTAGTTAAAGAGAGATTTGTGGGAGTTACTCATGTAAAAGAAATGTCTTCTTTATCTTTGAAATCTGCAGTTGATGACTTGTTTGCAAAACATGGGTTGAGCCTGAAACAGTTGAGAGGACAAGGTTATGATGGAGCAAGCAATATAAAGGGACAGTTTAATGGGCTGAGAGCATTGATTGCTAGAGAAAATAGTTCAGCCTATTATGTACATTGTTTTGCTCATCAACTTCAGCTAGTTATGGTGGCAGTTGCGAAAAAAAGCTTTGAAGTTAGTAATTTTTTTGACATGGTTTCGACTTTGCTGAATGTGGTTGTGGCTTCTTGCAAGAGGAAATATACACTTCTTGATATGAATCGGAAGAGGGTGGAGGAAGGGATTGACAGTGGTGACATTAACACTGGAACGGGACAAAATCAAGAGATTTCTCTTCCAAGGCCTGGAAATACTCGTTGGGGTTCTCACTATAAAACTTTGCTGCGTCTGGTTGAGTTGTTTCCTTCATTCATTGAAATCCTTGAAAGTGTTCAAGATGAAGGCGCTGATGACTAAAAAAGATGTCAAGCATATGGTCTTCTCAAGTATTTTCACACATTCGATTGTGTGTTCTATTTGCAGTTGATGCTGTTTATTTTGGAAGTAACTGAGAATCTGTCAATGGCTTTGCAAATGAAGAATCAAGATATTTCAAATGCCATGTCACTTGTAGATTCAACTAAACGGGAGTTGCAAAAATTTCGAGAAGATGGATGGGATTTGCTAATGGGTAAAGTTTCATCATTCTGCAAAAAGAATAAAGCTACTATGCTTGTGATGGATGAAGAATTTGTGGATTTAAGGAGGCCAAGGAAAAAAACAGGTGTAACCAATCTGCATCATTACAAGGTTAATTGTTTCTACATTGTTATGGATTTGCAACTTCAAGAGCTTAATGATCGATTTACTGAGGTAAACACTGATTTGTTTATTTGCATGGCTTCTTTAAGTCTTGCTAATTCCTTCCGTGAGTTTGATAAGTCAAAGCTGTTGAGATTGGTTAAGTTCTATCCTGATGATTTTAGTTTTGGAGAGTGTCTATCTATGGAACACCAGCTTGGAATCTACATTGACAATATAAGAAACGATGAACGGTTTAAGAATTTGAAGAATCTTGGAGATCTTTCTCGTCTGATGGTGGAAACAAAAAAGCACCTTGTACATCCTTTAGTTTATAGGCTCTTGAAGTTGGTTTTAACATTGCCTGTTGCTACTGCAAGTGTTGAAAGGTGCTTTTCTGCAATGAAATTAGTGAAGACAGCTACACGCAACCGAATTGGAGATGAGTTTCTAAGTGATTGTTTAGTATGTTATATTGAAAAGGAGTTGTTTGAATCTGTTACAAACGAAACAGTGGTGAACCGATTTCAATCCATGAGAGAGCGTAGGATCCATTTGTAATGATTTGTACGGTTTTATGACAATGTTTTTTATATTTTATCTAGTAGTTTTTATTTCTGCCCCTGATACATATAGTTTCTAGATCCGCCACTGCCACCGAACGTTCCAAATATGGAATATGAGTTCTGTGTATTTAAATAAAAATACAAATCCTATAGTGAATTATTTGAAATCGTTTATTAGATTATTTGCGATTGATTACAAAAAGAAATAAGAGATGAAATTGGCTTTAAACTATAGAAGTTGTCAAGAACAATATAAAACTATAAATCCTACTTGATGTGCCGATCGACTTCATGTGTCTATAAATGTCTTCTTTGCCTCAAAGACTTTACTTATGAAGGATCGAAAATCGGATTACTTTCATTTTTCTTCTCGGCTTTCCTTTTCATCTTGTCGACTCGCTTGCATCTAAAATAAAAGTTATTCGTAGGTTCACTTCTAGGGGTGAATCTAGGTTCACCAACCAATAAAATTTTGTTATTTCATATTCGATATCATTTGGAAAAAGAAACAAAATATTGTCAAGTTATATTATGTTTTTAAAATAAAAAAGGTAAAAAATAATAATAGTTACAAAAATAAATTTAAATAATTTTTTCAACGTCGTCAACAAAATAATAAACCCTAAATCTTAAACTCTAAACCCTTGAGTAAACTCTAAACCCTTGGGTAAACCCTAAACCTTTGGGTAAACCCTAAACCCTTGGCTAAACCTTAAACCCTTGGATAAATCCTAAACTCTGAATCAAAACACTAAAACGCTAAAACATTAAATCCTAGATCATAAATCCTAAATACTTGAATGTTTTAGTGTTTAGCGTTTTTGATTTAGAGTTTAGGATTTATCCAAGTTACCCAAGGAATTAAGTTTTAGTGTTTTGGTGACGACGTTAAATATATTTAGAATAAAAAAATAAATTTGTAACTACTACGATATAGTTTTTTTAAACATAATATAACTTGAAAATATATATTTGTTTTTTTAAAGATATCGAATATGAAATAAAACAATCCTATTGGTTGGTGAACCTAAGAATAAATCCTAAAATAATGGATTAGATGTTCAAAAACAAAACTATGTAATCTTGTATTATTTTCTTAAGAAAAGATCCATCCGCTTCTTTACGTACAAAGCAACCATCAACCAGTAACAAGCAGTGTTTTTAATAAGTCAAATCCTTTTAACTAACTATCTTTTATCTTCATTAAGAAATCACAAGGTTTGGACTGAAACTTCAACGTTTAGGAGCCATAGTGTGGGAAGAATCTACAGGTTTTCTAATGGCTTTGTTGCAGGACTCGAATCTGGTGTGGCCATATGAGATGTTCGGTTGGGACTAGTTGAACCAGATGATGACTGTGTGATAGAGGTTATCACACTCGGTAGATTCTCCTGAGAAGCATGCATGTTGACTCTTATCCTGTTGTGGATGTTCACATACTCATCGGTTTCGTCAAGGATCTCTTCCTGAAAAAATCATAGCTTATGATTCATTTTAGTTAATTCTCTAGTGCTAAAAAGAGGCTTCGAGTTAACCTGAAGAAGCTCTTCGATGACGTCCTCCATGGTGATAACGCCTACAACCTCTTCATTGGGAGGGAAATCAGGTATAGGAGAGTTCTCGATATCCAAAATGCAGAACGAGCAGCCTCTATGTCGCTTCTTAGCTGGAGCAGCCGTGAGAGTCGTCTTCCCCTGCTGCTCCTCACCGTTCTCGCTCTTGCCAGATTTTGCATCTCCGGTTTCAATTTTGAATACTATATTCGGAAAAGCATGTGTTAGCAAATGGAAAAGTCTCTAATACCTGAGAATTCATGCGGAGTCATGTCATACCTTCCTTCTCTGATACTTCAACCTGAGCTTTTGGTTTCTTGCAACTGTCCTTAAACAGCTCATCTTTAGTTTTCTTGTTTTTTCTGCGCTCAATATCATTCTCGCTCGTTTCTGGAGATCCTTTATGCTCGTCAAGATCCTTATAGACAACTGCAATGTGGCTGTGGCCTTTCTGGAACTCGTTTAGGATATCATATAACGGCATGGTTTCAGACACACTGAAAAAAAAAGTAGGTTATAGATATGAACACTGTTTAATGCTATAAAAAAACTATGTCACGAATGTGAACGAAGCATTAGAGAGAGAGAGAATCAGTAAATTACCGCGGAATCTTTCTCATGATCATTTTCCTCAGAGGAACTTCTTTTCTTGCATTAACTGCCAAGAGATTTTTAACCTGCACCAGCAAAAGGGAACATCATTAGCTGCTGAGGAAAAGGTCATAAGTAAGCACTATTTGTCATTGTTAAAGAGTAACCGACCGATTGAGATCTAGTAGTTACAAGATAGTCTTTCTCGAAATTCTAGAAACTCCACTATCATAACAGATTATATTTAAGGTAGACAATACAAAAACAAAGACTTTAAGTACCCAAAAGATAGAAAAGATATACAGCATCTAAAACTATTAAAGATAGGTACCAGAATGAGGCCAATTATATGCGATGGATTTCTGAAATAAACTGGAACTCTGCTATGACCAACTGACATAATTGTATTCAAAGTTTCCCTGTATTGAAGATGAAAGCAGATAATAAGCATGACGGAATATAAAAAGATGAAAAGGGCACGAAACATAAAACAAAGAAACCCACAGATTAAGAGTTGAATCAAGATCAAGGGAGAACGCGTTGGAAATGGGAGTCATTGCATCTTTTGCTGTCTTTTCTGTCAATTCAAGTGCACCTGTGATGATAGAAGTCTCATCGGTTGTCAGATCTCCACCTTTCCCAGCCTACCAAAAATAAAATAAAAAATCAGAAAGGTTGCTGTAAGAAACACACACAAGAGTCAGGTTTTAACTGCAACCTCGTTTCCATGGAATGTCACGAATGTCTTGAGCTCAGCTCTCCGTAAAAGAACACCATGTCCCTTACCCAACATCCAATCAAGAACCTGAACAAGAATCAAGAAACACTTTGTAATAAAAAAAAAAAAGATTTAGCCGACCAGTAAAGGAAACAAATTGGATCAAAATCTCTACCTTACTGATAGGATAAGCAATGGGGAAGAAGAGAACGAGAAGAACACGAACTAAAGGAGCCATTATGGCTCCAACCTTGAGCCCGTACCGAGTGCAAACAGCCTGTGGCATTATCTGCAGATACATTCAACGACAAAAAAAATATGATGAAATTGTACAAATAAAAAAGAAAGTAAATAAGGAAAGAAATGCGAAGAAACCTCTCCAAAGACAAGAATAAGAGTGACTGAGATAACAATAGCAGCCAATGGAGGCACAATTCTATCCAAGAATATTGGCAGAGCCTAGGACCAAAGAGAGACACTATTAGTACAAGTCTTTGCATCAAAATCTTTACAAAAGAGTTGTTATTACCTCCATAGCCATAGAGTTTCCGATCAAAAGGGTACAGAGCAACAGATGCTGATTCTTCACCACTGGAAATATCTTACCTAACAACAGACAGTGAAATCAATTTCAGTCGCAGTTTCAACGAATCAAAAGCCAAGAATCCTCACCGGCGTTGATTCGATCTTGAGGACGGCCGGATTTGATGAGAACTTCGAGATCGACTAATCCGAGAGACATGAGACCGAGGGTTAGACCTGCCATCAGCCCAGCGAAGGCGACGAGAGATATGATGATCACCAGGTCCAACCAGAACGCGGCTCCGCAGCACGAAGCATCCGACGAGGCCATCTGAGTTCGGCAAGTGAGAGTGACGCTCTTCTCTTCTCTTCTCTTCGTGTAGCAAGTGCGCATACAATACAATTCAAGACGCAACAAACGTTTTGTAATCAGAGGACGGACGTGCTTGTGGAACCCCACTTCTATCAGAACGCATTTGTTCTCTCCTTTCCCTTTTCGGTATGTGTTATAATGTTGTTTCTATGATCCAACTGCCTACTAGTCCTGTTTAATTTATCAATTTAGGCCGGATTAAGTTTTCTTAATTCAATGGAGAAAATGGTAAATACTCTTTCCATATATGACCTTTTAAAGAAAGTTTGTTCGTGGAAGCGCCGTAACTTAACCGGTAGGTTAAGGTTTAAATGTTTCTACACCCAAGTCTGGGGTTCGAATCCCAGACTATAGAAAATCCAGATTTCAAGTCCCGGAGAGAGCAATTTATTAAACAATTATGCTGACTACAGAAAAAAGGCTTACAAGGGATCTTCAACATGGTGCAAGTAAATCTGGCCAGGCGTGGATCTTCATAGGGCGGCTCAGGTGATGCAGTTAGGCATTGGTCTTTATAAGACAGGTAGTATTGTCAGTTGTCGAATCGTCTATGTAATCTTTCTCATATCATAATTATAAGATCATAATAAATCAGCGTAAAAAAAAAGTTTGTTTTCCAAATTAGATATTTTACTTTTTAATTTTTAATGTAAAATTTATTAACAATTTATGTTGTATAAGCAATGATATTATATAATATATATTTTTACTTGTCGAACTATGGTTAGATGAATAATAGCTGATGTTTTTCTAAAATATAAAAATATATTTTTTTAACTATTTATGTTGTCCCTATGAACAATGATATTGTATAACATATATATCATCATTGGTAAAATTGTGGTTAGACGAATAATATATGATGTTTTAAAAAAAATATAATTTTTTTAATCCTAATACTTAATCCTAAAATGTCATCTATTTAAAATTATAGAAATTACTTGTTTTTTATACTCACTCTGTATCAAAGTAATGCATGTTTAAAAAATTTCACATATATATTATTAAAACTATTAAATTCAGGTTATAAATGTATAAGTTTTTGTGATTATCTATTTTCCAAAATTCTGATTAATTAATTTTTTTGAAGTTTACAATTAAATCTTTATTAGTTGATAAAATGCATCAAAAATACAAAAAAAAAACAGTTTTCTAAATTAAAGATACTTCTTTATGAAATGGAGGAAGCACATTCTATCAAATAAAGCACAAATACATCATTACTTGAAAACATATAAGCTTGTATTCATAGAGATAAATTCGGTACTCTTAACATGAATATATTAACTCTTGGAACTCTGGCTTAGTGTTGGGCAAATTTATGCCTAATTTTTATCAATAAAAATATATATTGATAAAAAGGATGTGTCTGAATAAGCAATGCAGCTGTGAGCGCAGCCTCAGTAGAGTTGTTGTTTTGGGCAACACCTTTGACTCTTTCTTGACACAGCGGATTATTTCCAGGGACCTCTAGAAGACCACAAAACTTCAACAGATAAGGAAACATGTCCGAGATAGGAAGAAGTTCCCGTGTCAACTCAGAATCACCACAGACAGCTGGATTGCAATCCAAAACATATATCTTCACAGCAGTAAAATCCACACACAAACCAATCCAGTGCTTCTTCGCAACATATAGAGGGAGGTAGAAGCGTGTAGACGCATTCCCATAACTGCAACACTTAACTGTGCAGTCAACCAAACCTTTAGGGAACACATATGAGTCTTTCGCCTTTGATTTTTTGAACCTCTCGTAGTTCTTACACAGAATCGAGACAAACCTACTATCGAGGAACTCAGGTTTTGTGGCACCACTGCAACCAACATGGTTGTAGCATGTTGATCTCACCAGCCTCATAAGAATATCAAAAACCTGCAATATTCGTAGTTAAAATGCTTCCATAGGAAAGAAAATAGTTGGCCAGTTGCAAGTATTTATCCAAATTCCAAAGAATCGTTATATCGCACAAACCATAGTACATAATTACATAAACCACATGTTAGCTACTACTGGAAATAGCAAAGCTTTGATCAACCGCAATGCTATCTAAAACTATAACTATTTTTGCTATATACAAACATCAAACTCAACCACCTTCCTACAACCAGTAACATATCTTTGCCGGCAAAGGTCGACTCCTTTCAGCAATATCAGTAATGTTTTTCGTAGTCACAGACAGGCCAGCGGCATTTATCACTTTATCACACTAATCATAAGATGAAGCAAATATCAGAACAAAATCTAAACCAATACTGAGAATAAAAGTAACACATATTTATTCGACATTGCCGGCAGGTAGCAGTATTACCATGATTTCTTTAGTATGATGGACAGGTTAGCAAACTTCTCCTAAATAACCGGCAGCTCATAATAGTTGGAACCCACCATTTTGCTTTCACGTGCACGGTTGAGAATAGCTGTCGGCACTGATAATCACTTATCATTGGAGGAGGCACAAGTCTTAGCCTCTTGCTTGTGCGACGATGCATCGGGTCATCAACTGTCTCAGCCCTATCTCTATCTCCATTGTCACCCATCTCATCATCTACCACAGGAGCAGGAGAAGGTTGATCTTGAGTCAAACCCAAAGAAAATGACGGACTCCCATACAAAATATATCTGAGAAAAATTCCATTTAGTGAAGGAGATGTTATTTAAGAAGGAAGTAAAATAATAGATTGTAAAGATGGTACAGCTGGTTCATTCTGCTCATTAGTCTTGCTATTCGCCGAAAAGGCAGTTACGCCATGGTTTCCAGCATCCATACGTGGAGAAGAAGTCAAATCCCGTCTCACGTTATGAGGTCTACCTTCGGAAAACTGAAAAAAAATAAACTTCAATTCGATATGAATGGGAATGGTAGAATATATAGACATGAAATTATGGAAGGAATATGAAGTCAAACACGAAAAATGGGTGCTATACGATACATATTCAGAAACATATAAATCTATGGAAAATATGAAATCAAACTCAATCATAAACATAATTATCCGGCTAAATGCAAAAAATGAATGCCAACACACCAAACAATTTCAAAATAGTTACTTAACCACTGTTCCATGGAAGAGAAGCTGCGTAAAATGACTTACTTACATATCTACTCATAACATTTGAATAATTTCAACTACATAATCTACAACAACTAAGTTATAGTACTTAAATCGTCTATCATTTCAATAAGTACACGAGACTTACAGTAACACGATCTGCAGACCTTGGCGGGGTGGAGTAATGGCTAATATTTTCCAAGACATTTAATATAGTTGCATCATTAGCATCGAGACCACCTACCGGGGGATTTGCAGGCGTCAGTCCCTTGCTTGTGGTCACAGGGGGGGGAGTGGTGGGTTCCGTAGCAACACAAGCCTTGCTATTCGCATTCCGAAACGATGTCAAGATCTCCTCTTTAAAAGCCTTCAGCATTGCCTCCACCGTTGAAACAACACTGGCTTGGTAGGAAAGTGCTGAGGAAGAAACCTCTCGCACATATGCAAGAGCCAATGCCCCATTACCATCTACCCTCTCTAACTCTGGTTTCAATAAAACACTAACAACAGCTATAATTCTTGAATCATCAGCAAAAGTAGAGGATTTATCCTTCACGGTAGTCCGCTTCTTTCTCCATTGTACTTTTGGTTTCTCAAACATCCTCTGAACATCTAATGTCGTAGCTCCTCCTATGAACAGCTCCTCCTATGAACAGCTCCTTCGTAAACACATGATTCAGAGAAATGAGTTTGAGAAAAATTTCCACTTTACGATCATAAACTTCATCAGCCCATTTAAAGACGGACTCATCAACGGGGCGTGCCGGATCATGTGGAATAATACTCCTCACAACAACCTGATTGGAACCAAATTTAATGAGCCAACAAGTTCATAAACATAACTTATTGAGTATATTTACTGATAAACAACCTGGTTGATATAATAGTAAAGAGAGTGAATTAAACTTAAATAAGGTAGAATTACGTACCTCACTCTTTTTGTCTACTTGACGAGCATGCCCAGGACTCAACTCTTCAGTTTATGTTTCATACCATCAATCTCTTCATCCTCACTGTCGGAGTCAGAGGATGAGAATGCTTCTTGAACGACCTCTGTCAATGAGGGAACGACTTCAACAATAACAAGCTGAAGAGCTAGAGCGAAACCTTTAAGGACCATGGTATTTTGAGATAGTGAAATCTCATCTCTTTTCTTTATACTACTCATAAGCATGTCGAATGCCAAACGACCCCAGGGAAAAGCCAAAAAATCTTCCAGATCTCCCAATAGCTCTGCATGTTCTTTAAGCATCTTCATCTTCAAATTTGTCGAAAGAAAAACTGAGGAGAAAATTGCGAGATAGGAGACTTGATCCGGATATCTTTATCAGTCACAGTATTTTTTCGCAGCATCTTCGGAGCTCTTGAGACGCTCAAATCTTCGACAAAACCAAACAGGTCGACCCAATATGGTTTATCTTTAACTGTTAGCTTCTTCTTCATCTTCGGTTTAGCAGGGATTTCGCCACAAGGAAGACCTGTCACAATAGCAAATTCTCGCAAAGAAAATCGTATCAGTTTCCCAGCAAACCGAAACCAAGCCTCATGGATTTATTCAACTTTTAACATCTTAGAAAGCATAAATCTCGTAAATCTCCCAGAAAAAGCTAGGTTCTCCGCAATTTCAACGATCTTACTGAAAGGAGTTGAGCGTAAATACTGGATCTCATCTTCGTGAAGGTCGTTGAGGATGGTATTGATTGACCAAGATGACTGATACTGTAACACCCGTCTCTTTAACACTCGAGCCCGGCGTGCTACTAATCAACAGCTTATACCTCAAATCCGTAAAAAGGTCTGAAAGTCGACTTTCATATAAATACCGAAATAAATCAATAAATCCCATAGTCGAAACACTGAAATAATCGTCGAAATAATAGATATAAGTCTGAGAAATAAAATAAAGGAAAATACCTAAAAGCACCAGCTGTCCGATCAATCTCCTACTCGTCAGCTTCACCTGCAAGGGGCAAATGAGGGGTGAGTAACGGGGAAGTTACCCAGTGAGGTATGGGATACTAAACCCGAAGTTCATGGACCCGGACGGAGCACTCCGAATAAATATAATTTAATCCTAACACGTTACAAACACGGTACCTAAAGTACCCAAAGATCACACAACAGTCCTAGCGAGGTGCACACCCGCTGCCCACTAACAGGCCAAACACCACTGAAAATGTGCTTGGTTCATACACACACGCCCGTAGACGATTTATCAACCTCATGGGTTACGCGTCAACCGGTCGACTATAGCTGACCGTAACCTCCATACAATCCGGCATACAGAAGTCCGTCTCTGTATCCATCTCAAACAATCATATAACTCCTAATAAAACAACTGTTTTTATTCACCAATTTTAAATGAAAACAATCATTGTTGAATCCTCTAACACTCTAGTTCCGGTTTAAGCAAAGAACCTAAAAACTAAACAACCAATAACAGACTCGATTTCACACAGACGGAAACACATTAGAAATAAATTATACTTATTCGAGGTCCTAAGCCGTGTAAGAGAAATTCGAGAAAAGACCCTCACCTTAGCAACGTGGAAAAGTAGTAGCTATGAACTCCAACTGCTCAAACAGACTCCAAATCTGAAATCGGGGCGAAAAATTGAGTCAGAACGCCCTTCGAACAGTTAAAAATGGGTAACCGGCGATTTGGTCAAAAAGTCAACCTGCTGGTCAAAGGTCAACCCGGTCAACTCTGACCCAAGCCGGTAAACCCTTGACTAATTGAAATCGAATTGAACCAATCGATTTACCCAAACTAAAATCAATTTCAATTAGACCAAATCGGTTTTCCGTAACCGAAATTAAATCAATTTTAACCGCCGATTTAACTTAACCAATTCAATTAATTTAAACCAGAAATCGATTTAATAAATAACCGGTTAACCTAAACCAAACCGAAATCAATTAACCTAACTGGTTGACCGGATCCGCGTTGACTCACCGAGTCACCGGTGGTGGTCATCGGCGGAGGTAAAAGAGCGGCGGCTTACCAGATATCAATGGCGGTGACGGACAACGGCGGGTGGCGGTGGCGCGTGAGATACACGCGCGGAAGGCCGTGAAACAAAAGCTGTGCGTGACGGCGCGTCTGGGCGAATCTCCGGCTGATTTTCCTGGTCCTGACTCACGTCACGATCACGATGGTGGTCTTAAAATCACGAGATTCCAAACGGTTAGTGAGTTACGATTGATTGAATGAACAGCCGTTTTAAAAACAAATCGGAAAGGCGATTTCTGGTTACCTTGGGCTGGGATCGGCGGTGAACTGGTCGATCTCGGCTCTGGACGTGGTGGTGGCGGCGGTATGATCTCAGGTGTGAGTGACGGCTCAATCTCTGTAGAGTTACAATGCTTAGGGTTTCTGAGGAATAAAATAATGGCAATAATGGTTTATATATTGGACTCACCAAGGGCTTCCTGCAACACTAACGGGCTCTAACGGGCCGAAGTGACTGGGCTGGAAATTGGGTCGTTACAATTCTCACCCACTAGTAAAGAATTCGACCCCGAATTCGGCTACTGAACCAACTGTCCAATACCATCCTCAAAAAGCCCTGGATAATCAATCCTCATCTGAGTCTTGGTCTCCCAGGTCTCCTCATGGATCCCATCTCTCTCCTAACAAACTCTGACAAAACTAGTCATCATGCCATGAACCGCTTTCACTTGCCGATCCAAAATCTGTACTGGCTAACAAAGTGTAGACAAATTTTTACCCAGGTCACTTGGTGGCTGTTGCAGAATGAGTTCTGGCTCTCTCACAACTTTCCTCAAAACTGACACATGGAACACATCATGGAAGTCTGATAACTCTGTTGATAGCCCCAATCTGTAAGCAACTGCTCCTATCCGCTCCAAAATAGGGTACGGGCCCATGAATCTCAGTTTAAGCTTCTTTAGCTTTCGAGTCTTAGATCCTTCCTGAAATGTCCTCATTTTTAGATATACCAGGTCGCCCACCTGAAATTCTAAATCCTTACTGCGCTTATCTGCATAACTCTTCTGTCGGTCATGAGCTTCCTTAAGCCGAGACTTGAGCATCTCCACCTGTTCTACTGTCTTCTGAACCATTGCAGGTTCTAAGTCTCGTCGCTCCCCCACTTCTGTCCAGCAAAGTGGTGTACGACAAGGCCTACCATAAAGCGCCTCATATGGTGCCATTTCAATACTCGAATGATAGTTGTTGTTGTATGCAAACTCCGCTAAAGCTAGATATTTTCCCGAGTTTCCTTCCCAATCCAAAACACAAGCCCTAAGCATATCATCCAAAGTCTGAATAGTCCTCTCTGACTGTCCATCTGTCTGCGGATGATAAGCTGTACTCATATGGACTTTTGTCCCAAGCGCCTTCTGAAAGGCCCTCAAAAAAGCAGATGTAAACTTTGTATCTCGATCCGATACAATGCTGACAGGAACTCCATGCAACCTCACAATATCTCTAAGGTAAATCTGCGCCAACTGATCAGCTCCATCTGTTTTCTTAATCGCTATGAAATTAGCAGACTTGGTGAGTCTATCCACAATCACCCAAATAGCATTCCTCCCACCTAAGGTTGTCGGGAGTCCAGTCACAAAATCCATAGTCACCATATCCCATTTCCACTCTGGCAATGGTAGGTTCTGCAATAATCCGCTAGGCACTTGATGTTCAGCCTTAACCATCTGACATGTCTGACACTGCGATACAAATGTAGCAATATCTTTCTTCATACCAGTCCAATGGTAATAACGCTTCAAATCTCTGTACATCTTGGTGTTCCCTGGGTGGATAGAAAAACGTGAGTTGTGTGCTTGCTGTAAAATTTCCTTCCGTAGCAGTTTATCATCTGGCACACAAACTCGGTTCCGGTACATGTACATCCCGCTCAAAGTTGTGTGATATCCAATACTCTCGATCTCAATCTGCTTAACCAAAGCCTCATCATCATCCTGAACCCTGCGTATCCTCTATAGTAAATCTGCTTGTTCCAAAGCATCAAGACCAGCTGTCTCCCCATCTGAAGTGATTGCACACAATCTGAGACTAGCAATTGTTCCAGTCAACTCCTGAACCTCCTTGGTTCCTGAAACATCACTCCTGCGTGTACTCAAGGCGTCTGCCACATGGTTGGCCTTACCTGGATGATAGGTAATATCCAAATTGTAATCCGCTAACAACTCCATCCATCTACGCTCTCTCAAATTCAAGTCCGCTTGAGTAAAGATATACTTAAGACTTTGGTGATCAGTGAGGATCTGAACTTTCTCTCCATACAGATATAACATCCAGATTTTTAGCGCAAAAACAACTGCTGCTAACTCCAAATCATGAGTAGGGTAGTTGACCTCGTGAGGCCTCAACTGTCGTGATGCATAAGAAATAACATGACCATCCTGCATCAACACACAACCCAAACCAGTACCTGACGCATCTGTGTAAACCTCATAAGGTATCCCTGGCCTCGGTAGTACCAAAACTGGTGTGTCCGTGAGTTGTCGCTTCAGTTTTGTGAGACTCTTCGAGCACTCTTCTGTCCACACAAACTTAACATCTTTTCCTGTCAACTGGGTCATCGGTTTGGCGATACTAGCAAATCCCTTGACGAATTTCCTGTAATAACCTGCTAAACCCAGAAAACTGCAGATCTCTGTAGCACTCTTAGGTGTCGGCCACTCTGTAATTGCGATAATCTTCTCTGGATCTACAACAACTCCTGCCTCAGACACCACATGACCCAAAAATTCAATCTTTCTCTGCCAGAAGCTACACTTACTCAACTTAGCAAATAGCTGATGCTCCCTGAGCTTCTCCAACACAATCCGTAAATGCTCAGCATGCTCTTCTCTGCTCCGAGAATAAATCAGAATATCGTCGATGAAGACGATTACACACTTATCTAAGTACTCGCGAAAAACATCATTCATAAGTTTCATGAACGCTGCAGGTGCATTCGTCAACCCAAATGGCATCACCACAAACTCGTAATGTCCATAGCGTGTACGGAAAGCCGTCTTCCGCACATCCTCCCCTGCTATCGCAATCTGGTGATAACCTGATGCCAAGTCAATCTTAGAAAACCATGAAGCTCCCTGTAGCTGATCCAACAACTCATCAATACGCGGAAGTGGATACTTATTCTTGATGGTCACCTTGTTTAGACCTCTGTAATCAATACAAAGCCTGAAACTCCCATCTTTCTTCTTCACAAACAATACTGGTGCTCCCCACGGTGAAGTACTGGGTCTGATGAAACCCTTACCCAATAGCTCCTCTAATTGTTTGTTTAGTTCAGCCATCTCTACTGGCGCTAGTCAGTATGGGGCCCGTGAAACCGGTGCTGTCCCTGGTTCCAACTCAATAGTGAGAGCATCTCCTCTCGCTGGTGGTGGCCCTTTTAAGGCCTCAAATACATCCTCGAACTGCTCAACCACCAGAATGTCCTGCAACTCGTGGTGTCCGTCGTTCTTAACCATCGAAATAGTCGCCAGCAACCCCTAAGCTCCTCTCTCCAATAAATCCTCAGCATGCATCATGGAGACAATAGAAATTCCTCGGTGAGCTTGAACACACTGGAATGTGAACTTCCCCTCTTCTCTAAGGATATGAACCCTTGCCTCCGGGCAATCTAACACCACTCGATGCCGTGACAGCCAATCCATCCCAAGTATAACATCGTAGTAATCTAGCTCCATCTCTGCTAGGTCTCCGGTGAAAACGAACCCACCAAGTAAGACAGGTACATCTCGATGCACACCAGTGGCTTCAATTCTCTCTGTGCTGGCTGTCCGAACTTGCTTGGTCTTTGGCTCAAAGACACCCTGAAAAGGCCAAGACTTGACTAGTCGCAAACTCATGAAGCTGTGAGAAGCTCATGTATCAAAAAGAGTGTGAGCTACCTCACCTCCCACATAAACCGATCTACACATAATTTTTTTTTATCTATAAATAATAATCACAACCCAAATAGCACTCAAGAGAAAAGAGTGTGGCAAAGATACGTACCGGCTGTCGGCTCAGCTCCATTGGCCTCTCCTAGGGCATACACACGTGGAGTGACGGCTTGACGCTTTGCTGCAGGCCCATTAGTCGGGCAGTTCCTGGAGAAATGCCCATGCTGGCCACAAGTCAAGCAGGCTCCTGATGCAACCACTGTAGCTGTCGGTGCTACCTGAGCTGATGGAGTCGCAACAACTCTCTGACTCCTACAGAATCTCTCAAGGTGACCGAATCGCCCGCACTTATTACACTTCAAACACTCTCCAAAATGATAGCGAAGACATTGAGTACACTTGGGTCTCTCGGGCTGATCCCCTGCCTTCTTCTGAGACTCTGCATTCTTCCCAGACTTAGGCTGAGCTGATTTGAGGAGTTTTTGTTTCTCTGCCAAACCTGCTTCCTGTTCAGCCGCTTTCTCCACCAAATCTCCCAACCTGTGGTAAGTGACGATACGACATCTGTCGCGAATCTCGACTCACATCCCACCCAAAAACTTCCTAATCAGTCTTCCAGTAATGCCATCTCCTGCAAACCTGCGAAGTCGATTGAACTCCACCTCATACTCCCTGATGGACATGTCACCCTGGCTCACATGCTCGAAATCACTCTTCTTCCTATCCATAGCTTCTTTTGGAAAGTACTTCCTATCGAACTCACGGATAAAGTCAGCAAAGGTAAGCGGGTCAGGCCCACGATGCCCCAATCGTACTCCTTCCCACCACACAAGTGCATCTCCACGTAGGTACTGCATAGCCAACCTAAGTGAAACCTCTGGTGGGCACTCAATAATCTCCAATTTCCGTTGCAGACCAAGCTTCCAATCATGTGCAACTGTAGCATCCACTGTTCCCCCAAAATGCTCCATATCCATGTTCCGCATCTGAGTCGTGAGTCTGTAAAACCTCTCATCATAGACACGGTAGACCGGTAAAGGTGGAGGTGGTGGTGGTTGCTGCAAACCCTGAGGGAACTGCTGTTCTGGAACCCCGTGCACATGAACCTGAGGTGGAATCTGCCGCGGTGGAATCTGCTGAGGTGGGATCTGCTGCAGTGGAATCTGCTGCGGTGGGATCTGCTGTGGTGGGATCTGCTGAGGGGGAATCTGCTGCGGTGGGATCTGCTGAGCAGCAGCCAACTGACGGGAAACCTCCTGTGCTGCTACATGGGCAGCTTCTTGTGCAGCTACACGAGCAGCCTCCTGCGTAACCTGCTGAATAGCAGCTTGAGCAGCCTGGGTAGCTTCCTGCTGAACCATCTGCATGAGCGCAGCCTGATCAAACTGTGGGGCTGCAGGCTGCACACCCTCTACCTGAACACCATCTGCAGCACCCTGCCCATCCACAACTTCACGAGCATCAGCTCTAACCCTAACGGTGCGAGTACGCTTAGTTCCTCTTTTTGGCGGCATCTGAAAAGAGAATGGACGAAACGATTAATTTTTGTTAAATCGTAACATTAACGATTACTGAAAAATAACCGAACAGAAAGGTGCTTCTAAGTTTTGAAAACCGTTAAAAACTTTAAATTTTTTTTTTTTGAAAATCAGGTCCCCTAACCGGCGTCCCGGGTCAGGGCCGAGACACAACCCCGCTCTGATACCAAATTGTAACACCCGTCTCTTTAACACTCGAGCCCGGCGTGCTACTAATCAACAGCTTATATCTCAAATCCGTAAAAAGGTCTGAAAGTCGACTTTCATATAAATACCGAAATAAATCCAAAAATCCCATAGTCGAAATACTGAAATAATCGTCGAAATAATATATATAAGTCTGAGAAATAAAATAAAGGAAAATGCCTAACAGCACCAACTGTCCGATCAATCTCCTACTCGTCAGCCTCACTTGCAAGGGGCAAATGAGGGGTGAGTAACGGGGAAGTTACCCAGTGAGGTATGGGATACTAAACCCGAAGTCCATGGACCCGGACGGAGCACTCCGAATAAATATAATTTAATTCTAACACGTTACAAACACGGTACCTAAAGTACCCAAAGATCACACAACAGTCCTAGCGAGGTGCACACCCGCTGCCCACTAACAGGCCAAACACCACCAAAAATGTGCTCGGTTCATACACACATGCCCGTAGACGATTTATCGACCTCCTGGGTTACGCGTCAACCGGTCGACTATAGCTGACCGTAACCTCCATACAATCCGGCATACAGAAGTCCGTCTCTGTATCCATCTCAAACAATCATATAACTCCTAATAAAACAACTATTTTTATTCACCAATTTTAAATGAAAACAATCATTGTTGAATCCTCTAACACCGTAGTTCCGGTTTAAGCAAAGAACCTAAAAACTAAACAAGCAATAACAGACTCGATTTCACACAAACGAAAACACATTAGAAATAAATTATACTTATTCGAGGTCCTAAGCCATGTAAAAGAAATTCTAGAAAGACCCTCACCTTAGCAACATGGAAAAGTAGTAGCTATGAACTCCAACTGCTCAAACAGACTCCAAATCTGAAATCGCGGCGAAAAATCGAGTCAGAACGCCCTTCGAACAGTTAAAAACGGGTAACCAGCGATTTGGTCAAAAGGTCAACCCGCTGGTCAAAGGTCAACCGGTCAACTCTGACCCAAGCCGGTCAACCCTTGACCAATTGAAATCGAATTGAACCAATCGATTTAGCCAAACCAAAATCAATTTCAATTAGACCAAATCGGTTTTCCGTAACCGAAATTAAATCAATTTTAACCGCCGGTTTAACTTAACCAATTCAATTAATTTAAACCAGAAATCGATTTAATAAATAATCGGTTAACCTAAACCAAACCGAAATCAATTAACCTAACCGGTTGACCGGATCCGCGTTGACTCACAGAGTTGACTCGGCCGAGTTGCCGAGTCACCGGCCGAGCACCGGTGGTGGTCACCGGCGGAGGTAAAAGAGCGGCGGCTTACAAGAATCAATGGCGGTGACGGACAACGGCGGGTGGCGGTGGCGCGTGAGATACACGCGCAGAACACCACAGGACAAAAGCTGCGCGTGACGGCACGTCTGGGCGACTCTCTGGCTGATCTTCCTGGTCCGGACTCGTCTCGACGTCACGATCACGATGGTGGTCTTAAAATCATGAGATTCCAAACGGTTAGTGAGTTATGATCGATTGAATGAACGACCGTTTTAAAAACAAATCGGAATGGCGATTTCTGGTTACCTTCGGCTGGGATCGGCGGTGAACTAGTCGATCTCGGCTCTGGACGTGGTGGTGGCGGCGGTACGATCTCAGGTGTGAGTGATGGCTCAATCTCTGTAGAGTTACAACGCTTAGGGTTTCTGAGGAATAAAATAATGGCAATAATGGTTTATATATTGGACTCACCAAGGGCTTCCTGCAACACTAACGGGCTCTGATGGGCCGAAGTGACTGGGCTGGAAATTGGACCGTTACAGATACGTTAACACTCTGACCCCAACTGGTTCTTTGCCATCAGCAAACATCATTTTCGGCAACTCCATCTCCGAATATTCTGATCCGCTGACAGGAAGTTGACCACTCCGTGAACCCGTTAGATCGATTTACCTAAAGATAACTTCGCTCTTTATTAGCATAAAGAAGAGAATGTGAGGACTGTGAAAGATCAAGAGAGATAAATAATGAGAGGAACTCTCTTGTTCTTTGCATACCTTAAAAGTAATAAAAGCTAACATTTCACGTCTTTTCACCATAAATGCCTTTGCGTGTTTAAAACAAAAAACGCTTGTGTCAGAGCCGCCTTAAGTGTGACCGGCTATGCATGGCTAAATTTGGTATTATTAAAAAATACACAGTACAATGTCCATATACCTAATAAAAACTGTTTTAGTAGCTACCTACTGTAATTTCCTTTGATAAAATTTGTCTTTAAAATAAGTTAAACCTTCTAAAGCCATTAAAATTTAAACCCCTATCAAAATCTTAGTTTGACTGTTGAAAATTTTAACTTAAAAAAAAAAGTAAAAGTGGCTTTAGAAATAGTTAAAAGTTTCAAATTATGACTTTGGAAAAATAGATAACGTTAAAAGGTAAAATTGGTTATTTTAGCTTTAAGATTTTTAAAGAATGCTTTTAGAACTATAGAAAGCTTGAAGTCTAATCGGTAAAATATTACTTTGAAATACATTAGAAATAAGTTAAAGCCTCTAGAGCTAATTTAAACCACAATCAAAACCTAGGTAAACATAAGTGGGCCAAGAGTGTAAAGTACCTCGAAAAAATAATTTAAAATAATAAAAGTGTGATACGTTATTTAATTTATCGGTTACATAAATATATTTGTTTAAAAATAATTTTTTTTTATATATCATTAAAACAATAAAGCTACCGAAAACTAAATAAATATTTTAACTTTTTATTATATTTTGGAAAATTTCATTAAAATACCCCAAATAAATTTCGGGAACCTTTTTAATACCCAAATTCTTTTTTACCATGTTTAGTACCCTAAGTAATTATTTTGCTCATTTTAATACATTAATTTAAACTATGCCCATTTTAGTACTCAAACTATACTAAAATGAGCAAAATAATTAGTTTGTGTATTAAACTGGATAGCAAAAAAAAAAGTTTGAGTATTAGGTTTCGAATGGTAACTGCGGTTTGAGCGGTGCGGGACAAGCGGTTTAACTGCAGTGCGGTTTTAACAGTTATAAAAACGTATAGATATATAGTATATGTAGAGATTTTTGTTACTGTTAACTGCGGTGCGGGGCGGAGCGGTTCTTAACATTCGAAGCCTTAAAATTGTTAAAGAACTTTAGTTGGGATATTCTTATGGTATTTTCTTATATAATTTTTAATGATAAATTTTGGTTTATGCGTTCGACTGATTTGGTTTAAACCGTTGTGCAAGGTTCAGGTATAAAATTTGGTTCGATTTCAAATTAATGAGTTTGGTTCGATTTCAAGTTAATGATTCGCTTCGGTTAATCTCGATTATCTTCGATTCAACAAAACAAAATCAACGCGTCCATAAATCCGCTGCTTCTCTCTTTTCGGAACAAATGCTAGTACAGGACACTTGGGGTTGAAAAAATCTCAATTAGACTCATCCCTTTTCCTTTTCATTTTACATTTAAATTTAAACAGAAATCTAAGTAAAATAACTAAAAAACCTAATGACTTAAACATATTTACTAACCCATGCCATTACTATTTGACCCAGAATCCAAACCACCCGAAACCCAACCCAACTAACCTAAATTTTCTTCTTCTTCTTCTTCTCATTTCTTCTTCATCAATAGGTTCTTACTCTTTAAAATAAAATAAAAAAAAAATCTTCAACTATCCGCTAATTTTCTCTTTCTTATCATAAATCAATCAACCTATAGTCATATTTAATCAATTATAACTTACCCATAATCAAATTTCATCTTTTAAATACTAGATTCAAGATAAAGAATAACGCAGAGTATTACTAGTACAACTTAGATTAGTACAACTAGTACAACTAAAACAAGTATAACTAATACAACTAAAATAAGTATAACTAGTACAAATAGATTGGATATAACTAATATAACTGGTACAAGTACAACTTGAATAACTAATACAACTTTACAATTAATATGATGATATTTGGTTTTTGTTTTCAGCGTATTAATGATGCTATAGAAGATGATGATGCAAAACCAATAAAGATGTTGGTATAATCCTTCTCCCTATATGTGTCAAAATATCTTAATAATTTTTTTCTATAATATTTAATTTGGATAATGATTTTGTTTTACTAGTTGTACTAGTTGTACTATTTAAGAAAAAAATGCATCATCATTCTTTTTGTTCTCGTAGCCAAAGAATGCAGGTGCAAAGCCTAGATTTGGGCATTCAGGTACCCATTTGGATCGGATTTGGTTCTGGTTCTTTAGATACCAAATTTTTTGTGTACATACTAATTGGGATATTTGATTGTGGCGAGCGTTTGAGGATGGCGGTTCTTTACTTTTTGGCCAGAGTTATAAGAGGAAGGTCAAAAGGAGGATACTTCATTGAGCATTTCATTGCACATAGAGTTGTATTAGTTTTTAGTTATACTGGTTTGCACAAAGTTGTACTAGTTTTTTAGTTATACTGGTTTGCACAAAGTTGTACTAGTTTTTTAGTTATACTAGTTTGTACAAAGTTGTACTTTGGCAGTGAAATCTGAAAATATTAGTTGTACCAAAGAAAAAATACCATTACTTTAGTTGTACCACTTATTTATGTTTACATGTCTTTGCCCGGATACAATAGAATCATGACTATTGTTAAAATACTTGTCATGTATGTTTTGTAAAAAATATGTGGACAAACAATTTAACAAACCTTAAAATTATAAGGTAGATCACGCAAATTTATGTGATGGAGTTAGAAATCCAAAAAACAAAAAAAAAACAATACAACACACAAAAAATTTTATCCAAACACTTAAAAAATAGATCATTTGATTGTTTTATTAATATGGAATACCCAAAAGATATTTAAATTTCAAAATCTGCATAGTTGTACAAGTTATTCCAGTAGAACTTATTTTAGTAAACTAAAAATAGTTGTACCAGTTATACCAGTATAACCTATTTCAGTTTTACTAGTTGTACCTGTATGACAACACAGAAACATGATTGTACACCTACGAATCGATTTCAGAACCAAGGATGACGCAAATGGGCTGTTTCACGGTGCCCTAACCTTTAGAAAAACCCTAAGAAACAGAGGTAAATGTTTGTGGGTGAAGAGTTGAAGAAGAGAACTTTGGATGGTGTACTCAATGAATTTTCGTAATAGTTGAGTATGGTTGAGGAAGAAATGAAGAAAAAGAAGAATGATTAAAATTTCTGTGGGACCCAGGCGAGAGAGAAGAAGCTGGTGAAATTCAATGGTCAAGATTAAAACACATTTTTAAAATTCGATGGCTAAGAGGTAAAATTCATTAATGACATTATTGTAAATATTCCATCCTAAAGATCGGACGGCTCACAATATAACATGAAGGATTCTGATGTAGTGGCTGATGTTGAAATTTCATTAAGAGGGTAAAATTATAATTTACACATGTTTGTCCCACGATAGATTAGGTTTGGTGGTTGTAGATTTTTTTTTTTTGTCCTTTGTCCCATAAGAGATTAAATTGGCTCCCTTGTCTGTGGTAATCGAAAATGGGAACCCTAGGACGAGCAATTTACACAGTGGGAAAGTGGATCCGTGGCTCTGGCCAAGCTCTTGATCGTGTCGGTTCTCTTCTTCAAGGGAGCCACCGCTTCGAAGAACACCGTAAGCCACATTCAAACCCTAGATCCAATCCGTATGGTGATTCAAGAACTATCTGGTCGGATTGATCTTGTTTTTAATTCTTGTTTGCTTGTTTGTTATATTCCAGTATCGAGGCATCGGACGTTGATGAATGTGTTTGATAAATCTCCATTGGTGGATAAGGATGTGTTCGTGGCTCCAAGTGCTTCTGTTATTGGTGACGTTCAAATCGGGAAAGGCTCCTCTATTTGGTATGGCTGTGTTCTTCGAGGTGACGTGAATAACATCAGTGTTGGATCGGGGACGAATATCCAAGATAATTCTCTTGTACATGTTGCAAAAACCAACCTTGGTGGGAAGGTTTTACCTACTACGATTGGGGACAACGTCACAGTAGGTAAACCTTAACAAGTGACTTATCAGCTTTGGTATATCTGTTTCATGAAACAATATGTCTGCAAACATGAAACCGAGCAGGTCATAGTGCTGTCATACATGGGTGTACGGTTGAGGATGACGCATTTGTTGGTATGGGAGCTACACTACTCGATGGTGTGGTGGTTGAGACGCATGCCATGGTTGCTGCTGGTTCTATTGTCAAAGAGAACACGCGAATTCCTTCTGGAGAGGTTTATTTCTCTTCCCTTTTTCTTGTAGTTTACTTTCTACTACGTTTGCTTTGTCTCTCTAAAGTGAATTACGACCATTGAATCAACAAGTAACCAGAACCAAAAATAAAAGCCTAGGTTTTGTTGTCTAGAACCCAGAAGCTGTCCAAAGCTTAAAAGTTTCCAAACCACCACATTAAACTCCGCCCTCACTAAGTGCTAGCTAACCAAGCAACAGTAGCGATAATCTGCTACATTCGTTCCTAAGCTAGTTAAAGTAGACCTCTAGCTAAGGCTTGACCAGCTTCAGTTCGACCTACTAGTCGTATACTCGTATTTCATTTTTCTAAATCTGAAACTAAGGTGACTGGAGTAATAGGTGGTTTCAATCTGTTCGATTAAGAATTAAGATGATTCCTTGTACTGCTAGGAACTACTTTATTCAACATTCAACTTGAGAATATATAATTTGAAGGAGACATATGTTCATCAATTCATGTGGCAGGTTTGGGGAGGGAATCCAGCTAAGTTTATGAGGAAGTTAACAGATGAAGAGATAGCATATATCTCAAAGTCAGCAGAGAACTACATCAATCTTGCACATATTCATGCCGCAGAGAATTCAAAGTCATTTGATGAGATCGAGGTTGAGAGAGCGCTTAGGAAGAAATATGCACGCAAGGATGAGGATTATGATTCAATGCTTGGGATTGTCCGTGAAACTCCAGCCGAGTTGATTCTTCCAGACAATGTCTTACCAGAAAAAACCACCACCAGGGTTCCAACTACTCACTACTGATACGCTCGTCTCAGGTTGTGTTTTTTCTTGTGTTAAATCCTTTCAAGACAGGATTGGTTCTCTGCAGAGTCAAGAGAGATAATATCTTTTGGTTTTGCCTTTTATCCCGAGCAAGCATGGGAATAGCCTTGCCCAATAATGCCGAAAGAACATGTACTGTTGCATTATGGTTTATGAAGTCATTTCTTCGAGTAACAATTGCAAAAAGAGAAACAAGATGCATTCATCCTTTTTCTCTTCTTCTGTCTGATATATTCCTCCTTTTAATGTACGGGGTATTCTTATACTCATTACAAACTTGAAAGGGGCGTGGAGTGGATCAGGCGCAGTTGAATAGGACTACAATTTTCCCTCATGTATTCGCTGAGTCTTAAAAAACAATCTAGTTAACTAACTGAAAATTGTAATCTCAAAAGCAAACTGCAAATGAAAAATAAAGATTTTACACTAATTAAAAAGTGTAAAAAGACAGACTGACTTTTGGAGTCAACTTGGGAATTTGACATGAGAAAGTTATAAATTAGGTCTGGAGCGGATACAAGTCTGGAGCGGATATCCAGAAAATTTGCAGTATCCATAATCCGTTATGTCCCAAAGAATATTGGAAAAATGGGAAAAATAGACCGTAATGAGAATATTGTCATTTTATACTTTTGCATTAATTGGTTATTTTTGGACATAATTGTCCACATAATAACGAAAATAATTATTAGAAATGATATTAAATAAAAAATATGAAAAACAATGCCATCATAAAATTATTTTACATCATGAGATTATTTTACATCTTTTGATATACAAAAATTGATTTCCAAAAATAATTTGGAATATGTTAATCTAAAATTGTTTGAATGTATATTATAACTCTTTTTACAAGGATAAAAATAGACGTTCTCTATAATCTTATACGTTTTATAAATTTATAATTCATATTGTAAAGTCTTCTCTATTATCTATCCAAATGTAGAATATGCATGTCTCGGTTCTAACCTAAGGTCTTTGCTATTAATAAAATACAATATATATTGTTGGTGTTTTATTTTATTGTAGAAAAATATAGAAAAGTTAACTTATGTTCTATCTTTAATTATTACTAGAGATTGATCCGTTCACCGCGCGGATATTGGTCATTTTTATATATTGATATTTGTTTTTTTTCATAATTAGTGTTATACAAAGCGCGGGATGAAACACTTTATAAAAATATATATTACATAAATATATATATGGGCGTTCGGGTACCCATTCAGGTTCGATTCCTATTTATTCGGGTTTCAGAATTTGGAGTCAAAAATTTCAACCCTATTCAGTATTTTTAAATTTCGATTCGGGTTTGATTTTGATATGAAGGTTTGGATAACCCATTAAAATTATTTTAAAATTTTTAAAATTCTTTATATATTTTAAACTTCTCAAAGTCTATAAACAAAATAATATACTACATATATATTTGAATAATATACGTCATCCCCCTATATATTAAAAGAGAAGTCACTTTAGTGAGGTTTGGTGACGTGTCGCTCATACGTGAAGTTTCAAAAAAATTGTTATAATTTGATTGGTCGATTGTTTTTAATTTTTATTTATTTAAATTAGATCTAAAAATTTAAGGTAAGTCTAAAAATATTTAACATCACTTGCCATATAATCTAAAGAATATTACAAATAACAATTTATGGCAACTAATTCTCGAAATTATAAAAAGATTAATAATGTTATATTTATTACTTTTAATATTTATAAACTATAAAATATAATGAACGAATTTTTATATGAGATAATTATAATAGTTTTATACTCTACTTGATGAATTGTATTCGAATATAATTATATAATAACTATTTTAAATATTACAAAAACCAAACATGTTTATTAATATGATTTTTAAATTATTTATCGTTGTTTACAGAATAAATTTATCAGAATTTTAAAATTATTTATATAGTGTTATAAATTATTTATAAAAATATAAATCCTACTATATATTGATTGAGAAGTCACATAAATGATTTTTAATTACGTGTTGATCATAAATGAACTCTTTAAATTGTTATAATTTGATTGACCGATGCTTTTTAATTTTATTTATTATAATTATATCTAAAATGAAAATATAATTCAATTACCACTTTCCAAATAATTTAAAAATATTAGAAATAATTATTTATGGTAACTAATTGTTGAAACTATGAAAGAGTAATAATACGATCAATTTTTTATATATATTTATAAATTATATAAAATAATAAAAAAAGTGTTTGTTTGAATTAATATAATGATTTTATATTCGTATAGAAAGAATCATATTTGTATATAACGTATCATAATAACTATTAATGTCTGATAATTCAATGCATGCTTTGTAAATCATTTATAAAATTAGAAATACATTTATAAAAATCAGACGTTTTAAATTATTATAAGAGGTTCTAAGTCATTTATAGAAGCTTATACATTAATTTATAAAATGTATTTTGAAAATTTATCCTCCTATTACAATATTTTGAATTTTTTTCATTTTTAATGGTAAAATTCCTCAACTATGTTTACTTAGTGTAGAAACCCCTAAACTAAAGATTTACTGGTATTTATAGTAATTATGACCTGTTAGAGTTTAATTCATTAAATAAAGTTAGTTTAGAGAGTTTTTCGTTAAATACTTAGTTTGGGGGTTTTACCCAAAACAAACTTAGTTGACGGGTTTTAACGTTAAAATTCATTATTCTTTCCTTATTACCTATTATTTAAATCCTTATAGTGGGATTTGTTTTATCAAAAAACCAGTTGCAATCAACTGACGAGATATCTTCTTTCCTAATATCATGCATTCAATATTTAAATATATATATATATATATATATATAGCAAGATTTGAGTTACCAAAACTATGTATATATTATAACCATAATATCTTTAAAAATTTATTAGAAGATATTTTATCTCATAACTGAATTAAAATTTATTAGAGGATATTCCATATCATAGCTTCTCTTGAAAACTAGGTCATTTAGAAACTTAAACTAATTTGCTATATAAATATCATGTCACCCCCATTAGTTTCACGCATCTATCTTTTAAGTTTTCATATGTTTTTGATCGTTCTAATTTAAATTCTACTTTTATGATCTTGCGCAGATGTATGATAATCAATAAGTAACTCATAGACGGGAACACCATTACTGGTAATTTTATGGAGGATTCTTCTTCTCCATTTATTTTTGTTCTCTTCCTCTCCATGTTGTATCTCTATCTATATTTTTGCATTAGTAGTGATTCAACTAACAAAAAGAGACGACTCTGTTTATCCAGAAACTGATCATCCCTTTCGAAAATGGTAATTCTTTTTTTTTTATAAAGTTAAATCACTTATCAAGAATATAATATAAGATATGTATGCTAATCAAATGCAATTTATTTATTGTGCGTGATCTTCTTCGGTACGTCTGAGAACGAAAGGTAATCTCAAAGCTTTTTAAAAACTTTGAAACTCATTGGTGTTGTCCTATCAAATATATAATTTGTTATCTTTTGGAGATTGTTTACATCTTTAAATATTTTTGTTAGAATTACCTCTTTTCTGACTCAATGCTTAGAGAAGGAAATCATCATCTATGCTTTAAATAAATCATCTATGCTGTTACAATGAAACCAATGATAATAAATCTCAGGTAATTCAAATCTCTCTTTTATATTTCTAGGCTGATTTTTTTATTGGGGTTATGCGTGAAATATTTGTTTTTTCTCAATTATATTTTTCTGATGTTTTAAGGTTAATGTTAAATGTGATCGTTTTCTAAACGTTCTAATGTATTCTTTGTTCATATGAACATAATATAAATATCAATATGTAACATCGAATCTTTCATATTAACTATATAAATGTAACATAAGTATTATATAGTTGTAAATATGTAATTATCAATTTAATATTAATGTTAATGCTCGCACATGCGTGCGGGTGGTCCACCTAGTAATACCTAAACTTAATATATAAATTTGTCGGTTTGAATCTTTCGATAGAAAATCAATAGATATTTTAAATATCTTTGGTGTTTTGAGTATATTTTGGCTATTCTAGACATTTAATTTTGACTATTTTTATATATTTTCAAGTATTTTGGACAGTTTAAATATATCTTATATATATATATATATATATATCTATTTCGGATACCCGAAATACTTCAGTTTGGATCAGGTTCGGTTTTTTAAATACCAAAATTCTGAACCCATTAAGAAATTTAATAAATTTAAGTTGGGTTGGGTACTATTTTTTTGGATCGGATTCTGTTTGGTTTTTCGGATTCGGTTTTTTTTTTTTGCTCAGCCCTACAGACATATATGCATTTACATATAAAATGCATTTATTTTATACCAAGTATATATATATGACACCGTAAAAAGAATTTGTAAAAGAAGTTTAAGACACGTAATTTATTTTAAATTATATACCTAAATTTTGTGTACAATCGGATATAAAAATTAAAATTTGGTATTATATATAATATTAAATGTATTACAATATTTGAGAAAGCTAATATTGGTATTTCCAATTTTAAAAAGTGTCATTAAGTTTGATGAACTTAATTGTAGACACTTCAATTAACCATTACACATATAAGGGAAATAGAAAATTTAATACCATTTTATCAAGTAAGAATAATATCTATGGATGATAAATGAAGATTGTAATAAAAAGATACCTTATGTATTGACCAAAAAAAAATGAGAGTTTTTCAAAACCAACATTTTTTTCAAGTCAAACCTAAAACCAACCCTTTTTTTGTCATTACTATTCATCATTAAATTTTCCATACTATACCTATGTTTTTGAATTATTCACAAAATTGCCATTTTTACTTAATTTTTTATTAATTTCGAAATTAACAAAAAACCAAATACACCCTAACCATTTCTTCTTATTTACAAAAATGTCATCATCATCAATTTTTCTAACCACCATGAACCACCATTTTTGAGCTCTAAGAGCAACATTATTGGGGGTTTCTTGCTCCTAGGTTCTTAAAATACATATATGTGTATGTATATATTATATATGCATATGTAATTGCGGGGTTCTAACCTTTACGGGTAACCCAACCAAAAAGCTTAGAACCCCGCAATTACATACGCATATATAATATATACATACACATACATGTATTTTAAGAATCTAGGAGCAAGAAATCCTCAATAATGTTGCTCTAAAGCTCTAGAATTCAATTTTCAACCACTTTTTTTTTCTCATTCGAAACAAAAAAAACTTCATTTCCTCTCATCTCCTCTACATTTCTGTCTAAAAAACTCTCATAACTTTCATTTTCATAATCACAAACTTCATATTTTCGAGTTTCTTCATTAGTGAATCGTCAAAGATGCTTCTTTTTGCTCATATTTAGAGTTTGGACGGTTGAAACAGTTGGAAACGAACTTTACACATGAAAAAGGTAACTATTTACATGGTTTTCGTTCTTTTTCAGATCTGTGTCGCGACAGTAGACTGTTTTGTATGTCTACACCTACGTGTAGACTTACGATGCAGTCTACTTGTCAACGCACAGGTTAGTTTTGAAATTGACCCAACAAATTTTTTTCCTAACGCAAACTTCCCCAGCAGTCTCCGTCTTTACCTTTGACAACAAAAAATAAATTTTTTGATAGACTTACCATGACGTCTATCTAAAAGAGGTTAGTTTTTCATTTGACTGAACTTTTGACTTTTCAAAGTAGACTTCACCGGAAGTCTACAAACTGTAGACTGTCAACGTAGTCTATAAAAGGTCTGTTTTGCATTTGACCAAAATTTTGACTTCTTTGAATATGTTAGTTTTGTGTTTGACCAAAAAGTTAAAAAAGCAATCAAAAATTTATTAAATTGTAGACTTAGTATGCAGTCTTCTCATCTTAGAAAAAAGTGTAGACTGCGTCTAAACTCTACTTTTTTATTTTGGTCAAATGCAAAACCAACCCATCGGATTTTAGAGTAGACTTTAGATGAAGTCTACACAACCGTAGACGTTCATTTCAATCTACTCATTGGAAGTCAAACTTGGTCAATTGCAAAACTAACCTCTTTCAAAAAAATTCAAACATGTAGACTGCATATGAAGTATAGTTCTGAAAGTCAAATCTTGGATGACTTCTGGTCAATTGAAAAAGCTAACCTTTTTAAAGTGTAGACTGAAATGAAAGTCTACATGTATAAAATCACAACTTTTTTTCAAATATAGAAAGCAACCCGTAAAATTTGCAATTGCAAAAACCAACCCAAAGAGTAGACCTATTTGACAGTCTACTTTGGTAAACTGAAAAGAACATCTACATCTTCGTAGACTGAATATTTAAGTCTACATAGAAAAATCTATAAAAATGTGAATTTGTGTATTATTCATTAAGTTTTTTCTAGTTTTTTTTGTTTGACAATGTGTGTTAGTTAATCTTAATGGGTTTGAGTGCTTTTGAAAAGAAAATTTGTTATAATTATGAACGTATAATTCATTTGATTTGACTATGTTGTTAGCTAATAATTGTAGACGTATTTGTAAGTCTTCGTTTATAGTTTTATGAAACATGAAATATTTCTTCGCTGATTATGTAAACCTGTATTATTTTTTGCAAGAAATGGCTCAGATACCTGTTGTATACGGAGAATAGGTGGTGAAAGGCTCTTTGTGGGAGTTTGTGGTCAATAATCGGAAATGAGGGAGAATGTGTCTTGTGCCGGATGGTTGTACACAAGGTGAACTTCTTGAAATGGCACTAGGAGATTATGGTTTGGAAAAGAAAATCGAGAAGGTGGTGCTAACTTGTTCCTTACCACACGTCATTTTACAGCAAATGGCTCCGGATACTCCTCATATGCAAGTCACGAATGATAGAAAAGTGCAGAACTTGATCGAGTTAACTAAGACACACTTTGTACACCTTTGTGTATCAAGCCAGAGCCAAGTAGAAGCTGGAGTTGATGATGATACGGATGTGTCTGATAGTGATATACCCTGGATTTGACCCATTTTTATCCATGGTATATTACTATTTTACTATATATATATATCTATGTTTTCTACTCTTCTAGGTATGTTTTCAGGTTCAGGTGCATTTCGGAGTAAAGCTATGACTTTGGAGCATTTTGGAACATAAAGGACATTTCACCCGAGCTGACCACTTAGAGGTCGACGAGAGGAAGAATAATCGATCGATTCGCATCAGTGCTGACGATCGATATCAGGAAATGCCTCGACAGATGAAGATCAATATCGATCGATGTACACATGTACCGTCGATCGATGTCGAGACACCAGACGCGACATTTTGGATTCAGCAGACTTAAAAACCAAGGCCAAGCCAAATTACCAAAATGCCCTGACGAGTTTTTAACCTAGTAGAATATATACTGCCTAAGTGTTTGACGGCAGGGAGAGCTTTTCTTTTCTAGACCTAGTTTTGTTACAAGTTTCATTTGGGAGAGAAGATCACTTGTGATTGGAACTCCTTGTTTCATTTCTTTATCATTTATTCTATGAGTTTCTATTTACCCATTGATATGAATTGCTTTGCTATGTCTGAGTAGTTCAACTGTTAGATCCAGGGTTCAAAATAGGTTTGTGGGATTAGCCCCAAACTATAGATCTGCCTTGTTGTGATATTCATGATAGATTTGTACTCATTGCTTGTTTTAGCCTAGCTAACTAGAACATGATCATAGGATTGCATATTCAAGCACCCTTGTTATCCCATCCTGACATCTATCTATCATACTAGGATTTGCTAGAGAGGGCTAACCGCCAATTTAGAATCTTAGTAGAGCATTTTCATACTCGCGCATAGGCCTGGCTAGAACCCATCGATCGATATCCTCAATTGACAATGGATCGATGTTGGCAAAAGTGTATCGGTCGACGTCTTAATAGACTATCGATCGACACTCTCTTGTGTCTGCATCTAACCGGTGAGACACAAGATCTAGTCTGTTAACCAGTGGTACATGCGACAGCTGATCACTGAGTTAAGCGAATGTGCTCTAATATATTATGCATGCAACAGTTAGGCATCTATAGGAATTATAATCTCCAACACCTACACCACCTGAATAGTGGCCCTGCATCTAATATCATTTCCAACCTAAGTTACATTTATTATTTACTCGCTAGTTACTATTGCTATTTTATTTAAAACATTACAACCTTTAGAATTAATAAACACTAGATTTAATTGTTCCCTAGCTCCTTGTGGATTCGATCCCTAAGTACTACATCTGAACCTCTTTTGATGAGAGTAACACTCCTTAGGGTAATTTGAGTGGTATTAAATTTGGCGCCGTTGCCGGGGAGCTTTGATCGCCATTAGATTTAGTTTTATTAGTTCTTATTCTTTCCTTTACCCCCTTTTCTAATAATCTTTCTTTTTCTTGTCTTTTCAGGTGCATGCCCAGCGGTACCATAAGCAACAAGGAGAAAGACTTGCTGTTCTCAGACGATCCTGCTCATTTGGAACGCACCATCCGTAGAGGTCAACGTTCCACATCGCTCGACGCAACCACTTCGTTGACGATCGATACGCACAACCAACCGTCGACCGACACCAGACCGTCATCGTCGATCGATCCCAGTCGTCCGACAACGATCGATACTACACCGTGTACGTCGATCGATAATGTGTCGTTAAAAATGGTAAACATTATTATTCTAACTCAGGATGAGAACGGAAACCTGTATGACCAGGCCGGTCATCTGCGTAATGCAACAGGTCAGAAAATAGATGCTCAGGGAACTGTAATCCCTGATGCTGATACTACAGGAGCTGCTCAACCTGTAGATGAGGAGGCTCGATCGAAACCACTGGCTGACTACAATCGCCCAGATGAGTACTATTCCAACAGATCAGCGATTCGACTTCCGGAGATCCAGAAGCAGAATTTTGAGCTGAAGCCTCAATACTACACTCTCGTGTCGCAGATACCCTACTCTGGGTTACCGCACGAGCATCCTATGGACCATTTGGAACGGTTCGAGGATCTAATCGCTGCCATTCGAATGGAAGGAGTCCCCGAAGATTACCTGCTGTGCAAGCTCTTCAGATACACGCTGAATGGAGAAGCGATGCACTGGCTTAGGCAGCAACCCACAGGATCTTTAACATCCTGGAGCGACATCAAGAATGCTTTCTTACGAAACTTCTTCGATGAGGCGCGCGCTGAAGAACTTCGGAACAAAATTTCCACATTCTCGCAGAAGGCTGGAGAGTCCTTCAAAGATGCGTGGATTAGATTTAGGTTTTTCCAGCGAGACTGTCCACACCACGGATTTAATGAAGTGCAGCTGCTAAGCACTTTCTTCCGAGGTCTCGCCTTACAGTATCAAATGGCTCTTGATACGGCGAGTGAAGGAAACTTCACTACTCGGAACCTGTTGGAAGCTGTGAGACTTATCGAAAACCTTGCTAACAGCAGCAGCACCAAAAACACTGACTCTGAACGGAAGAAGTCTGTAGCCTCTATCGGGAAGGAACAGATGGACGAAGTAAGAGCTAAGTTAGATGTGGTGCACGAACTTCTTAGGAAGCAAGTATGTTCAGCTGAAGGAGAAGTAGCAGATACCGAAGGAGAAGAAGATGTGAACTACATCGGAGGTACCGGATTCCAAAAATTTGGAAACCAGGGCGGAAACAGAAACTTCTTTGGAAATGGCCAAAGAAGTAACCAAAGTTCACAATTTCAAAAACCCTTCAACAACAGCAAGAGCTACTCGAACTCTTACTATCAAAATCCACCACCCCAAACTCAGGAAAGCAAGATCGAAGAAATGCTTGATCGAGTACTGTTGGGACAACAACAAATCACCGTGGATTTCAACGGTAAGATAGACTCTGCCTACAACAATCTGAACACCAAAATCGAGACCTTAGGGACTCAGGTGAGAAAACTTGAAACCCAAGTAATTCAGACGGGCGAGACTATTAAGAGGCAAGAAGCTTTTGCTAGAGAAGCAGGAGCCGACAAAGGGAAACACCACGTAAATGCCATCATAGATGATGAATTCTGGCAAGTGGTGAGAAATGAAAACCTTGAGGAAGGAGATTTCGAAATCGAAAGCTCCATGAGTCTCGGCGGATCCCAATGGTGTCGACCGATGTCGATGAACTCGCATCGATCGACAGACCATGATGAAGATCGATGGACGGATTACTCCAGTCATCGATCGACGTCGTCTGCCAAATCGACTGAATGCAATGCGGTTCGAATTCTAACTCATGAAGAATTCGCAGCTAAGCATCCTCACCCACCCTCCCCTTTCTATGAAAAAATCGATCGATCGGTTAACTCAACCATCGATCGACAGAGTGAGTCCGACATCGATCGTCACAACACACCTCCCATCGATCGACAGGCACCTCTGACATACCGAGTGCGGTTACCCTCAATCGATAATGATTACATCAATGCACTCAGACCACCACCTAAACCATTAGCAAACCCACCCGAACCAACACCCAACCCTTTAAATAGTTCAACAGAACATGTTCAAGAGGAACAAGAATCTGAAGGGAGAAGGTTAAGGAAAAGGAAGGAGAAGATTCCTAAAAACCTTAAGAGGGAAGCTAACGATAAGGAGATGGATGGTTTCACTAAACGAGTCCTCAGAATCCCAATCGAAAAACCTTTTGATGAAGCTTACTTCACACACCGGTTGTGGATGTTCTTCAGAGAAACAAAGGTAACTGAGGAGGACATTAGGAGAATGTTTCATCAAGTCAGAGGAAAGATGAAACACAGGATCACATTGACGAAGAAGAGTGATCCTGGGAAGTTTGCAATACCATGCATAGTCAAGGGTGTTGAATTTCCCCATTCAATGTGTGACACAGGAGCATCGGTTAGTATCCTCCCTAGGATCATGGCGGACCAGCTTGGTTTGACCATCGAACCCTCAACAGAATCCTTCACCTTCGTGGATCTTTCAGAGAAACAATCCGGAGGCATCATAAGAGATCTGGAGGTACTGATTGGTAATGCCCTTGTCCCTGTAGATTTTCATGTCTTAGACATCGAGCTTAACTGGAACTCTTCACTTCTGCTTGGAAGATCCTTCCTAGCTACAGTAGGAGCTGTATGTGACATGAACAAAAACAAATTGTGTCTAACGCTCATAGACCCAAACATCCACTACGATCCCATCCGACCTAAGAGAAATGTAATTAATTATGTGGATTATGGGAAAGAACTCGGCTTCATTGGCGCATGCCATTGTGGAGCAGAGTATGAAACAGAGTACTCGGAATCGATCGACACCACAACCTTTCCATCGATCGATTCCAATGTGTCAATGGTGACCGATGACCACAACAATACGTCACTCGACGTAATGCACCCACTTGACCATTTCTCTTCACCTAATCATTGCTACCAACATTTTGCCTTCCAACCTCCAACCAGGAGAGGACATGATGATTATTCCATAGGCAGTTAGGCAGACAATGGTTTCCATGAAAGTTTTGCAGTTGACACTGTAATTACTTCACCTCATGAGGAACATACCGAGGAATACGATGAGGATTACTGGAAAGAACGTGCAATAGAAATGTCTTTGCAGGATGAAAGACTTGAAACACACAACTTCACCAACACGTTTCCAACATCGTTCGACGCTGTGCACTCCACATCGGTCGATACCCACCCTCGTCCAGCAAAACAACCGCTCACATCGATCGACACCAGTAAAGGAACATCGATCGATATTCGCGCCGCAGCGAAAATTCAGGAGCAGGAGAATATTCCCTCCCTAACTAGGTTTACAGATACCTATATAAATCGTTTTGCACCCCCGAAACCACCTACACACATCAGAGAAAACACACAAGCAAATAAGATGAACACTCTTCCTTCTACATCAACAGAAAAATCCATGAAGAGCAATCATCTCAAGAACACAAATTCTGCAGAAATTACTCTGCCATCGATCGATGTAACTGTATCTACATCGATCGATACTACTCTAAACCCTAATCTCTCTATTTCTAAAAAGAATAATTATGCAAACATTGATTACGGTTTTCTAACACCTGATGAATTTGGTATTTTCAGGGATCCAGATGGCAACGCACGTGCAATGGATGGAAGGATTTTACAAGTGTCCAGAGAGGACATAGCAGACATCCTTCAAGTAACCAATGGACCCGACAACCTGTTCTCACAGCAACGTGGCACTCCAGACGTCATTCTAACAGATCCCAACAACCACGCAGGAGTCACCACAACAGAGACCAACCCAGATCTATCACGCCAACCAAAAGGGCAAGCATCGATCGACGGTATCATGGAGACATCGATCGACAGGGTAACACCAACGTCGATCGATATGGATAATCCGACGTCGATCGACAGACGCTATGAATGTGGGAGCCGCGCTTTCGACATGTATGGAGCCAGAAAGTTCACTTGGGAACAAAGGGACGAATATGGAGTCTACAGAGATGAGCGTGGACACGCACGAAGCGCAGCTGGTGAGATGATACCTGTCACAAAGGACAACATCAGGAAAATACTGGAAAGAGCATCTCTTTTTGAAGAGAGCCACATCTGTCTTCCAGAACATGCCACTTCCTTCACACTCACAAGACTGGCACCAGAACTCTACACCAAAGAAGAAATCGATGAAATGGTGTTTGGTATTTGTGGAGCTCAGGAGAAACTGGGAGAGGAGCTCAAAACACTGGTAGATGAAACACATCAGCCTTTGGATAGAGGCTACAATGAGCTTTTCAGATGTATGGCAGAAATGAGGACAGAAATTGATAGTTTACGTCAGCAATTTGAGAAGGAAGCTACGACCTCAGCATCGATCGACGCACCATTTGCAAAATCGATCGACGTCAGTCTTCTTACAGCTCAAACCCTTGCAGAACCGCGATGCTCAACACAACACAGGGATGAATGGGAAGTCTCATACATCGACACAAGGATAAACGACGTTTACTGCCCTCTCAACAACAACGTGGACTGGCTAAGCACCAAAATCGAGCTACTACAGCAAGACCTGGACACCATTCGCAAGAAGGACCAACATCCAGCCACATCGATCGACATGTGCACCTTCACATCGCTCGACGCCAAAGTCTCAGCAATGAATGAGAGGCTGAGGACTTACGAGGATATGCATGACCGTTTTATATCACCAGTCATGATAGATTTAAACAAATTGTCTAGTCAATTACTTGATGCCCAAAAGGATATTGAGAACATTACTAATCAAAGTTTTTTGCAGGAAAAATCAACATCGATCGACAGGCTAAGAGGACCCTGGATCGATGGCAGGAACCTGTGGAGTTACTTCCTTACACAGCAGCAGAAGTTGACAAGATCACATCCAAGATCTACACTGCTCTAGACAACATGGAGGAACGACTTGACAAACGCTGCGATGACATCTACTTTCCATTCGACAACAAAATCAGTGGACTAGACAACCACGCAGAATGGCTACAGAAAGAAGTCAAAGCCATTCAGAGGCAACTCGCAGCTCAACATCAGATATCAGCATCGATCGACAGGACAAAGGCAAAATCGATCGACGGCAACTCACCGAGATCGACCAACGAACACATAATCGCATCGATCGACGCCGAGTCTACAACAATCGGCGAGCAGCTGATACACAAGACAGTGGAGTCAATGCAAAAGGAACTGACAGATCTTTCAGCATACGCCTATGACAACATAGGCTGGCACCAGGTCAGCATTGACAACATTCAAGAAAGGCTACAGAACATCTCCAATGTACTTGGGAAGATGGATGACAAATGGACGAGAAATGATGAGGCCACAAGAAGTTTCATTGCATCATGGTCCAGAATGCGCAGAGATGACGTGGATGCTTGCTTTCCAACAAGCAGCTGCTTCTCCACCCAATAGCCAATCACTACCACAGTCAAGCTAAATGACTATAACCAAGCGCTGAGTGGGAGGCAACCCACTATTAGGTATTTTACTTTGGTTTTATTAGCTAGCATTTAATTTCTTTCGTCTTATTTCTTTCAGATTTAGGAGACCCAAGTAGGAAGACCTTAATATTGACCGACGACGAGACGTCGACATCGTTCGACATAGGCAACCACACGACGATCGATGTAACACTTACCCATCGATCGATATCTAACCGGTCAGATGTATCTTACCTACTTGTTACATTTCGTACATCATACACTTTTCATCATAACTCCGGCTGAGTTTCACTGGGACAGTGTAATTTAAGTCTGGGGGGAGATTTACTGATATAATTTATTTTATTCTTACGTAAAAAGGAATTTCAAATAAATTATGCTTAGCTATCGAAAATAGGGACTATAATCTTATACTGGTTTAAACATGAATATCTAACCAATCTTTAGCACCATTTTAGATTTACCGATTGCAGATAGCACTAAAGATGCTAAAGCAGATCAACCTATCAACTACACACTTGCCTTGAACCGTATGAAGTAACCAAAGCTGATTTCCAACACTAAACCTGACATAACCGCTTGTCTTGGGGCTTGGTATACATGGGATCGGATTCTTCAGATAGGTCTGGAAGGTAACGCCTGGTTTTAGATTATTTATCACATTTTCTCTCTCTAGATTTCGACCCTAGATTAGTTCCATTGAAAAAAAAATATAATAATAAATAATAAAAAAAATATAAGAAAGATCTATTGTTTAATTAGGATGAGTCTGAACAGGACTTGGTGGCTAAAACCATTAAGGCTTGATTCATAAAGACTAAAATAAAAGAGTTTGAAACGGGACTTGGAGGCGGCAATCTTCAAGGCTCGCTTTCGCAAAGAACTCTTGGATATAGGTCAAAAAGAAGTGAACAGAACTTGGTGGCAACCACCATTAAGTTTTGATTCATGGAAGCCTGTCCAATCTCGGTCACTCATCCTGCAATGGAAGCAGACTTTGACTCAAGAGAGAAATTTAGAGAGAGAGAAACTAGGAACTAACTTTTACCTGCAACTCCAGATACCTGTCTGAAATCCTTGCATCCTGTGATCGATACTCCCAAGGTAAAGCATTCACTTTATATTTATGCTAAGAAATGAAATCAGTAGAGGGGATGTCAGACGTGAATTGATGAGTTGTGTTATGTTAGAAATGGTTGCTAAGCTAGGATATTGCATAGTGTGCTTTTGTGATTAGGACTGTTTAAATGTGGTTGGAAAATGGTTGAGGAAAGATTTCTATGTTTTTAAAATCTTAAGTTCCCAAATATTTTCAAACCTCTTTCAGAGAGACTGCCTGTATGTTTTGCTTGAGGACAAGCAAAAGAGTAAGTCTGGGGAAGTTGATATACCCTGGATTTGACCCATTTTTATCCATGGTATATTACTATTTTACTATATATATATATCTATGTTTTCTACTCTTCTAGGTATGTTTTCAGGTTCAGGTGCATTTCGGAGTAAAGCTATGACTTTGGAGCATTTTGGAACATAAAGGACATTTCACCCGAGCTGACCACTTAGAGGTCGACGAGAGGAAGAATAATCGATCGATTCGCATCAGTGCTGACGATCGATATCAGGAAATGCCTCGACAGATGAAGATTAATATCGATCGATGTACACATGTACCGTCGATCGATGTCGAGACACCAGACGCGACATTTTGGATTCAGCAGACTTAAAAACCAAGGCCAAGCCAAATTACCAAAATGCCCTGACGAGTTTTTAACCTAGTAGAATATATACTGCCTAAGTGTTTGACGGCAGGGAGAGCTTTTCTTTTCTAGACCTAGTTTTGTTACAAGTTTCATTTGGGAGAGAAGATCACTTGTGATTGGAACTCCTTGTTTCATTTCTTTATCATCTATTCTATGAGTTTCTATTTATCCATTGATATGAATTGCTTTGCTATGTCTGAGTAGTTCAACTGTTAGATCCAGGGTTCAGATAGGTTTGTGGGATTAGCCCCAAACTATAGATCTGCCTTGTTGTGATATTCATGATAGATTTGTATTCATTGCTTGTTTTAGCCTAGCTAACTAGAACATGATCATAGGATTGCATATTCAAGCACCCTTGTTATCCCATCCTGACATCTATCTATCATACTAGGATTGCTAGAGAGGGCTAACCGCCAATTTAGAATCTTAGTAGAGCATTTTCATACTCGCGCATAGGCCTGGCTAGAACCCATCGATCGATATCCTCAATTGACAATCGATCGATGTTGGCAAAAGTGTATCGGTCGACGTCTTAATAGACTATCGATCGACACTCTCTTGTGTCTGCATCTAACCGGTGAGACACAAGATCTAGTCTGTTAACCAGTGGTACATGCGACAGCTGATCACTGAGTTAAGCGAATGTGCTCTAATATATTATGCATGCAACAGTTAGGCATCTATAGGAATTATAATCTCCAACACCTGAATAGTGGCCCTGCATCTAATATCATTTCCAACCTAAGTTACATTTATTATTTACTCGCTAGTTACTATTGCAATTTTATTTAAAACATTACAACCTTTAGAATTAATAAAGACTAGATTTAATTGTTCCCTAGCTCCTTGTGGATGCGATCCCTAAGTACTACATCTGAACCTCTTTTGATGAGAGTAACACTCCTTAGGGTAATTTGAGTGGTATCAGATGGTGATGATAGTATTTTTGCTGATGAATATACTGGTCAAGATACTGGTGAAGAGTGGGATGAAGATAGTAACGCTGCTGATGATGTTCAAGCAGCTGCTGATGATGTTCAAGCAGCTGCTGATGATGTTCAAGCAACTGCTGATGTTGTTGATGTTGACGATGGTGTAAACTACAATGATTATGGTAAAGTGAAAGATGAGGATTCTGAAGAGGATGCAAATGAAACGCTTTATGATGGTCATAAAGCACAATGCTCTGGTGGTGAAGGAAGATCGTTGTCCTTAAAGGACAATATATATGTCGGTCAGAGTTTTGCTAGTAAGGCTGAGCTTGTTCCAAAGCTGAAGTCTGTATGTGGCTAAGTGTCGTGTTCAAGGATGTGGTTGGAAGCTTAGATCGAGTGTGAAGCATGGGCCGAAGACATTTTGGGTAACAAAATATTTGAAAACTCATACATGTTCAGTGACGGATCGAATGGCTCAATGGAAACATTATACTCCGAAATATGTTGCAAGACTATTGATATATCGGGTTGGGATTATAGATGGGCTTACTCTGAAGCATATCAAAGACGCCATGAGGAACATGTTTAGGATGAAGCTAGATTACAACACTTCGTACAGAGCTTTGTTATCTGCGCAAGAGTTGGTGAGAGGAACAACAGAAGATGGATATGAGAATCTTCATTCTTATTTGCGTCAGATCGAGATATCGAATCCGGGTACTGTCACATGTCTTGATAAAGATGGTGAAAACAGATTTAAGTATCTATTCCTATCTTTTGGAGCTTCGATAGCTGGTTTTACCTATCTTAGGAGGGTTATTGTGGTGGATGGGACTCATCTACGTGGGAAGTATGAAGGAGTTATGCTAGTTGCGGCTGCCAAGACGGTAATTTTCAGATTTTTCCATTGGCTTTTGCGACTGTGGATGCGGAGAATGATGAGTCGTGGGAATGGTTTTTTACCCAATTGCGGAGATGTGTTTCTGATCAGTATGCTTTTGTGATAGTTTCTGACAAGCACGGTTCCTTTAAGAAGGCGTGTGAGAAGGTTTTCCCTTGGGCAAGACGAGGAATATGCTATTATCATCTACAACAGAACATGGTCCAAAAGTTCAAGGGAAATCAGATGTTGTACTTGGTCAAAGGCGCTGCTTATGCACATACACTTTTCGATTTTAACCGATACATGGATGAGATACGGAGTATCAACCCCAACCTTGAAACATATTTGGAGAATTCTGACGTCTCGTTATGGTCATGAGTTTAATTTCAAGGTGACATATACAATATAAAGACTAGCAAGATCGCAAAATCTATCAACTCCGCACTTAAGCCAGCCAAAGGATTCCCAGTCTCATTCCTTTTAGAATTTATACGCGAGAAGCTTGGAAGGTGGTTCTTTAAAAGGAGAGAAGATGCTTTGAGTCTCACTTCACATCATAATCGGGGAGTTGAAAACTTGTTGGCTATTCGTGAAGAGTATGCAGATATGATGAATGTGGAGCGTATTGATGGTTGGCAATTTGTTGTGAGAGGAGGACATCGAGATTGTGTTTATGACTTGGAACTTCGAAGGTGTCAATGTAGTGTGTTTGATATTGAGAAGATACCTTGTTCACATACCATTGCAGCTGCAAAGGATGCAAATATTCATGTCTCTACGCTTGGATGCCCATCCTATTCAAAGAATTATCTTTATGCAGCATACGCGGCAAATATATATCCCAAAAGTGACTTTTTGGAATCTCCCAACACTGATGACACATCACCTGCCAATGAAGAATGAGCTTGTAACGCACGTAAATGTCTTCCTCCAGATGTCAAGCGTGGTCCGGGTAGGCAAAAGAAGTCGAGGTGGCAGTCTTGGCTATAAATTTCCAGGATAAGGGAAAACCAACCGCGAAATTTGCACAAGGATTATAGTTGCTCCTAGTGCAAACAATCGGGTCACACTCGTCCTAACTGTCTAGGTTAAACATGTGTTGTCAGTCTTATTGCTTTAGATGTTGTCTTATGTCTTATGTGTGAAACTTATTAGTTGTATTGTTACTTTGGATGTTGTCTTATTTCTTTGGATGTTGTCTTATTGTCCTGGATGTTGTCTTATGTCTTATGTCTTATGTGTGGAACTTATCAGTTGTATTATTGCTTTGGATGTTGTCTTATGCTTTGGATGCTGTCTTATGTCTTATTTCTTATGTCTTAATGTGTTAGTCTTCTGTTACATAATGCAGACTTCTTTTGTAGTCTTCTTTTGCAGAACGCATACTTCTTTTATAGTCTTTTTCTAAAGAAGACTAATGCGTAAGTCTCTTAGTTGTCTCAAAGTTGTATGTTTGGTCGAATATGAGCTAAAAAGACTAATATACTGATAAAAAGATGATGTCTAGATAGTAATCGAGTAGCAAACTTCTGTAAAAGTCTTATGTAAAAGAGGACTAATACTTAAGTCTGCTGCAAGCAAATTACATAAGTTTGTTACAACCAAAAGCGTGCTACATCAGCCTGTTACTCACAGCACAATACAATAGTTGTGGGAACCGAAATTCGCACTGTCGATTTCCGTTTAAATAAGGAAACTAGGAAAACCCTAATTTCCCAGAGGACCCGGATATCTGCTAATTACCACACGTCAAGCAATCAGAACACGAGAATAACAACGATAAAGTATAAGAAATCGAAAAAGAGAGCAAAGAAGATCTTATTCCGAATTTGCGTATGAGTGTTTACAACAAGGTATAAGCCTGGGCTCGAGAGCTGTCGGCGAGATTCCTAGTTCTAGCAACCCTAAGACGGCTAAACCTAATTGAGTCGCAGCTCGAAATAACAAAAAACGGAAAATTGCCTAAATTGCTCTAAGTGCTAAGTTTGCTCTGAAAAAGTTCTCTCCCCATGCTCCTCGCCTAGGACTCCTTATATACTAGCTCCAAGGACAGTTTACGCGTTTACTCTTCTGCCCTTAAGCCGTCATAGCATAAAAATAGAGATATTCCATTTTTCCCGATCTTCACAATTATCTTCAAAACTTCCGTATTTATCCGCGGAAACTTGACATTTATCCTTCCTTGTGGACCAAGCGTAAACCGTGCTGTGGTTTACGGGCTTTTGGTTAAGAAATCATAGGATGGGCCTCGAGTCGTGTTTTAGGTCCCTTTGGGCCGTCTTCCGACTCAACACGTTTACTACGAATTCTTTCGATAAAGAACGAACTTTCCGCGGTTATTAATTCGCAAAGTTTGATCGATGATTTAGAATAGCGGAAACATAGACTGAGCTTGCTACGGTCTTCGGGAGATAGCATTTGATGGTTTGACGAGAATGCATGGATTGATGTCTGTCGATGTTCGGAAGGGTTCAATCGCTACCCAGCGACCGAACTTTGGCTCGAGCCTGGTTGCTACGTAGCGACCGAGCGGGACGAGCGCTCAGTCGCTACGTAGCGACCGAGCTTGGCAGAGCTCAGTCGCTACGTAGCGACCGAGCTTGGCAGAGCTCAGTGGCTACGTCGCGACCGAGCTTTGGCTCGAGCTCGGTCGCTACGTAGCGACCGAGCGGGACGAGCGCTTGGTCGCTACGTAGTGACCGAGCTTTGGCTCGAGCTCGGTCGCTACGTAGCGACCGAGCGGAACGATCGCTCGGTCGCTACGTAGCAACCGAGCTTGGCCGAGCTCGGTCGCTACGTAGTGACAAAGCGGGACGATCGCTCGGTCGCTACGTAGCGACCAAGCGGGACGATCGCTCGGTCGCTACGTAGCGACCGAGCTTTGGCTCGAGCCCGGTCGCTACGTAGCGACCGAGCGGGACGAGCGCTCGGTCGCTACGTAGCGACCGAGTTTTGGCCTGAGCTCGGTCGCTTCGTAGCGACCGTGCTTTGGCTTGAGCTTGGTCGCTACGTAGCGACCGAGCGGGACGATCGCTCGGTCACTATGTAGCGACCGAGCGGGACAGATGTTCGGTCATTGCGTAACGACCTGTTTCGAGCTTTCGTCGGACGTCTCGATTCTTTCTTCCGTAAAGCTTTTTCGTAAGGAAGAATCTATTTCGAAAAGTACCCTTCGAAGAAATTCTTATTTTCTTCCTCGGACGTTTTGAATGTTAAATTTGTCGTAACCGTTTTTGACCCCAACAGTTAGACCCCCAGCCCGTTAGAGTTGTGACTCTAGCGGGCGGATAGATGACTTTGACAAGGTTAAGCGTATTGGACGAAATTCACATTTTAAACTCCGCGGACAAAAGTTGTCGAGACAATATTCCGTACCCATACTTCTATAAGTAGTGAGCTCTTGTCATTCATTTTCTTCACACTTTCCCTTCTTCATTCCTTCAAAAACCTCTCTAGTTTCATAACTTTCCTTTCAACATGTCTTCCTCCCAAGGTGATAAGAGAGATTCCGACGTCGAGATGGGCGAGGCCACTTCTCCGGCTCCAGTTCTAACTTCTCCGGCTGAAGCGCCGGCTTGTGTTGCCGATCATCTTTCTCTCCGAGAGAAACTAGTTCGTCGCCAAGCCGAGAAAGAACTAGCTCAAGCTGGCTCCGAGTTCCCGTCTTCTTCCGCGCAGGTCGTTGCCCCGTGTCAGGAGACCGAGGTCATGGCTTCTCTTCCGCAAGCCCTACCTCCGGGATCTTCCACGACTCCGATCCTTGTCGAGGACAAGGAGAAGGCCGCTGACTCTATGCCTCCTCCTCCAGCCAGGAAAGAAATCGTTCTGGCATTGCGTGCTCCTAGCGCTGTCCTGGCTACTCAGCCTAAGAGCCGCAAGAGAAAACTTGCCAAGAGTGGTGACGGGGAGAATTCGCAGCAAGGTGGATCGAGCCTAGCATCGGGACTTCGCGGAAAGGTTTGTCTCTTGTTCGAATTCTCGATCGTCTTTTGTGCATTTTTTCTCGGGCTTAGTCTTAAGAATTTTTTTTTGTTCGCAGTTCATATCATTGATCGATGGGATGATCAGCGAGTGTGGTTCTGAGACCTGTCGCCTTTCCGAGGAGTTGATGGAGCTTCAGGGCAGATGGTCTGAAACCGAGACCATGCTGACGGCTGTCAAGGACTCTCACTCTGCGAAAGTGTCGAAACTCGAGGTCGCGATAGGAGAGCTCGAGAGGGACCTTGGGAAGACGGCGAGTTCCTTGCTTAAGGAAAAGAAGGCCAGGAAGGCCAAATCCTCGGAGCTGCGTCGACTCCAGCGTCAGATCGAGGGTGACGCGGGACTAGCGAGCTGCGGGATCCAAGAGGCTACGGATGCCCTTCGCGCGGAGTTTCAAGCTCGCTTGGCAAAGATTTCTGCTTCCCTGGGTTCCCTCGAGTGTATCCAGAGCAGGGATCTAGCATTGGCGACGATTGAGGGCGGGATGGCCGTGGTTCGGTCGTTCCAAAGTGAGACTCCCCCGACCTTGGAGGCCGAAGAGGCCCGACTGTCCGGCTGCAAGGGAGATATGGCGGCCGAGGATGGAGATTTTGGTCTCATCCTGGCCGACCTGAAATCCGCGTGCTTCCTTCCGACGTGTTCAGAAGACCCAGAGGGGAATGACCCGATGGTCGGAGAAAACGGAGGTGGCGCGGCTCCAGGCTCAGACGAGGCAGCGGGTGAAGAGGGGGCGTGAGTTCTGAGGATGACTTGGGTTAGATCTCTTGCGAGAGATTTTTTTTATGTTTTTATGTTTCGGCCTTGAATGGCCTTGTTTGTATTTCGGGACTGGCCGTGTGTGGCTTTGAATCCCTGCTGCTCCGCGGCTTTCTTTTTATGGTAATCGGATAGCGCTTTTTATGAGTTTGTGAATAGTGGGGAGGAAGGTGATGAGTTGTCGTCTCATATCCTTCTTCGATTGTGAAATGTTTTATTCGAGATCTGTTTCAAGAGTTCTTCCGCGAGGTGTGAACTCTGCGGGGGTGCTGAAGATGTCGAACATAAACATAGAGGCATGGTTTAAGAATCTCTTATCTTTCGATATCATGCCTTCGAGATGTTAGAGACCAGTGCGCTGGGTTTTAGGGCAAGACCTAGGTTTACTTTCGGTTTAAGGAATGTGCGGTGACTAACCGGCTATCGTTTTTCCTGTCGCGATTTCTTCCTGATTCGTATCGATGTAAAGTCCGCGATAGGTTCTCGGCTTATACGACTTGTTTGATACGAATCGAGCATCTCTCCGGAGACCGGAAGTGCTAGACCAAAATTTCGGATTTCTTTTATAGCGCTATTATCCTTGTGTCGGATGTAAGAGAGTCATCTCCGTGAGATGGCTATGTCTGTTTCGGACGTTTGTGAATTCGATGTGATCAGCATCAGACTTGGTGGCGAGTGCCGTTGTGTTTGAATATTTTGCGCAAAATAAGTGTTAACGTGTGCATATATATGTCTTTTTTGTAACGGAGGATTCGTTTGTTCGGAGGAAATAACCTTTGAGGCATCTTTTACGACGTCTCGCGATGCTAAAGGTTGCTTCTCCCAAGCAGCCGACTAATTTCCGAAGACCTCGTTCTGATTTTACGGGTGAGGATGTTTTGATAAGTCGAAAACACAAAGAGAGTGGTAAGAAATTTTTTCGATTTTTGGGAGTATACGAGTATACGTACCCACTCCCCCCTTTTTAATGAGGGGGGGACAGCTGAATTTGCCTTTCGACAAACTGCCTACGTACTCCTTGCGGAGATCAAGCCGTCTCGTAGTTCAGTGATTGCGGGTTAGTTTGTTTAGTGATAGTATTTTTTGAGATGCATCGCGTTCCAGGTTCTAGAAATTTTTATGCCCTGCATGTTGGCTATTTCGTAAGAACCTGGTCGGACGACTTTTTCAATTTTATAGGGACCTTCCCAGTTTGCTCCGAGTTTTCCCGCGTTTTGTTCAGCGATGTTTTGGAAGACTTTGCGAAGGACCAGATCTCCCTGATTGAACCTACGATTTCGCACATTGGAAATATAGTATTTTGCAGCGGCGTGCTGGTAGTTTTGAATTCGGATGAGCGCTCGATCTTGGCGCTCGTTAATGAGGTCGAGATCATCCAAGAGCATAGCATCGTTGAGTTCCTCTCGTTCGGGTAATAACCTTTTTCGAACACCGGGAAATTCAGCTTCCGCAGGAATCATGCATTCCGTGCCGTATACCAGAGCGAAGGGAGTTTCTCCCGTTGCTCGCCTTGGGGTGGTACGGTGAGACCAGAGGACTCCCTCGAGTTCGTCGGCCCATCTGCCTTTTTTGGCCTCTAAGCGTTTCTTCAGTCCGTCGAGAATGGTCTTGTTGATTGTTTCAGCCTGTCCGTTGCACTGCGGATATCTGGGAGTTGACTTGTTGAGTCGTATCTTCCATTTTTCCCAGAATGCTTCGAATCGGGTGGAGATGAACTGAGACCCGTTATCGGTTACGATCTCGTAAGGAACTCCATGCCTACAGATGATGTTTTTCCATACGAAATTCTTGACTTGGACGTCCTTTATACTTGCGTACGAGTCCGCGTCTACCCATTTTTAGAAAAAGTCGGTAAGGACTAGAAGGAAACGCTTTTGCTTTGAATTATGCAGAGGTCCGACAATATCCATGGCCCAGCGCATAAAGGGGTAGGGCGATGTGATGGAGGAAAGAACTTCGGCTGGTTGTCGGATGGTTGGTGCATGCCTTTGGCATTTTTCGCATTTTCGTGCGAATTTTTCGCAATCTCCGATCATTGTCGGCCAATAGTATCCATGGCGTTTGATTTTCACGGCTAGTGATCTTCCGCCGGAATGGTTGCCGCAGGAGCCGGAATGTATTTCCTCCATTACTTTTCTCGCCTTTTCTCCTTCCAGGCACGTCATGAGTGGTCCGGAGAATCTCCATTTGTAGATTTCACCGTCCACTGTTACTTAGCGTGCGGCCTGTGTTCGGATCTTGCGAGCTGCCCATTTTTCGGCAGGTAGTTGCCCGTCGACGATGTAGTCTCTAATCGTCTGAAGCCATGGGGTATCACAGCCGTAATCAGATTGCTCTGATGGTGGTGGTATGATAATTTCTTCTTTGTCGTCTTGGCCTTCTATGAGATTGACGACGATTGGTGGTCCGATGCTCGGATGTTCGATGAACTCGACCGGAATTACCCTTTTGAGTCCTGGATCGGAACTTGATGCTAGGGCCGCGAGGGCGTCCGCCTGGACATTCTCGGAACGGGGGATCCGCGTAAGGGCAAAACAGTCGAAGTCTTGAGCTAGACCTTGGACCAGTTTGAGGTACGCGTCCATCCTTTCGTCTCTGGCTTCATAATCTCCGCTGAATTGACTGGCCACTAACTGGGAGTCGAAGTAAGCGTGGAGATTACGTATTTTTAATCCGTGAGCCAAATGTAGCCCTGCGATTAATGCCTCGTATTCAGCCTCGTTGTTCGAGGCATGGAATTCCAGCCTGAACGATTGTTCCAAGATCTCGCCCGTCGGAGAAGTGAGACGGATTCCGATACCCGATCCTTGCTTGGATGAGGATCCGTCGACGTGGAGGAGCCATGTGGAATTTGGTTCCTCATTGGTTATTGTTCCCGTTGGAAGTTCGACCAAGAAGTCTGCGAGCACTTGTGATTTTGCGCTTGTCCTCGGTCGGTATTCGATGTCATACTCGCTCAACTCGACCGCCCACTTAGCCAATCGGCCTGATTGACTTGGGCTATGCAAAATTGTCCGTAAGGGAAAAGTCGTGAGGATGACAATCGTGTGGGATTGGAAATATGGTCTTAGTTTTCGGGCCGATGTTACGACCGCGCATGCCAATTTTTCCATCAACGGATACCTAGATTCGGCATCCAGCAAGGTTTTGCTTATGTAGAAAATAGGTTTCTGCTCCCCGCGTTCTTCCCTGATGAGGACTCCGCTTACGGCCGTTGCCGACACAGCGATGTACAAGAATAAAGGTTCCCCTTCCACGGGTTTTGCGAGGACTGGAGGAGTAGCTAAATAGCGCTTAAACTGTTGGAAGGCGTTTTCGCACTCCTCCGACCATTCGAATTTTTTATTTCCTCGTAGGACGTCGTAGAAGGGCAGGCACTTATCTATTGATCGTGAAATAAATCGGTTGAGCGCTGCGATTCTGCCGGTCAGTCTTTGGACTTCCCGCTTATTCTTTGGTGAAGCCATCTCGATTAGTGCGTTGATCTGTTTTGGATTTGCTTCGATACCGCGGTATGTGACCAAGTAGCCTAGGAATTCCCCTGATGCCACGGCGAATCTACATTTTGTCGGGTTGAGCTTCATGTTATGGGAATTTAATTGTGCAAAGCATTCTTCGAGATGTGACACATGATCTCTTGCTTTGAGGGATTTGACGAGCATGTCGTCGATATAAACCTCCATCGTTTTTCCGAGTTGTTTGGAGAACATTCGGTTCACGAGTCGTTGGTAAGTTGCACCAGCGTTCTTGAGGCCGAAGGGCATTACCTTATAGCAAAAAGTTCCGCGATCGGTAATGAACGCAGTCTTCTCGCGATCGTCGGGGTTCATCCTAATTTGATTATAACCTGAGAAAGCATCCATGAAGGATAAGAGTTCGTTGCCCGCTGTTGCTTCTACCAATCGATCGATATGTGGTAGAGGGAAGCTATCCTTTGGACATGCCTTGTTTAGGTCAGTAAAATCTACGCAAACTCGCCACTTCCCGTTCTTCTTTTTGACTACTACGGGGTTGGCGAGCCAGTCCGGGTATCTTACTTCTGTTATCGACCCAACTTTAAGCAATTTTTCGACCTCATCGTTTACTGCGGCAGCACGTTTGAGTCCTAGCTTCCGTCTTTTCTGTTTGATGGGTTTGAATGTTGGGTCGATATTCAGCTCGTGACATGTTATGTTAATGTCGATCCCCGGCATATCTTCCGCAGCCCATGCGAAAGTATTGAGGTTCTTTTTAAGACAGGTTACGAGTTCTGTTCTTAAAGGCTCGCGGAGATTGGCTCCAATCTCGACGCAGCGTTCTGGGAAGGCTTCGTCGAGACAGATCGTTACCACGGGTTCGCATGTTGGCTCGCGTTTTTCATCTAGAGCTGCGATGCTGCGAGATTGCCAGAAGAGTTCCGCTGAATCCTGACTTCGCGTATCTTTGCTGGCGGTGTTTTTCCCCACTTTTCTAGGAGTGATTTCGAGGATCAGTCTCTTTCGTTTTAGTTCTGCGGCGAAACAAACCTGTGAAACTCTCGGATTTCCCCAAATTACCTCGACTCCGTAAGGGGTCGGGAACTTGAGGCAAAGATGGTAGGTTGATGGGATTGCGCGCATGGTGTTCAGCCATGGCGTTCCCATGATAACGTTGTAAGATGCGGGACGGTCAACGAATAGAAACTCTGTGACGTTCGTCACGGTTCCGGCTTTGACAGCGAGACTAATCGATCCATAGGCCATGGTTGTTTCCCCCGAAAGTCCTAGCAGTGGGCTTGGGCATTTCGTGACTTTGGATTGATTGATCCTCATCTTTTCAAGAGTGCCTTTGAAGATGATATCGGCCGAGCTTCCGGTATCGATTAGCACTCTAGCGACGTCGATATCTTGAATCATCAACTCGATAACAAGGAGATCGTTTCGAGGTTTGGCTCGATCGCCCGTTGCTCCCCCCTTGAATGAGATGACGTTCGCACACGTCGAATCTTGCATATCGTTCCTGATCGTTGAGTGGCTTTTGCGGGTTAGATTGATCCGTACCCCCCCTCCTTCTAGCGCCAAACTGTGGGAACCGAAATTCGCACTGTCGATTTCCGTTTAAATAAGGAAACTAGGAAAACCCTAATTTCCCAGAGGACCCGAATATCTGCTAATTACCACACGTCAAGCAATCAGAACACGAGAATAACAACGATAAAGTATAAGAAATCGAAAAAGAGAGCAAAGAAGATCATATTCCGAATTTGCGTATGAGCGTTTTCAACAAGGTATAAGCCTGGGCTCGAGAGCTGTCGGCGAGATTCCTAGTTCTAGCAACCCTAAGACGGCTAAACCTAATTGAGTCGCAGCTCGAAATAACAAAAAACAGAAAATTGCCTAAATTGCTCTAAGTGCTAAGTTTGCTCTGAAAAAGTTCTCTCCCCATGCTCCTCGCCTAGGACTCCTTATATACTAGCTCCAAGGTTGGTTTACGCGTTTACTCTTCTGCCCTTAAGCCGTCATAGCATAAAAATGGAGATATTCCATTTTTCCCGATCTTCACAATTATCTTCAAAACTTCCGTATTTATCCGCGGAAACTTGACATTTATCCTTCCTTGTGGACCAAGCGTAAACCGTGCTGTGGTTTACGGGCTTTTGGTTAAGAAATCGTAGGATGGGCCTCGAGTCGTGTTTTAGGTCCCTTTGGGCCGTCTTCCGACTCGACAAGTTTACTACGAATTCTTTCGATAAAGAACGAACTTTCCGCGGTTTTTAATTCGCAAAGTTTGATCAATGATTTAGAATAGCGAAAACATAGACTGAGCTTGCTACGGTCTTCGGGAGATAGCATTTGATGGTTTGACGAGAATGCATGGATTGATGTCTGTTGATGTTCGGAAGGGTTCAATCGCTACACAGCGACCGAACTTTGGCTCGAGCCCGGTTGCTACGTAGCGACCGAGCGGGACGAGCGCTCGGTCGCTACGTAGCGACCGAGCTTTGGCTTGAGATCGGTCGTTTCGTAGCGACCGAGCTTTGGCTTGAGATCGGTCGCTTCGTAGCGACCGAGCGGGACGATCGCTCGGTCGCTACGTAGCCACCGAGCTTTGGCTCGAGCTCGGTCGCTACGTAGCGACCGAGCTTTGGCTTGAGCTCGGTCGCTACGTAGCGACTGAGCGGGACGATCGCTTGGTCGCTACGTAGCGACCGAGATTTGGCTCGAGCTCGGTCGCTACGTAGCGACCGAGATTTGGCTCGAGCTCGGTCGCTACGTAGCGACCGAGCTTTGGCTTGAGCTCGGTCGCTACGTAGCGACCGAGCTTGGGCTCGAGCTCTGTCGCTACGTAGCGACCGAGCGGGACGGACGTTCAGTCGCTGCGTAACAACCTGTTTCGAGCTTTCGTCAGACGTCTCGATTCTTTCTTCCGTAAAGCTTTTTCGTAAGGAAGAATCTATTTCGAAAAGTACCCTTCGGAGAAATTCTTATTTTCTTCCTCGGACGTTTTGAATGTTAAATTTGTCGTAACCGTTTTTGACCCCAAAAATAGTCTGGTACAAAAGCCTACTACATCAACCTACATATATCCGATGAGGAAAGTCACCAAAAAATTTCATACTTTCTCTCACTTCTACCCAAAGAAGTGGATTAACCGTAGTCATAGACACTGAGATGCTTGTAAACATCTTTCTCTGTGTCGTTTTATGCTGGTCTCATCAAATATCTCACTCGCCATCTGAGACCTGATTGTCTTGATCTTCTTATCACACAGCTCCTGAGGTGGAAATGGCATGCCAAGTGCATAACATTCTATATACTTCAAGCAATAACTCCACAGTCACCACTTTGTTTGTTTTGTGGCACCCCGGATTCACGCTCATGTGTGAATCAACCGTGTACAACTCCTTCTCCCCACCGATAGATAACATATGCAGCATGTACAGTAGCATGTGTGCAATAGGCTTTACGGTCTTAGCAATTTCTGCATCCTCAGTGTAAGCAACATCACTATCCCAGATCACTATGTGTCTCCTCGGGATTGATATCCAGCAAGCTACCCAATGATCGTTCTTGACAAATAATGGCGCATATATATCATCAATCTCCAACGCCCATGTCTTATTTGATCTGTTATACGCTGTTTCCTCGCCTGTGTAGTAGTCTAAGGCGTCATGAGGGAGTAGTTTACCTAAGCAGTCAGGATTGGCAGGAGACGCCAGAAACTCTGAGTACTTTGCTGTCCACATTTGAGTACATACAGCATCTAATATGCAAATTCTGTCGGACCTAAACCATTCCGGGTGCTTTGTGTATCGGAAAGAGATTAATTCCAGCATCCATGTGCTGTATTTACAACATTAGAGACTCCTACATCAGAGAAATCTACATGCGAAAGAAGTCTACATGAGAGAGAATTCTACATACCGTGTCAATCAACCATTTGTAGGAGTTAGTAGTATGTAGAACCAATGACTTGAAGAACCAGGCACCTTCTGTCGCCATTTGCTGTCAATAATCAAATTTAATAAATAAAACACTACCAAGTCCTTTATATAAAGATAAATTATATGATGTTAGATGACTTACGGGTCAAGTTTCACCCAATCAAGAAGAGCATAGAGCTTTTGGCGATCAACACCAGCAAATGGGTTATATCCCTGGCCTCGCTTCGGCTGGTTAGGTATGATAACTTTTGCCGTGATGTTTCCATCAAAAGGAGAGTGCTGAGTAGCAGCAAGCCTACGTTGTCTCTCACTCTTAGCATGGGCCACAATGCAAGCAGCTCTCAGTTTACCAACTTGTTTCAGTTTTTTCACAGAACCATAATCAATGCGTGACTGTTCTTTATCTACTACAACAACACTTAAGCCTCCATTCTCATTTTCACTCTCACTCTGCATTTTTTATCAGCAGATAGAACACATTAATAACAACCACTAATAACAAAATGCATCCTTTTACAATCTTATACAAACCAAAAGAGAACAATCAAAATGCACACGTTTTTCAAACCAAACAAGCTAATATTCCAAGGTTCCAAAACAACATGAAAAAGGTTCCACCGTTCCAAATGCAAATGCAAACAAGTTATTTCTTTTTCACTGATTTTTTGCCCCTTTTCGGATTGATTGGTTTGGGAGATGTTTTGGTACTAACCACAGTGGCTTGGGTGTCTCAAGCTTTGGCTCTTGTTGTCATTCTGTTGGGTTTGGGAACTGTTTCCGCAGCTTTGCTTTCCTCAGATTTGCTTTCCTCAACTTTGCTTTCCTCAACTTTGCTTTCGTCGTCTCTGCTTTCTTCAGCTCTGTCCTTCTTAGCTTTGTCTCCATCAGATTGTTTGCCTCAGGTACATCAGTAGATGAACCAGCTTTGGTCTGGTCTTCCTTCCAACCTTCACGCACAATCTTCTCAACAGCTCCCATCTTCGCAGTAAGGCCCTCAATCATGCGGGATTTGTGTCTTCAGAGTATTCTCGCATCTGCTCAGCCCCTCAACCATATTAGAAGTCAGGCCAGTTAGCCAACGAACTATTTCTGCTTTCATGGTCTCCGTATCCACGCCAGGGGACTCACGAGCCTTCTTGCGTGATTCTGCCTCAGACTGTGCAAGAAGAGGACACTGTCTTCTTGCTTTGCACCATCTGGCCAGCTTCTGTCTTCATCGGATGGATCTCCACCTTCACATTTGTCAACAATTTTGTTCCGAAACACAAAACCCACACACAAATTTATAATATTCAAGCGAAGCCTAATTTTAAGACATAAAAAATTTACGCAAAAGGAACAACCCACACCCTAAATGGATAGCCAATGTTCATGCATAACTGATTTTATAATATAATAAAAATGATTATTTCTATGTGTTTGGCTAAATTTATTGAAATAGAAAGAGTTTTTTTATTTAGTAAAATAATTATATTGATTGAAAAATTAAGTGACAAAAAATGTAATACATTTTTATTATTTTAATTTAAGTTACTATTTTATTCATAAAAACATGTTTTTGAATTATGTTTTTGGCTACGTAATTTTTCACCAGTTAAAACTAAAATTTTAAAAACAAATTAGTAAAAAAAAACCAAAAACCGAACGTTTAACCATAGGCAAAATCCATTATTTTACATTTTTTATTTTATAATTGGCACAAAGTTAATGTTTAAAACTAATAAATAAAAATATGCACTATTATTATTTTGATAATATAATTAATGATGTTATGTATTGTTAAGGTAATATAATTAATGAACTTCTTAAACTGAATGAAATATGAAAAGACAATTAATGTAATTATATTAATAAAATTACTAAAATGACAATTTTTTGATCAAACCTTTCATTCATTCAAATAAAAACAGAGTTTACTCCATTAAGGAGAAGTTTACAGACGGAAGCAAAGCTGATTTTGCCACTAAATCAGCAACATAGTTTTCTAAACAAGGGAAAATTTAAAAGAGATAGATACCAAAGGTTTAACTAGAGCATAAATGTCATAGAGAACACTTTGGAGCTTAAAGTCAATCTTCTTCGCGTTGGTTCCAGGATAGAGAGGTAGCTGCCCAAGTGATGGTGAATGAATAAGTTTTCACTGCTTAACTGTCCCTGTAGATCTCGGGTGCATCACTGGTAGTCTGGTGAATCTGGGATTTCACTATTTTTACTTCCGCGGCTATCTTCGTGATTTAATCACAGAGGTCTCGAATTTCATCGAGATCGTCGCCAGCAGTTTTTCGCGTTTGTCAGCATTTGCTGCGAGTGATTCAAGCATGTTCCTCGACGAGCTTCTATTTGTTCAACCAAGAAGACGTTTTATTCTTCCTCGGATGAACGAAGAATCCATCCGATTCGTGCAGCTCCAGGTCCTTCTTGGATGCACGTCTGCGTACTCGTCCGAATGATCGGACTGATCGCTGGGATCCAAGTTGACTCGTTCGATTTCATTTTCGTCGGCATCCTGCTCGTGAGGCGGAAGATTTTCTGAGTCTTTCCGTGTTGCGACAGAGGTTATCTCGTTGGAATTTTGTCATGACGTGTTTCCCTGTTTGTCCACCGGAGTTGCGAAATCGAGTCTTCTTCTGTGGACTCTGGTGGATCCATGTGGAAGGACGACCCTGGTTCTCGCTGTCAGGGTTTCGACATGTTTAGAGAGAGTGCTGATGACCTTATCCTCTTCTTCCGACTTTCTCGAAAAAGTCGTGAACATCTTCTTAAACTCGTCGAGCACTGTGGTGTTGGTATCAGTGTTGACCATGGAGATGTTCGCTGCCGGAGTTTGATTAACGTTGTCGCTGATAGTGGTGTCGTTGCAAGTTTGTTGATTCTTTTGATCGTCTGTAGACATACTGACCAAGTGTTTTGCGGCTGTGAGTTAGATTGATCTGTATCCCCTCCCCCCTCCTTTTAGCGCCAAACTGTGGGAACCAAAATTTACACCGTTGATTTCCGTTAAATTAGGAAAGGTAAGAGAACCTAACTTTCCTAGAGGTCCAGATTTCTGCTAAGCCAAACGTCAAGTAATCAGACAACGTAAACAGACGAAATCATAAAGTAATATTCCGAATCTGCATGTGAGTGTGTACAAGAAGGTAAGAACCTTGGCCACAAGAGCTGTTGGCGAGTTTCCTAGTTCTATCAACCTAAGACTGCAAAAACCTAATTGAGTCGCAGACGAAGAGTTGTCTATTGCTCTAAATGTTAAATTTGTTGTGTCTCAAAGTTCTCCTTTGCGCTCTCACCTTGGCATCCTTTATATATTCCTCCTAGGTCGGTTTGGGCTTTCCTTTTCTGCCCCCGGGTTGAGTTTATCTCCTTGCAAAAATATTCTATTTTTCTCGATCTTCACAAGTATCCCTTCAAATTTGACATTTATCTTCAAACTTGACATTGTCTTCTTTGGTGAATAAGAGGTAGACCATCATAGTATCCTTGGGCTCAATTTCGTCCAAAATCGTAAGTGGGCTTTTTAGCCGCGTCTTAAACCTTTTCGGGCCGTGTTTCGACTTAACATTTTTACGATTTTTTTTGAAAGATCACCTTTGGTATGACGTCGGTTCTTTTAAGAATAAGTCAAATTAATCGTATAGTCGAGAAATTAATGTGTTAAGTTAACCGTCGACGTTTTACACGATCGATTTGAACTCATACGAGAAAACAAGTCTTGACGATTTTTATCGCAAAGTTCCAACAGTAATTCCAATCGAGACGAAACAAGAGACAGTGTAGCCGAGGCTCGAAGAAGAAAGTTATGAAGACGAGACGAGAGTGCATGACGTCAATGTGCGGTCGTGCTCGCCATATGGCGAGCGAGACGATGCTGTCCTGGTCGCCGTATGTCAAATTGGTTAAGCCCGAGGTTAAATTTTGGCTATCTTCAGGTGATTCGGATTGTTGGGATATGATGATCGGCCTTTTTCCCGTTTCAATGTTTGTCTCCCGGAAGCCACTTGCCAATATATTGGACTATATATTCCGAAAACTTCTCATATAACTCTTTTTAAACTTGTACGAGGCTTTTAGTGTTGATTTTCTACTTCTCTTTTTAGATGAAATATTTTTCGGGAATTTTCAGACGTTGATTTCGTAGTGACCGATTTTAAGCCCAACAAGGAGTTGATTTACCATGAAGTTTACCACTTTTAGACCATCATATATGACCTTTTTAGAGTAAATTATATGTGTTTGGACTTTGTCTTAATTTTCAGATCCAAGTATGCTTTAGAGAACTTTGATGATTATGGAGCTATTTGAGGTGTTGAACTGCACATATACTTCATAAGTTTAGCTATGTATGGAGACCTTACCACTGTGAGATTGAGCCCATATGCTGACGCAAAGTATATCTTTGAGTTAGCTTTCGAATTCTACCGGTTTGAGGTCAATCATAATCCTATAACATAAGTTATTCATGTTTTACTGAAGAGTGGTACTTCTGGCTCGCTAGAGGAAGCTGTGGAAGATATGAAGGAGTGTCTATCGACGACAAGCCTTTGGTGTCAATCCACACTGATGCGAGAAGACGAGTCGAACTTATTTCATGACCGACTTGGGCCTAGATGTCACCAGATAATACCAGAATGCCCCTGGACGACCTAAAACTCTATTTATGTGTTTTGTTTTACTTTCTATTGTTCTTAGTTTTATATATGTTAGGAGGGAGAGGAACCCATTTAGAGTCCTCTTGGAACTCCAACTGGTTTTGGTTTTATATTTTATATTTTATATCTATTATTTCTATAATTTTTTGTGCAACTATCCTGTCTGAGTAGATCCACCTCCTAGATCTAGGTTTTCTAGGGGTTCTAATGAACTTCTAAAATATAGAATTGCTAGGATGATTTATTGTATCCTTCACAAGATTTTTCTCATTGCTTGTTTCTAGAGTAATTAACTAGAAACCTGATCATAGGATAGTTAGGCGCACGCGACATCATGGTCAATTACCTGAATTGAATCATGATGTGCTAGGTTGTGAGATGCATGTGAAAGCTGGTTTAGTTAACCTAGTGAACAAATCGAATTGGTTCTTAACGCTTGTGTAGAATAATTGTCGATCGATACTAACTCTATAGTATCGATCGACACTCATTCATATGTTCACATGCAAGAGCTGTAATCACATGATTTCAGGCATCTGATTAGTAAGCGCATGCGAGAGTTGGTTTACATGCTTATATGAATTTGAGATCTAGGATTAAACCCTTAGCATCTATAAATTGTAGTTCTAATAACCTGAATGAAACCCAAAGTCTAGCAACCCTCATTCCATCACAAACAAACTCCTAAATTTACTTTACTACTATTTACTGCTTTATATTATTTAACCTAGCTTGATCTGAAACTCAAATCTATCGTGTCAAAGATAGAGTCTCTGTGGATTCGATCCTCAAGTACTACATTGAACCTCTTATTTGGGAGAGTAGCTTGAAGATTAATTTGAGCATATCAACCACTTATCCAATCGATATGTACTCCCATTTTGTTATTCTGGTGGTTTTTATAAGGAATTAATAAGTTATGTATTATTAACATAATTTTATATTTTAATAATTATCGACTTTTGTGGACTTGTTTGGAATGGTTGGTAAATTTGGATCAGTCTGTCGATAATCCTTATGAGGAGATTTTTGGTGTACCTCTAACTAAAATTAATTTTAAGCTGATGGATGATAGCTAAGTACTATTCTTAATTTAAGTAACTCATAAACATCAAATAAACATTTTTTTAAAATTAATATTCATCTTATATGTATGTTATTAATTAACAATACTACACAATGGCTGTGAGTTGTAATTCGAAGCTTCAAGACAGCTTGCCTGCTAATTGGATATGAAAAGTTGATGGTTGTAAATACCACAAACCTTTCTTAGCTTTGCGGTTGTGGCGAGTAAATTACACTACTGAGCAAGGTGAAATTTTAAATCATTTAAATATTATTGACATCTATTTAACATAGTCTATTCTTTTTTTGTCAACCCTTAGCATAGTCTTTAAAAGATTTAAATTGTTGTCAATGTTCAGGAAAAGTCATGATTACATACAGTAGGCAATGTGCTAAATTCGAATTCGATCCAACATGGATAGTCCTTTTATGGTCGAACGTGGTGAAAAGTGATTGTCCTTTTAAAACCTCCTTACTATAGACTAACTTATAATATAACATATCTAAAGTTTTGTTGAGTACATGAGTTTGCCATTTAAACATATGCAAATTGAAATCTAATCATTTCTACCTTTATTTGCGTGATAAGATTGGCTCATTGCGGTAACACTCGTGCGACTAATTAACAATTAAATAACTCAAATTTTGATATATCAGATTAATTAACTTTATACTTATACACATACATGATATAAACATAATATAATTCTTCATGATCGGTAATATCATATTCTACGTGATATACTGGTTGTCATACGAGATGTATAATAAAACACGTAATATACGAATAATATAAACAACTCTTCATGAGGAATCATAGAAATGTAAACATCAAATTAAGTGGAAAAAAATCTGATACAAACATTTGATTACTATTTATCAACATGTATGAATTATTTATTGCATACATATATATAATATAACTTTAAACATCAATGTTGAATAAAAAGTAAATAATATTTTGAAAAAAAAAGAAGTAAATAATATTTAGAAAGCCAAAAAATGCTGAATCATAAAACTGTATTTATCAAAACTACAAATATATATATATATAAGTAATAAAAGGAGAATATAAGGAAAATCAACTAATCAGAGAGCCCGAAGTTGCCACGTCGTCTCATTTATTTTTTTCATTTTTTCGTAAAAAATGAAAAAAACAATGCGAAGGAAAGGATCGAACTCGGGTTAGTATGACATAAATATAGGACGGTTACCACTAAGCCATTGAAACTTTCTTCGACACATATACAAGAATCACTAAGTATGTACTCACAAACTCTTTTGTTTTGTAAAAAAAGTAAGTAAGTGACTAAGCTAATATATTCTTTGAGAGTGTGAGAACATTGACAAATATGAAAAATCATAGATTTTTGTTTTCGTGACAAAGTTAAGAACTTTGTAAAAGTAAGTTTAACATATAAATTTTCGTGACAAATATGAAAAAGCATAGATTTTTGTACAATTTTGATAAAACAACTCAAAACATAGTTCTCTAATGTCTTAATAAAATATTATTTAAGGATGCAATAATTAAATATATCAATTCAATAAATTTTGTAATTTATAGAAAAAACAATAACACTACAAATTTTGAAACATTTGTTTAACCTATCGATTTCTTTTCATGAGAATCCAACGAAACAAGATAAAAACAATTAGATTTACAAATATTTAATTACCATTTTATTCAATTTTTATTAATTTCAAATGGTAATAATATATCTCTTTGAAGTTACAAAAAAGAATGTTCTTTCTTTATTACACTAGCATTATATATAGATTTTATATACAAAAATAAATATAATATAACAACATAAGCTTGCTTTCCCCGATTCATATGAAAACTTTTTAAGTTATCAACCAAAGCAAATTAACTAAATCAATCAAATTGTTAGAATACAGCAAATTAATATATAATTTTATTTTAAATTAAATTATTTAAAAAGTGTATTTTCATTAAAAAAATAATACATAAGTAAAACTGATTTGAAGGTAATTTTTATGACATATATATATATATCAATTCTGCGAAAGAAATAGAAACTTAATATGTAAAAAAATCTTAAATACAAAAAACTCTAAAAGTTAACAAAAAAAAAACTAATAAAAATTAAACTATAATATTGTTGGGGTTAAAAACGGTTACGACAGAATTACCACCCGAAAATCCTCAGAGATCGTATTTCCGAAAGAGATAGTAAAAAGAAGGATACAACTTTCGTAAAATATAACCAATACGAAGTTTTTACGAAGAAGTATCTTTGAAGATTCAAACCAATCAAACCAAGCTCGGTCGTTGCGTAATTACTGCACATACACGCCGTCCGGTCGCTACGTAGCAACCAAGTCCGGGCCGATATCGGCCGCTGCATAACGACCGAACGTCCGACCTACTCGGTCGCTACGTAGCGACCGAGCTCGAACCAAAGTTCGGTCGCTACGTAACGACCGAGCTCAGCCAAGCTCGGTCGCTACGTAACGACCGAGCTCAGCCAAGCTCGGTCGCTACGTAGCGACCGAGCGCTCGTCCCGCTCGGTGGCTACGTAGCGACCGAGCTCGAACCAAAGCTCGGTCGCTACGTAGCGACCGAGAGCTCGTCCCGCTCGGTCGCTACGTAGCCACCGAGCGCTCTTCCCGCTCGGTCGCTACGTAGCGACCGATCTCGAGCCAAAGCTCGGTCGCTACGTAGCGACCGAGCTCGAACCAAAGCTCGGTCGCTACGTAGCGATTGAACCCTTCCGAACATCGACAGACATCAATCCATGCATTCTCGTCAAACCATCAAATGCTATCTCCCGAAGACCGTAGCAAGCTCAGTCTATGTTTCCGCTATTCTAAATCATCGATCAAACTTTGCGAATTAAAAACCGCGGAAAGTTCGTTCTTTATCGATAGAATTCGTAGTAAACGTGTCGAGTCGGAAGACGGTCCAAAGGGACCTAAAACACGACTCGAGGCCCATCCTACGATTTCTTAACCAAAAGCCCGTAAACCACAGCACGGTTTACGCTTGGTCCACAAGGAAGGATAAATGTCAAGTTTCCGCGTATAAATACGGAAGTTTTGAAGATAATTGTGAAGATCGGGAAAAATGGAATATCTCCATTTTTATGCTATGACGGCTTAAGGGCAGAAGAGCAAAAGCGTAAACTGACCTTGGAGCTAGTATATAAGGAGTCCTAGGCGAGGAGCATGGGGAGAGAACTTTTTCAGAGCAAACTTAGCACTTAGAGCAATTTAGGCAATTTTCCGTTTTTTGTTATTTCGAGCTGCGACTCAATTAGGTTTATCCGTCTTAGGGTTGCTAGAACTAGGAATCTCGCCGACAGCTCTCGAGCCCAGGCTTATACCTTGTTGTAAACGCTCATACGCAAATTCGGAATAAGATCTTCTTTGCTCTCTTTTTCGATTTCTTATACTTTATCGTTGTTATTTTCGTGTTCTGATTGCTTGACGTGTGGTAATTAGCAGATATCCGGGTCCTCTGGGAAATTAGGGTTTTCTTAGTTTCCTTATTTAAACGGAAATCGACAGTGCGAATTTCAGTTCCCACAGTTTGGCGCTAGAAGGGGGGGGGGTACAGATCAATCTAACCCGCAAAAGCCACATTACTCTCAATCAGACATGTCAAATAACGACGCAGATAACGTGCAAACCCCTCTTAACGGAGGCAGCGGCACCGATCTCCACACTCCAGTAGTGGACGTATCCGCGGCCAACGCAAAGCCAACGCCGCAACTCTCGAGGAGTTTAAAAAGATGTTCGCCACGTATGAGAAAAGGTCGGAAGAACAGGATAAGCTCGTGAATACCTTGACCAAACAGGTTGAAACCTTAACGGCAAGGACCCAAGCAATCCGTCCCCGCGGAACAACCAAAATCCGCGGGAAGAGGCTCGACTTCGCTACCCCACTCGACAGATCAGGAGTCGCGCGGGAACGACCTTCCGGTCAAAACCCTAGCGAGAAATCTCCCATCGAAAAGGGGAACCCTGAAAGTCTTCCGCCCCCTGCAAAGGACTCTGAGGATAACGAAGCCGAACACATTGACCTGGATCCTAGCGATGTCTCCAACGACACCGACGAAAAAGTCGATAGACATCCAAGAAGGACAAGAAGCCGATCCGCTCGGGAAGGCTCCCCGTTCGAAAAACCAATGACGGAAGAAGAGGAAGTCGCCTATTGGAACGAACAAGAGGAGCTAGCTGAAAAGCAAACCGAGCTCACTTGCAGTAAACGCCGACAAGCTCGGAAATCCACTGACGAGACATCGGATATCCGCGATCTTCGTGACTACATCACCAAGACTGCTACTAGTGCCGTAAAGTCTCAAATCCATCATGCTACTAGTGCTGCCCCCGAGATCGATCGACTGCTGGAAGGAGCTCGAAAGACCCCCTTTACCAGTCGCATTTCGGACATGAGATAGTTAGGCGCACGCGACATCATGGTCAATTACCTGAATTGAATCATGATGTGCTAGGTTGTGAGATGCATGTGAAAGCTGTTTTAGTTAACCTAGCGAACAAATCGAATTGGTTCTTAACGCTTGTGTAGAATAATTGTCGATCGATACTAACTCTATAGTATCGATCGACACTCATTCATATGTTCACATGCAAGAGCTGTAATCACATGATTTCAGGCATCTGATTAGTAAGCGCATGCGAGAGTTGGTTTACATGCTTATATGAATTTGAGATCTAGGATTAAACCCTTAGCATCTATAAATTGTAGTTCTAATAACCTGAATGAAACCCTAAGTCTAGCAACCCTCATTCCATCACAAACAAACTCCTAAATTTACTTTACTGCTATTTACTGCTTTATATTATTTAACCTAGCTTGATCTGAAACTCAAATCTATCGTGTCAAAGATAGAGTCTCTGTGGATTCGATCTTCAAGTACTACATCGAACCTCTTATTTGGGAGAGTAGCTTGAAGATTAATTTGAGCATATCAACCACTTATCCAATCGATATGTTTTCCCATTTTGTTATTCTGGTGGTTTTTATAAGGAATTAATAAGTTATGTATTATTAACATAATTTTATATTTTAATAATTATCGACTTTTGTGGACTTGTTTGGAATGGTTGGTAAATTTGGATCAGTCTTGTCGATAATCCTTATGAGGAGATTTTTGGTGTACCTCTAACTAAAATTAATTTTAAGCTGATGGATGATAGCTAATTACTATTCTTAATTTAAGTAACTCATAAACATCAAATAAACATTTTTTTTAAATTAATATTCATCTTATATGTATGTTATTAATTAACAATACTACACAATGGCTGTGAGTTGTAATTCGAAGCTTCAAGACAGCTTGCCTGCTAATTGGATATGAAAAGTTGATGGTTGTAAATACCACAAACCTTTCTTAGATTTGCGGTTGTGGCTAGTAAATTACACTACTGAGCAAGGTGAAATTTTAAATCATTTAAATATTATTGACATCTATTTAACATAGTCTATTCTTTTTTTTGTCAACCCTTAGCATAGTCTTTAAAAGATTTAAATTGTTGTCAATGTTCAGGAAAAGTCATGATTAAATACAGTAGGCAATGTGCTAAATTCGAATTCGATCCAACATGGATAGTCCTTTTATGGTCGAACGTGGTGAAAAGTGATTGTCCTTTTAAAACCTCCTTACTATAGACTAACTTATAATATAACATATCTAAAGTTTTGTTGAGTACATGAGTTTGCCATTTAAGCATATGCAAATTGAAATCTAATCATTTCTACCTTTATTTGCGTGATAAGATTGGCTCATTGCGGTAACACTCGTGCGACTAATTAACAATTAAATAACTCGAATTTTGATATATCAGATTAATTAACTTTATACTTATACACATACATGATATAAACATAATATGATTCTTCATGATCGGTAATATCATATTCTACGTGATATACTGGTTGTCATACGAGATGTATAATAAAACACGTAATATACGAATAATATAAACAACTCTTCATGAGTAATCATAGAAATGTAAACATCAAATTAAGTGGAAAAAAATCTGATACAAACATTTGATTACTATTTATCAACATGTATGAATTATTTATTGCATACATGTATATAATATAACTTTAAACATCAATGTTGAATAAAAAGTAAATAATATTTTGAAAAAAAAAGAAGTAAATAATATTTAGAAAGCCAAAAAATGCTGAATCATAAAACTGTATTTATCAAAACTACAAATATATATATATAAGTAATAAAAGGAGAATATAAGGAAAATCAACTAATCAGAGAACCCGAAGTTGCCACGTCGTCTCATTTATTTTTTTCATTTTTTCGTAAAAAATGAAAAAAACAATGCGAAGGAAAGGATCGAACCCGGGTTAGTATGACATAAATATAGGGCGGTTACCACTAAGCCATTGAAACTTTCTTCGACACATATACAAGAATCACTAAGTATGTACTCACAAACTCTTTTGTTTTGTAAAAATAGTAAGTAAGTGACTAAGCTAATATATTCTTTGAGAGTGTGAGAACATTGACAAATATGAAAAATCATAGATTTTTGTTTTCGTGACAAAGTTAAGAACTTTGTAAAAGTAAGTTTAACATATAAATTTTCCTGACAAATATGAAAAAGCATAGATTTTTGTACAATTTTGATAAAACAACTCAAAACATAGTTCTCTAATGTCTTAATAAAATATTATTTAAGGATGCAATAATTAAATATATCAATTCAATAAATTTTGTAATTTATAAACAAAACAATAACACAACAAATTTTGAAACATTTGTTTAACCTATCGATTTCTTTTCATGAGAATCCAACTAAACAAGATAAAAACAATTAGATTTACAAATATTTAATTACCATTTTATTCAATTTTTATTAATTTCAAATGGTAATAATATATCTCTTTGAAGTTACAAAAAACAATGTTCTTTCTTTATTACACTAGCATTATATATAGATTTTATATACAAAAATAAATATAATATAACAACATAAGCTTGCTTTCCCCGATTCATATGAAAACTTTTTAAGTTATCAACCAAAGCAAATTAACTAAATCAATCAAATTGTTAGAATACAGCAAATTAATATATAATTTTATTTTAAATTAAATTATTTAAAAAGTGTATTTTCATTAAAAAAAATAATAAATAAGTAAAACTGATTTGAAGGTAATTTTTATGACATATATATATATTTCAATTCTGCGAAAGAAATAGAAACTTAATATGAAAAAAAATCTTAAATACAAAAAACTCTAAAAGTTAACAAAAAAAAAACTAATAAAAATTAAACTATAATATTGTTGGGGTTAAAAACGGTTACGACAGAATTACCACCCGAAAATCCTCAGAGATCGTATTTCCGAAAAAGATAGTAAAAAGAAGGATACAACTTTCGTAAAATATAACCAATACAAAGTTTTTACGAAGAAGTATCCTTCAAGATTCAAACCAATCAAACCAAGCTCGGTCGTTGCGTAATTACTGCACATACACGCCGTCCGGTCGCTACGTAGCAACCAAGTTCGGGCCGATATCGGCCGCTGCATAACGACCGAACGTCCGACCTACTCGGTCGCTACGTAGCGACCGAGAGCTCGTCCCGCTCAATCGCTACGTAGCGACCGAGCTCGAGCCAAAGCTCGGTCGCTACGTAGCGACCGAGCTCGAACCAAAGCTCGGTCACTACGTAGCGACCGAGCGCTCGTCCCGCTCGGTCGCTACGTAGCAACCGGGCTCGAGCCAAAGTTCGGTCGCTGTGTAGCGATTGAACCCTTCCGAACATCGACAGACATCAATCCATGCATTCTCGTCAAACCATCAAATGCTATCTCCCGAAGACCGTAGCAAGCTCAGTCTATGTTTCCGCTATTCTAAATCATCGATCAAACTTTGCGAATTAAAAACCGCGGAAAGTTCGTTCTTTATCGATAGAATTCGTAGTAAACGTGTCGAGTCGGAAGACGGCCCAAAGGGACCTAAAACACGACTCGAGGCCCATCCTATGATTTCTTAACCAAAAGCCCGTAAACCACAGCACGGTTTACGCTTGGTCCACAAGGAAGGATAAATGTCAAGTTTCCGCGGATAAATACGGAAGTTTTGAAGATAGTTGTGAAGATCGGGAAAAATGGAATATCTCCATTTTTATGCTATGACGGCTTAAGGGCAGAAGAGTAAAAGCGTAAACCGACCTTGGAGCTAGTATATAAGGAGTCCTAGGCGAGGAGCATGGGGAGAGAACTTTTTCAGAGCAAACTTAGCACTTAGAGCAATTTAGGCAATTTTCCGTTTTTTGTTATTTCGAGCTGCGACTCAATTAGGTTTAGCCGTCTTAGGGTTGCTAGAACTAGGAATCTCGCCGACAGCTCTCGAGCCCAGGCTTATACCTTGTTGTAAACGCTCATACGCAAATTCAGAATAAGATCTTCTTTGCTCTCTTTTTCGATTTCTTATACTTTATCGTTGTTATTTTCGTGTTCTGATTGCTTGACGTGTGATAATTAGCAGATATCCGGGTCCTCTGGGAAATTAGGGTTTTCTTAGTTTCCTTATTTAAACGGAAATCGACAGTGCGAATTTCAGTTCCCACAGTTTGGCGCTAGAAGGGGGGGGGGTACGGATCAATCTAACCCGCAAAAGCCACATTACTCTCAATCAGACATGTCAAATAACGATGCAGATAACGTGCAAACCCCTCTTAACGGAGGCAGCGGCACCGATCTCCACACTCCAGTAGTGGGCGTATCCGCGGCCAACGCAAAGGCAACGCCGCAACTCTCGAGGAGTTTAAAAAGATGTTCGCCACGTATGAGAAAAGGTTGGAAGAACAGGATAAGCTCGTGAATACCTTGACCAAACAGGTTGAAACCTTAACGGCAAGGACCCAAGCAATCCGTCCCCGCGGAACAACCAAAATCCGCGGGAAGAGGCTCGACTTCGCTACCCCACTCGACAGATCAGGAGTCGCGCGGGAACGACCTTCCGGTCAAAACCCTAGCGAGAAATCTCCCATCGAAAAGGGGAACCCTGAAAATCTTCCGCCTCGTGCAAAGGACTCGGAGGATAACGAAGCCGAACACATTGACCTGGATCCTAGCGATGTCTCCAACGACACCGACGAAGACGTCGATAGACATCCAAGCAGGACCAGAAGCCGATCCGCTCGGGAAGGCTCCCCGTTCGAAAAACCAATGACGGAAGAAGAGGAAGTCGCCTATTGGAACGAACAAGAGGAGCTGGCTGAAAATCAAACCGAGCTCACTCGCAGTAAACGCCGACAAGATCGGAAATCCACTGACGAGACATCGGATATCCGCGATCTTCGCGACTACATCACCAAGACTGCTACTAGTGCCGTAAAGTCTCAAATCCATCATGCTACTAGTGCTGCCCCCGAGATCGATCGACTGCTGGAAGGAGCTCGAAAGACCCCCTTTACCAGTCGCATTTTGGACATGAGGGTGTCCGATCCGGGAAAAATCAAAGTACCGAAGTACGATGGTACGGCCGATCCAAAAGCGCACCTTCAGGCTTTCCACATCGCGATGGGAAGAGCAAGACTGAAGGACGGCGAAAAAGATGCCGGCTATTGCCGCCTGTTCGTCGAAAATCTTGAAGGAGCAGCGCTCGAATGGTTCGCACGCCTTCGTCGCAACACCATCGGGAGTTTCCGACAGCTCGCATCGGAATTTCTCAAACAATACTCTGTATTCATAGACAGAGAAACTTCCGATGTTGATCTATGGAGTCTCTCCCAGAGGGAAGACGAACCCCTCCGCGAGTTTGTCAGTCGGTTCAAGCTGATAATGTCAAGGGTCAGTGGGATAAGCGACAAAGTAGCCATCGACGCGCTGAGAAAAACGCTCTGGTACAAGTCGAAATTCAGAAAGTGGATAACTCTCGACAACCACGAATGATCCAGGACGCCCTCCACAAAGCAACGGACTACATCATAGTAGAGGAGGAAACTAAAGTCTTATCGCAAAAACATAAGGCGGTAAGACCATCCTCGAAAGACGTGGATCCGAAAGGGAAAAAGAAGAACTCTCGTAACGACAAGTACGTCCATCACGAGGGGGAAGATCTCCAGGGGGCGCATAACTATGCGATCAATTTGGATCAGGGCCGGACCACGGGCAACACATGGACTTGCAATCAAGGGTATGACGAAAACACCTTCTGCGAGTTCCACCAATCCCGAGGGCACTCCACGACCAACTGCAAAGTCTTGGGAGCAAGACTGGCCGCGAAGCTACTCGCTGGAGAGCTCTCGGAAGTAACTAGCGTCAAGGATCTCATCCTCGATTCTGATCGCCCTCCAAAGACGGACAGAAATCCGCCCGCTGAAAAATCCCTCAACAAAACCAGCCTGGGGATAAACGCGGTAGGAGGCCAGACGACAAGGGAAACGATAACAATCGTCGCAGAGTCAATATGATCATCGGAGGATCACAATACTGCGGCGATACTGTGTCGGCCATCAAGGCTTACCAACGGAAGGCAGAGTCGAGTGCAAATTGGCCTACATGGTCTCCCCCTCGAGATGGCCAAAATTGCTCGATCACCTTAACAAAGGAAGAAGCTGGCGGTATCGACCAACCTCACTGCGACCCGCTCGTCATAGATCTCGTCATACGTCACTCTCAAGCGGATGAGTATCAAACTCGGAGAAGTAATTCCGACGCCGAAACCACTCACGGGTTTTTCAGGCGAAGTATCGATGACTCTTGGATCGATCCAATTGCCAGTCATGGCCAAGGAGATCACGAAAATCATCGAGTTCGCGGTAGTCGATCATCCTACTATCTACAACGTGATCATGGGAACCCCATGGCTCAACGCCATGCAGGCAGTTCCGTCAACTTACCACCTGGGTCTCAAATTCCCAACCCCAAGCGGAGTCGCGGCCATCTGGGGATGCCAAAAACAGTCGCGGCTATGCTTCCTCGCAGAGCACAAGTTAAGGCAAATCACGACTTCTGCAGCTGTAAACGGCAAGCGCACAAAGATAGACCGATCTTCGGCCAAAAGCGCCCCAGGAAAAGACGAGTTAAAATCATCTACCGACGCAAACGCATCGGACGTCGAAGCTCGACACAAGTTCGAAGCCCACGCTACAACTCAACCGGAACATCCGGAAAATAGCGTTGACCCAGCCACGATCGACATGGCCACGGCAGACATCGCGACGTCTACCGCCGAGTAAGAACACTCGCGGCATGAAACAGAACTACGAGATGGCTTGATCCTCGAAAGGGGTACGTAGTCAGCTCGTCAAAAGACGAGTTCAGCTATCCCCCTCTCTAAAAAGGGGGGGGGGAGTGGGTGCGTATACTCGTATACTCCGACTTAGAAAACTCTTCATTATTGTAATCGAGTTTTTAGAAACTTCAAAAACTTTTACTACAATATATGTTGTCCCTTTTATCGAAAACGCTTACGCTTCAGTAAAACATAAAAGAAACTTTCAGGACACGCCTGGAAACATTAAGACTCTTGTCTGCAGCCTCATCCGGCCCAAAAATCGTAAAATCATCATATTTCAAACATTCAAAGATACATGTACAATCCTCGAAATAACTGCGAGACGTCGCAAAAGTTAAAATTCGAGGATAATACTAACAAATTGTCAGAACGCGACCACCAAAACCTTACACCCCGTTCGTCGATTGGCCCCGACGAACACGCTAGCCGTCTTAAACAAACGCAATTCGATTACTCTTTTGATCTTCAAAACGTCCAGCACAAGGACAAAAGCGCGCTACAACAAAAATCCGAAATTTTGGTCTAGCACTTCCAGTTGACTCTGAGAAGATGCTCGATTCGTACTATACAAGTCATATAAGCCGAGAACCTATTGCGGACTTTAAACCAGTACGAGTCAGGAAGAAATCGCAACAGGAAAAACGATAGCCGGCTAGTCACCGCACAAACCTTAACCGAAAGTAAACCTAGGTCTTGCCCTAAACCCAACGCTATGGTCTCAAACATCTCAAGGCATGATATCTAAAAGATACGAGATCCTAATCCATGTCTCTCCGTTCGTATCTCAATGTTCTCGAAAATCGTAAAGATAAGTAATTCTTACGAAAATCACGAACGAACCAACAGATTGAACGTCTCATCGGAATTAAATATGAGACGACAACTCATATTTACTTCGAACCTGCTCAGGAAAATTCGAAAAACGAAACATTCATCATATAAATAACCGCGTAAGGCGGCAGGGGATTTAAAGCCACCAACAGCCAGTCCCGGTAAATACAAATACGGTCGTCTAGGCCTAAGCAAAATCCAAATTCAAAAGGCCACACTCGGCCGAAAACAGATAAAATGATAATCGAACTCAACCATCAATACAAAGACTTCGAATGGTAAAATCAGTTCAAGCGGGACAGATCAAGCAGATCATGCATATCAAGCAGGACAAGTGCAAATCAAGCAGGACAAGTGCAGATCAAGCAGATCATGCAGGAGAGAACCAGATCAAACCGATCAAATAATTTATTATAACTTATGAATGACAAAATCATTTAAAAACTATATATCATATATTAAAACAATAAAAATGACACCTAGATATCTAAACAAATATCTTAGATGTTATAGTATCGCCCGAAATACCTGTAAATGTTTTATAAGATGCTTATACTTCTTTTATTTTCTTATTTAAAAAATTAAAAATTATATGACAAAAAATAATAAGTAGAAAATAATAATTTTGTATTGTTAAAGTTGTAAATAAAATAAAAATATTATATTCATAAAATTAGATAAATATATTTTTAAAGTTATGTGTTGTAACAAAGTTATTTATTGACCAAACAAAAAAAAAAGCAGATCAACACTACCAAATGTTGGCGGGTGAGATCTGCATGCAGATCTCCTGCTTTTTCCACAAAAAGACAAAAAATATTGAACTGCATGCAGATCTCCCGCTTGAACTGCTTTTACAAACAGAAAAGAGTGAATGGTAAATGCAGTGCGGGAGAACTGCATGTGCAGGAGAACTGCACTTGTCCCGCTCCTCCATTCGGACACAAAGGATCAGTCCATCCAAACAGGATCCTCTACGGTCGGCTCTCCGTCTTCCTCAGCGTCAAGCGACCCTCGGCCGCTGCTCTGCCCAGTGGCATAGACAGCGGACGAGGAGGTATCTTCAAAAGAAGCCCCCATAACATTATCAATTGATGAGCTGAAACGAGATTGGTGAGCCCCGACCGCCGCACGGACCCTCTCGGGAGAGAAATGACCCCAAAACAGCGGACCACCACGGAGAAGGTCTCGGACAATGCACAAATCTTCCGGAAAAGGAGGAAAGGGGTTGTGTACTGCAAAATGGACGTAGTTCAGATATGGAAGAATAAAAAAAAGGGTAGTAAGAAAACAACGAGCGATCATTCAACACGTTACCTCCTACCCCCCACAGTCGCCTAAACGAGGGAAGGCACTCTGCGGCGACCGAGGCTTGATCCAATCTAACGTAGAAAAAGTAACTCTTCCATCCACGGTCGCCTTGAGGGAATCCTTTCAGGACTTCCATAAAATTACGCGGTTTAAAACCATACATACGACAGGGTAAGGAAAGCTTCGAGATAATCAGCAGTGAGCTCCATGCCTTGCTCATATCCCAAAACTAGCAACCCGACGAGATGCTTTATACCGCGGGGAGAAATCTGACTTATCGAAACGTCCAAACGGTTCAGAAACTCTACTATGACCGACGGAATGGGAAACCATTAACGAGTGTGCATCAGATGCTCCTCGTACAAAGTAAAAAAGCCTTCGGGAGGCTCGTCAGTCCTCTCCCCCTCGAGGGGTAATCGAAAGTCCACGTTTTCTGGAACGTGACAGAAGCTGCGTACGGCTCCAAGAAACGGAAGGGTACACCTGCTCGGTCTCCCAACGACCCTTTCCGAGAAAGGCCTCATGGGAACACACGGCTCGGGAGGCGGTTCTTCCACATTGCACATAGCCACCAAATATGCGCCGGCTCGGCGGGATCAACGGAATGTGCCACGAATTCGATCTCTCGGACAACCTCACTGCGTCCATCACGGACAGTTCCGCGATTGAAGATAGTAGGCCGAGCGTTTCCCGAAATCCCTTGAGACATTCTCAACAAGGAGGAAAAGGAAAAATCTCAACAATAAGAGAGAGAAAGTTGAAAGGATCTCTTCACTCTAAAAAACTTTGAGAAGACAAGAAAGTGAAAAAATTATGAAACAAGTTACCTCCCTTCTTATAGACATGAGGATTTACTATTCAAGCTCGGATTTTCGGATATTAATTCCCTCCAACACGCCTAACTTGCCAAACATGCCTAACAGCACGCTAGGATCCTACGATGCATGATCCTAACGGGCTGGGGGGCTAACTGTTGGGGTTAAAAACGGTTACGACGGAATTACCACCCGAAAATCCTCAGAGATCGTATTTCCGAAAGAGATAGTAAAAAGAAGGATACAACTTTCGTAAAATATAACCAATACGAAGTTTTTACGAAGAATTATCCTTGAAGATTCAAACCAATCAAACCAAGCTCGGTCGTTGCGTAATTACTGCACATACACGCCGTCCGGTCGCTACGTAGCAACCAAGTCCGGGTCGATATCGGCCGCTGCATAACGACCGAACGTCCGACCTACTCGGTCGCTACGTAGCGACCGGGCTCGAGCCAAAGTTCGGTCGCTGTGTAGCGATTGAACCCTTCCGAACATCGACAGACATCAATCCATGCATTCTCGTCAAACCATCAAATGCTATCTCCCGAAGACCGTAGCAAGCTCAGTCTATGTTTCCGCTATTCTAAATCATCGATCAAACTTTGCGAATTAAAAACCGCGGAAAGTTCGTTCTTTGTCGAAAGAATTCGTAGTAAACGTGTCGAGTCGGAAGACGGCCCAAAGGGACCTAAAACACGACTCGAGGCTCATCCTACGATTTCTTAACCAAAAGCCCGTAAACCACAGCACGGTTTACGCGTGGTCCACAAGGAAGGATAAATGTCAAGTTTCCGCGGATAAATACGGAAGTTTTGAAGATAATTGTGAAGATCGTGAAAAATGGAATATCTCCATTTTTATGCTATGACGGCTTAAGGGCAGAAGAGTAAAAGCGTAAACCGACCTTGGAGCTAGTATATAAGGAGTCCTAGGCGAGGAGCATGGGGAGAGAACTTTTTCAGAGCAAACTTAGCACTTAGAGCAATTTAGGCAATTTTCCGTTTTTTTGTTATTTCGAGCTGCGACTCAATTAGGTTTAGCCGTCTTAGGGTTGCTAGAACTAGGAATCTCGCCGACAGCTCTCGAGCCCAGGCTTATACCTTGTTGTAAACGCTCATACGCAAATTCGGAATAAGATCTTCTTTGCTCTCTTTTTCGATTTCTTATACTTTATCGTTGTTATTCTCGTGTTCTGATTGCTTGACGTGTGGTAATTAGCAGATATCCGGGTCCTCTGGGAAATTAGGGTTTTCCTAGTTTCCTTATTTAAACGGAAATCGACAGTGCGAATTTCGTTTTCAACAAATATCACTTGAAAGCTTCTTAGACAATATTAATAAAATATTAAAACGATATTTAGACAAATTTGATATTTTTTTTGCCAGCCAAAAGTTTATTATTAATTAGCATCAGTTATTTAAAAATGTTTAAGAAATGATGGACAAAAAAATAGGATGAACACATAAATGATATATGAACTATTACTATTATAAAGCTGACTTAGATAACACATCTGCACATCCATTTCCAGTCCTTTTAGATGCCTAAATTCAATTTCTTCAGAGCAGTTATTCGACAAAGAGATCGTATGAGATATTGTTTTGATATTCAGATTTGTTTCTTGAATATTAAGAAGATTAATAATTGTAAAAATGTCTCCTTCGAATATGATATGTCTATAACCGAGTCTCCAACATGAGACAAGTTTGTTTAAAAAGTTAATAATTTCATTTTTCTTATATTATATAATAAATATATATTATTTACTGATAATAAAAATATAGTTATTCATCTATCACAAATATCTATGCAAATATGTGAATCACGTACAACAATCAAACAACATAATGATTTTCACAAAAAAAAATCTAAAATTTATATTTATGTTATGTAGTCTTGTTTTATATTCTTTAAATAATATAATATAATATTATATATTATTTTTTTTAGAATTGAGAAATACATATAATATCTTGCGCGCGTAGCGCGGCTAAAAATCTAGTCATATTAAAGTCCGCATAGGCATGCAAACCGTCAACCTAGTTGTCAATAAAATACAATCAATGTATAAAACTATTATCTTATATACATCATAGAATTCACAAATTTTATTTTAAAATATCTTCAGCCTATAATTTCAGCTACAACAAATTTAACTACATCAAATGTATCTGCAAAAATATCTACAGTAACAACATTACAGCTACAACCGATTTGTATACGGCTAAACTTCTACAACTAAATTTTTAAAGTCAACCAATCATCACCTATATGGAGCCATGAACATTTTTTTTTTTAATATTCAATTATTCTCTATTACGAGAAAGGTAACAGCTACAGCTTATGAATTTCATTCTTCAGCGGAGATGACTATCTTGCCTTCACGTCTTAACCAGAATCAAGTGTTTGTTGCTTCTTTGCATATTAAAAGAAAAACAATGCAACTAAATCCCTAGTTTTATGGGGTTCATGACGTGTGTGAACTTTATACAAATAAACAAACTACGTACAGCTCATTGTACAAGTTCTCAAAATATTAACTAACATGGCCAAATGTCCAATGCGTAGTCATTTACATAAATCTTTCTTTTCTGATAAGATGTGATCTACATACATTTAAATAAAATAAAACACAACAAAGAGAAATATAAATTGATCAATCCTAAAATTCATTGGTAAATAATTTATGAATAAAGAAATTTGTCTAACAATTAAGCTTAAAATAGAAAAAAAAGAACTACGATTGACTAAAAATGGAAATTTGATTGATGATTTAAAGACGAATACATGGAGCGCTTGATAACAATGGAGATTATATGTAATTAGAGTATAGTTTAGCCATCAAGAATTCAGAGTTTTTTGTCTTTGGCTCTTTCTTCATCTGTTATAGATTTTCTTGGCGGATAGTAACAGTGGAACGATCTCCGGCTTGGACCGGACGTTTTGATGAAAATCTTTAATGCACTTGATTTATTTACTTTTTCAGTTGACTCTTTTGAGCTTGGCGTGTTTAACTCTTTGAGTTCGGGGTGGTTTTGATCTTCGTGTGCCTATATTTCCTTTTTTTGGACTTTGATGATGATCGAATTTGGATTTTTATCGTATTCTGGGTGAGATCCTAAATCGGATCTGGAACGGGGTGTAATCCGGCTCCACCGATCAAATTCAAATTGAAAATGATTGTTAAATATTAATTACTAGCTTCAGATTCAGATCCGCACAATTGGGCGAGGTTAATGTTATATATAAAAATAATTTTTATCTATTATTATTTATTTATATTCATTATTTACGTATTATGTATATAATTAAATTAGACTAAACACATAAATCATAACAATACTTCTTGTTTATTTACGATATTCTTTTAATAAATAATTCAAAACAATCATTTTATTTATTTTATATGGTATATAACTAAATTTCAATGAAATTGACATAGATATATAATATATTTTAATATAAATATTTATTATTGAGAATTCATACTCATGTGATAAACACAAAATTTATAATGTGCGATTTTTAATGCAAATATCAAAATTTAAATATTAAGGTTACAATACTTTTTCAATACAAATTTAAAAATTATCATATTTAAATATTTTTCTATGTCATATAGTTTAATTTTAAACTATATTAATATATAATATGAATGTCTAGTAATTGAGACTTCATATTCATACGATTTATGATCATTTGTATCTTGTATTAACAAAAAAGTTAAACCACTGATCAAAAAATTTTAGTGTGAGACATTTAACGTTTTTAGTAATTTATAGTCATTTTAAAAATTCAAAATATAACATATAAAAAAAATATTATATTATTATATAGTTAATGTGGTTGTTTAATATCTTTTAATAATATAAAATTAAACAAAAAAAGCTAAGATACAAAAATTATTATCAAATATTTATTATTTATAATCTTTAATTGTCATATATATGTTAACCATATTAGGCAATTCCGTAGATTTTGTTTAAGGAAAATACGAGAATATTCTTTTGTATACTATATATCAAATTAATAGTTAATTTAATAAAAAAAATATAATATAAGTTAAGATTGGACTAACCTATTTACCTAAGAATTTTGAATTTCATTCTCATAATGATACGTGGATGTTTCTCAGTTAATATATAATGAATAAAACATATTGAGGGTTTTCTTGTTCAGATTACTTATATTTTTTTATCATTCCAACTCACGGACAAGTTGACTATTGAAAAGATCTTTCAAAATAAATAAAAATATCACATACAAATTGACTATTAAAAAGGTAAATTAATTAACATCCCTTAATTATTATTATTTTGTGGAAGAAAACATCCTACCTCTTCTGTTGAATAGACTTGAAATATAATTTTAATTATATATTTCTCCCCCTGCTTATATAAAGAGTTTTCTCTCTTTTCTTCTACGTTGCCATTTTCAGTTTTCTAGTATTTGCTTTTCAAAAATGGCCGAGTGTTAAAATATGAATGATTATCCAATAACACTTGTCATGGTCTCATATCATCCTCATCACTTCCACATGTCATATGTTCCAAGAGGTTTTTATATTATCAGCAGTGCAGATGTCAGATATATACTTTTGTCATTTTCTTATCAGTTGGTGAAATAAACCGATTCTTCCTCTCTATAAATAGAGTTGTAAAAGAAAAAAGGAATTGAATTAAAAATCTGAATCTCTTTCAACATCTCTCTCTCAATCGTTGTCTCTTCTCTCTCTCTCTTTTTGTCTTGTCACTTTTACACACCCACTAACAAATATATATACAATAATAAATATAAACAGATTTATTATATAACACGCTATCAGCACGAAGCTCTAACTAACTGAGGTTTATCAATCCGAAAGTTTTTAAACCAGACGAGGTAATATTTAAATTTATATATTTCAATATACTTAATTTATTTAAATTTTATTATTGTTCCGGAGTGAGAGGCTAGGCCTTCTCCGTTTATTTTCCAGGATGATAGGCATTGCCTTTCCCGACTAATCGTTATGGTAGGCTATGCCTTCACGATCAGAGAAACACGTGGTAGGCTTTGCCTCCGTGAATTGAAAAAAGAAAATTTACGTGGAATGCTTTGCCTCCGTAAATAAAAAGAAAAGGTCAAAAATGGTAGACTAAGTCTCCTCGGACCTTGAAATAAGTAAAAGTCAAAATGGTAGACCATGTCTCCTCGGACTTTGAAAAAGATCAATATGGTAGTCTATGACTCCTCGGATCATGTGGTAGGCTGAGCCTCCCGATTTTATTTATGCTATTTAAATTTCTGCAATTTAATTTATGCATTTATTTTATGCTTTTAATTTATGCATTTAATTTCTCGTCTTTATTATAATATTATTCTATGAATAATGTTATCAAGTGAATTTTGACAAAGCTCGAAATAAATGCCCTTGATATTACGAGAAATAATTATAAAACTTGGGCAATGGGTGCAAAGATGCACCTGAGAAAAAATGAGCTTTGAGAAATCATCGATATAATCTAATATCGGATGAGAAAAGGATAAAACCATGATAATTTACACCACTTTAATGATGGTTTATAAGATGAGGTGTATCATGAGAAAAGATCTAGAAGATCTTTGAATAATTAAATCCTTGAAAGAAAGGATTCAATAAATAGTTGGAGTTGATGTAAATCCTCATTGAAAACTGAAAAAAAAAAAATGAAATCATGATACTAAACCATCAAGTCGGTCCTACTAGAAAAGGACGAGGGTGTAGATGCGATTGAAACCCCCTTTCGTGGTCGTGGAAGTGGACGAGGAAGAATATTCCGTCCATGCGAAATAATTAGAACTTCCACGAAAATGAAAGTGGTCGGGTGATAAAAGGCAAACATAAAAGGTTTGCTATAGATACGGCTATAAAGAAAATTGGATATGTAGTTGTCGTATGCCAAATATTTAGCCGATCTATATTGAGAATCAAAAAGAAAAAGAGAAAGGAAGTATATTAAACTTCGTCTCTTATGAGCCCGAACCATCTTTCATAGCTTGAATACTCATCTTGATGTGATAGACTTTCTGGGTGAACCAGAGAGTATCGGTGATATAATGATTATCTTCCTGATGAAGATTTTGAGATTCAGGATGGAGATAGAAATACTTGGCAGATATTGGGTCATCGTACATGACTAATAAAGGTAACAAATATTTCTTTTCTCTCAAAATAAATAAGTATAGTATCTAGTAATATAAAAATTACTATTGGCTCTAGAGGAGCTTGTGATGAAAAGACATGCATAAGAAAAAAGATGGCAAAATTATAAATGAGTGGTAAACCTGAAGTTTACTGATATATAGCCCTCTCCAATAATGTTATCGACATTATTGTTAAATGTTGAAAAACCAGAAGTTTTTCACATATAGCATGTCAAAGAAATAAGAGAAACCATCATGGTGATGAATCATCAAACAAGTTCACAATATGTAATTTCTTTAAACAGACCCCAAATTAATATCTCACTCTAAAGGATTTGAAACATAATTCATCCCAAATGGGAAAACTGAATATGTTATTGGTTCTAGAGTGGGATTCATTACGAGATTTTAGACATGGAATGTCATCATCTCGAGGGGGAGAATTAAAGAATCCTAGTGAGTGGAACATTGAGAAATTATGTTCGCACTTGAAAAAGAACTTGATAAAGTAAATTCAAGTAAGATGATCCCCATGATCGGGTGTAAACATGCAGTTGTGCATGTAATAAAGGCATATACAATACAGAGGGATAAAGTATACACTACAAGAAAACATAATCTTAACGAGAGCGGTTTTCCTCGTTAGTTCGTCGTAAAAGAGGCTTTACGACGAATTAGCGAGGAATCGCGTTTGCTCGTTACTCATCTGTCGTAACACATATTTCCTCGCTAATTCGTCGTAACTTAGCGAGGAATATATTTCGTCGTAAAGACGAAGTAGAGCTTTTCGTCGTAAAGACCACGTCAATATTCCACGTAAGGACGTCGCTATATTTCCTCGCAAATACCTCGAAACGAGTTCCTCGTAATCTATACGTAAATACCTTGAAAGCGTTTCCTCGCAAAATACACGTAACAACCACGAAAGGATTTCCTCGTACAATACTCGTTTATCTTTCCTCGTTATTTTCTCGTAAATGTTTCCTCGTAAAATACTCGTTTACTATTTCTCGTCATTTCCTCGTAAGGTTTCCACGTAAAGAGTTCGTACATTAGCTACGAATTTACTTCGTTTTTATTATTTTACAGAATTTAAAAATATAATTAAAAAATAATTAAAATTATTTAATTTAATAATAAATTAAAATTTAAAATAAAAATAAATCAATATGAAAATATTTTATATATAAATAAGTTTTGAATTTATATAATACAACAACCGAAAAAAAACTAAGGGTCGTTCATCGCCTGGTAGAATTCATCACTCCTCCTCGTAACATCCGCCTCGTTATGTACGTCGGATGACTCGCCTTGAATGGGATGTTGTTGTCGCATGTTCCTCAACATGGACTCCCATTCCGGATTTGTGGCCGCAATAACGTCCAAGAAGCCCTCGACTCCACCCATACGAGATTTTGTCGCGGTCAACTCGTTACGCAGCTGAGCGGACTCTCTACGCAGCTCAGTGACTTCATCATCCCGTCGCTGACCATAAGACGATGTCGCTCTCGGAACATCGTTGACGGAACCAATCCCCAACGTCCGTCCCTTTTTTTTAGGGACAACGTTAAAAACAAAAAATAAATATTGTAAGTAAAAATTTAAAGTTATATTAAATGAATAATAAAAAATTAAATTTTTTGAAATTTTACCTCCTCGTAAATCTTATCCACTTCAAGTGTGGATAAGGTGACGAGTAATCCGTCGGTAGACTGCTGGGTCAGCTGAGTCTGGCGGTCTTCAACCCGAGCAACTACGTCGTTGTAGATTTGCTCGGACTTGCCATCTACAAATACACCCGCCTTGTTCTTGTGGGTCCTCTCGTAAAGTTCCATAAGAGACGGGAGATGTCCCGTCTCTTTGGCCTAAAAAACATTTAAGAAAGTTAGAATAAAATATATATATTAAAAAAATTATTTAATAAAATATTTAATTACCATTTCCAAACGGACACCGGCGTGGGGTTTTTGGCCCGTAGTGTGAAGCATCGGCCCGTTTCCGTGCTCATCGACCGTGTTACGGGAGTTAGAGCAAGCCTGGGCGATTCTAATGGAATCAGGAAGGCGCCAATAACGGATGAGGCCATCCCACACATCTGTGGTGAGCTCAGCGGGTTTGCCACGCTCATACCCCTTCACGATCCAGTCACCCTTCCAGTTGGAGACTGTGTCCAACAAGCGAGCTTTCTCCTTCGCGTTAAACTTCTTCCTCACCCTCTCAGTGATCCCCAAGGCCCAATTATATTTTTGCTGTTGGAAAAAATAAATTAACAATTAGTTTTTTAGAAAGTATATATATAAATCATGAAAAAATTAAAGTATATATAATTAATTAATAGAAACTTACAGCGTAAATTTTAAACCATGTCTTTCTGACGTAGTGAGGCGTCTTACTCCAGTTTGGATGTGGCATGGAGAAGTAACCCTTGATCGTGTCGGTTACGTCCGATGCAAGACATCCGTCAACCCCCCACCTGGAAAATACAAATTTAAAATATAAATTATTTTTTAATGTTATAAAAGAAATTTAAACGAATTAAAAAAAATTAATGCAACATACCACAAAGTTCCGTCCGGTCGGTCTGGGTCGATGACTGGTGAACCTTCTCTGCCTGGCAGACTGAGAATGTCCTCTACAGTGTACTGCGAGTAAGGAGCACTCGGAGGCACCATCAAATCAGGATGAATATCGGCGGCCATCGGAGGTGCCATCGGAGGAGGCACAGGAGGAGGCATCGTCGGATGAGCCATCGAGGAAGGCACATGAGGAGCCGATGGTGCACTAGAAGAAGTAGACCCAGAGACTCTCTGAGTGTACTGAGTCTCGGGGACAGTCTCCTGACCCGAAGAACCGGGAGCGGAAGAAGAGGCCGGGTCTAAACGACTACCCGGCTCACCGAAGATCTCTCTGTAATGGGCAGTAAGTCTTCCTTTTCGAACCTGGGAAAAAAAATTAAATTTTTAAAATTAACATCAACAATATATTTCCCAACATTATCCACCTAATCAACACTAAATAACATAAAATCCGCAAACCTATCTAAATTCCCTATACTAACCACCTAATCTATCCTAAACTAACCAAATTAGAGAGGAATCAGAGAGGCTTACCATTGCTACGAAATGGAGAGCAAGTAGAGAGGAAGTAGAGAGGAAAGAAAGAGTGACCGCTCGGGTGTATATATAAGATTACATATCGTCGCAAATTCCTCGTAAGTTTACGACGAAATCGCGAGCAGTTACAAAGGCCCGTGTTTTTTTATACGAGGTATTAACGACGATTTAGCTTACGAGGAATTAACGAGGCTTGCTTTCCTATAAATATACCCACAACTCTCATTCTCAAACCACACACAAACTCCCAAATCACACCTTATCTCAAATCACATTCCTCAGCAAAATCCTATTCAAATTATAAATATTTGAAAAAAATAAGAAAAGGAGAAGATATTAGAATTAATGTGGGCGAGACTTACGTATTATAATTGCTGGAAGTCTTGCCACATGTTAATCTGGTATTTCTCTCCTTTTCCTTTTTTTTCTTGTTTTTACACTACGAGATATTTACGACGATTTGTACTTACGTGGAATTAACGGGTTTTATGTTTAAATCCTTTTACGTGGTGTTTACGACGATTTCTGCTTACGTGGAATTAACGAGTGTTTTGTTTAAATCCTTTTACGTGGTATTTACGACGATTTCATCCTACGTGGTATTTACGACGATTTCATCATACGAGGACTTTACGACGATTTGTGCTTAGGTGGAATTAACGAGTGTTAGGTTTAAATCCCTAGAATCCGAAACCCGAAACCCGAGACCCCAAACCCCAAACCCGAAACCCGAAACCCGAAACTCGAAACCCCAAACCCCAAACCCGAAACCCGAAACCCCAAACCCCAAACCCAAAACCCCAAACCCTAAACCCAAACCCCCAAACCCAAAACCCCAAACCCGAAACCCCAAACCCCAAACCCGAAACCCCAAATCCGAAACCCCATATTCCTTAATTTCTACTTCATATATTCCAAACCCCATCTTTATTTTTAAGTTTCGTCGTTATTTTTAACGAGTGTTATGTTTAAATCCCTAGAACCCGAAACCCGAAACCCGAAACCCCAAACTCGAAACCCGAAACCCGAAACCCCAAATCCGAAACCCCACATTCCTTATTTTCTACTACATATATTTCAAACCCCATCTTTATTTTTAAGTTTAGTCGTTATTTTTAACGAGTGTTATGTTTAAATCCCTAGAACCCAAAACCCGAAACCCGAAACCCGAAACCCGAAACCCCAAACCCGAAATATGAAACCCGAAACCCCAAACCCAAAACCCCATATTCCTTATTTTCTACTTCATATATTCCAAACCCCATCTTTATTTTTAAGTTTCGTCGTTATTTCCTCGTTGTCTTACGTGATATGTACGACGATTTCATCCTACGTGGTATTTATGACGATTTCACCCTACGTGGTATTTACGACGATTTCATCCTACGTGGTATTTACGACGATTTCATCCTACGTGGTATTTACGACGATTTCATCCTACGTGGTATTTACGACGATTTCATCCTACGTGGAATTAACGAGTCCCGCGTTCTTTATTTTTATATTTCGTCGTTATGTCCTCGTTGATCTACGAGGACTTTACGACGATTTGTGCTTACGTGGAATTAACGAGTGTTATGTTTAAATCCCTAGAATCCGAAACCCCAAACCCCAAATCCCATATTCCTTATTTTCTACTTCATATATTCCAAACCCCATCTTTATTTCCATTCCAAACCACAATTCCCACATTTGCTTATTCATAAAACAAACTCCCACATTACCTTATTCATAAAAAAAACCCCACATTATCTTATTCATAAAACAAACTCCCTCATCTTATTCATAAAACAAATACATCAATCGGATACATCGACATTCTCGTCATCACTAGAAACATCATCATTTTCATTAAACTCGTCTTCAACAGCTTCGTCTGTGGCATCATCGGTAAGATCTTTGTACTCGTGATTATGCGGATCAATGAGAAGGATGTCATCAATTTCTTGTTCAGGTTCCTCGACTTCATTTATCTGTTCTTCTTGCAATGGTGGTTCTTCTCCACTGATGATTCGTCCTCGAGGTGTAACTTTGATCACTGCTAACCAATTTATACATGAATCTCTCATCCGAGGGTATGGAAGGAAGCTAACTTGGTCTGCTTGTGAAGCTAAGATGAAAGGCTCGAATTTGTTGTACCTTCGTCCACCGTTGACATCAACTACACCGAATTTGTTAGAACGAACACCTCTGCTGACGACGGGGTCGAACCATTCACATTTGAAGAGGACACATTTCAGCTTCAGTATCCCTGGAAATTCGACTTCAATAATCTCCGTCAAGATCCCTTAGAAATCTGTTTCCCCTTTCACACATATTCCATAGCCTCGTGTGAAATACATTTGTGATGTGGTGACCTTTACAAGTGGAGATTGAATTACTTCGTGTAACCACTTAGGATAATATGCATCGTCGTCGTCATAATCAACCTGCAAAAATAAAGAGAATGTTAATGAAATACAGATCATGTATGAAAAAGAGTTTGAGTTAATACCTGATTCCGCAACCACGTAATGAAGTGTTGATCTTTCCTTTTGTCTACGTCACTTGTGGATATACCAGGAAATGTTTCTTCGACTTGAGAAACAAATAGGCTGTAAAATCACATTTTATAGGAATGAATCTCTCGCAATTATACAATTAATTATACTTATATGTGTTTCGAAGTGTCAATATATGTTACCTTTCAAAATAACGCATCAATGGATCTTCGCAATTGAGTAGAATATAGGTGTGTGCACTATGAGCGTCTTGTTCACTCGACCACCAAACCTCTTTAGACTTCCCACCGAGTCGCCCAATCTGGCTAAAGATGTCTGGAACACCAGCAACTGCATATGTTGGCGCAACACCACCATCATCATATCTTCTTGGAGCTCTTCTCCGGGTACGTACTTTTGACGCAAAGTAGTACGATGTGAAGTGAGAAACTTCTTCCGTCAAACTTCCAGCAATTATAGAACCTTCAACTTTGGCGAGGTTCTTTGCTTTTCCCTTCAAATATTTCATGGCTCGCTCATACTGATACATCCATCCGTAATGTACAGGTCCACGAAGCAATGCCTCATATGGGAGGTGGACAGCTAGATGCTCCATGACGTCAAAAAATCTGGGAGGAAATATCTTCTCCAAGTTGCACAATAAGATGGGAATGTTCTCCTGAAGCTGTTCCACAACTTCTTCTTTAAGAGTGCGTGTGCTCAGATCCCTGAAAAATGCTCCAATGCCTTTTATATTCAAAAAAAAATTAAACACATTGTTAGTCATATATTATTTTGTAAATTATTGTGATATAATACACTACGTACCTGCAAGTGCTTCATGTACGTTTGTTGGAAGTAGCTCCGCAAATGCAAAGGGCAGTAGTCGTTGCATAAAGACATGACAATCATGACTCTTCATCCCGGAGAACTTTTGACCCTTTTCAACACATCAATAGAGATTCGAAACATACCCATCGGGGAACTTCACTTCTGATGCCACCCAGTTGAACAACACCGACTTTTTTTCTGAAGATAATCTGAATATCGGAACGGGAACTTGTCCATTGCTTTTAATATGTAACTCGCTTCTTGAGCAAATATCCGGCAAGTCCAACCTCGATTTTATGTTGTCTTTTGTCTTCCCTGGGACATTCAATATTGTATTCATGATGTTCTCAAAGAAATTCTTCTCTATATGCATCACATCGAGGTTGTGGCGCAGAAGAAGATCCTTCCAATATGGCAACTCCCAAAATATACTCTTCTTGTGCCAGTTGTGATGAACACCGTAAGAATCTGGCATATTACGAGGGACATGCCAATTACCACCCCAACGAACTGTTTCGTTAGCTCCGTAGTAGTCGATTTGCGCTTCAATTTGTTCTCCAGTTAGATATGGAGGAGGAGTGTCTCTCACAACCCTTTTGTGCCTAAACAAATTCTTGTTTCTTCGGTAAGGATGGCCAATGGGAAGAAATCGACGGTGACAATCAAACCAACTTGTCTTCCTACCATTCTTCAGTTGAAACGCATCTGTCGTTCCATTACAATATGGACAAGCTAATCTCCCATGTGTAGTCCATCCAGACAACATCCCATAGGCAGGAAAATCACTTATGGTCCACAAAAGCATCGCTCGCATCGTAAAATTCGTCTTCGTTGAACAGTCATACGTTCTCACCCCTGTTGACCACAAATCCTTCAACTCTTTTATCAGTGGTTGTAGGAAAACATCCAGGGACCTTTTTGGATGGTTCGGACCAGGTATTAATATGGTCAAGAATAGTAACTCCCGTTGCATGCACATCTCCGGTGGCAGGTTGTATGGAGTAAGAAAGACTGGCCACAATGAATATTGTCTCCCTGACATTCCGAACGGTCTAAATCCATATGTGCATAATCCAAGATACACATTCCGGATATTGCTAGCGAAATACGGATGTACTTTGTTGAAATGTTTCCAGGCTCTTGCATCTGATGGATGAGTCATCTCACCATCCGTCTGAGTATGCTCGGCATGCCATCTCATCTTTCCAGCAGTCTGCTCTGATTGATACAATCTTTTCAATCTGTCTGTAATTGGTAGGTACCACATCCTTTGGTACGGTACCTTATTACGTCCCCGTCCTTGCGGCTTGAATCGTGGCTTCTTGCAGAATCGACATTCTTCTAGCTTCTCATCATCTCCCCAATAGATCATGCAGTTGTCGATGCAAACATCTATCATCTCCGAAGGCAACCCAAGACTATAAACCAGTTTCTGAATCTCATAATAAGAATCAGCAGACACATTGTCTTCCGGCAAATACTCTTTAAACAAGTCCGCCCATTCGTTCATGCAACTTTCAGGTAGATTGTGATCAGTTTTAATATTCATCATTCTAGCAGCTAACGACAATTTAGAGAGACCTTCTCTACAACCACTGTAAAGTGGTTGATTCGTCGCGTTTAACATTTCGTAAAACTTTTTTGCATCTATATTAGGTTCTTCATCTTCATCATGAGCTACGAATGCATCAGCTACCATATCATGAACCCTATCATAATCTACCATCTCCTCCTGATGGTAACTATGTTCATTATGCAAATGATGATCAACCGGTTCTTTTTCCTGAAAATTGCTATTACTACTACTAGCTTCGTTCTGATCATAATTAAAACCTTCTCCATGTTGAAACCAAATATAGTAATTTGGCGTGAAACCTCAATTTATTAAATGCTTCCAAACATTTTCACGGTTTGCCAGTTTCGAATTGTTGCATTTCCGACAAGGACAGAACATCTTACCACTTTCTTGGGCGAGCGGTGTTGAATATGCTTGATGCATAAATGTCTCCAGACCCGCAAGGTATTCTTTCGTCACTCTCCCATTAGCATCTCTATGCATATACATCTACTTCCGCAACTCGTAAATAGTCCCGGAGCCAGCCATTTTTTTTCTTTCACGTTTTTTGTTGTTTGTGTGTTTAAAATGATGTTCAAACATCCATATTTATAGGAAATTTCGAATCTGGTAGTTGCAAGTTTCCTATGAATTTACGACGAAAATTAATTAGGTGGCCAAAAAAAACGTGTAACACCTACAAAGTTGGTGGGTTCAAAAATTTCCTCGCTAAATACACGTAAACTATTTCCTCGTAAATAACACGCAAATTTTACGTCGTATTTACGAGGAAATAGTTTTTCCTCGTAAAATACTCGTAAAATTACATCCACTTTACGACGAAACACTTTTGTCGTTACGTTACGAGGAAATAACGATGACTTTAGTTTTTCACTTAAATTCCTCGTAAACTCGACGTAAATTTACGAGGATTATTTTTCCTCGTTAAATTTCGTCGTTAAGCATGTGTTTTCTTGTAGTGATATGGATACTTAGAAATATGCTCGCAAGTTTGCTAGAAGCATATGATAACCTGATGGAATGAGATATGTGAAATGGAATACAATGAAAAGTAGAATAATCCATTTACAAAATGCCTGCCAGACATTTTGATGCAAAAATGATATCTCATATTCCAGCTGAAAATGCTCCAATAAGAAAATAGTGTCCTAAACGGACGATATATGAGTCTATGGCACGCTAGAGACGTGATAGACCACTTTGGTTCTAAAGAGTCCTCGAAATGGAGCAAAAATATAAATAGAGGATGAATCTCATGATGAGACCGTTGATATGGTTAATATAACAGTCAGGTACCTGGGTAAATCATCGATGATGATAAAGAGATCTCGATTAACCATATCAGTACGGGTAAAAAGATAGAACCAAAGAGAAAATAGATTGTCGACAATAATGAAAAAGCGCTATATTATATAAAAATAAAGATTATGAATCTACCTCTATGTATGAGGGTAGAGTGAATTGATTGGCCATCAATTCGATATAAAGCTCGTTAGAATAACGAGAGATTTTTGGAATAAAAGTCCAAGGTATATATTTCTCCAAAGAATGAAATGAAAGATGACCTTGAGGTATGAAAAGCGGCTTGTTCCAAGGTCACTGGAGAAAATTTAAAATAGATGCAATATAGTGAAATGTCTGGCAGGACAAAAATAACTTGAGTTGCATCTTGATGTTTAGTAGTCCCTGGAGAGTTAAAGATACTCTCGAGAATATATAAAACTATGAAAGAGTTAGAACAAGCCGTATATAAGGTATCTTGAACCAGAAACTGGTGATATGTTTACGGCACGATTTACCGGAGGATGAATTTCCAGCGTTAGGGGGAGGAATTTGAGAAATTCCTAAAGAGATTACATGGTGTACACAGTTGTTGTTACACTTTGGTCCCCTACGAATCTAAGAGGGCTGGAAATTCAGGAAATTGTGCATTTGCATAATTTGGCATACCAGTTACTAAGTGTGTTCACAGATACGACATGATATACCCGCAGAAAATGTTCCATCCAGAGTTGATGTTCCTAAAGAACAAACTGATGGTAACAAAATGAATGAACCTAGGGTTCAGTTAAAGAGGGGGAGACTAGCGGGTTCTAAAGATAAAAATCCCCAAAAGAAAAAGAAATTTGTTGAGCAAAGCAGAAAGGTTTCAAAAGAACCTGATATTGAAAGATGTCTGAAAGAAGGCATAAGTGGAAAGCTTCCAGAACAACCTGATATTGAAAAATGACTGAAAGAAGGCATAGATGAAAAGGTTCAAGATGAACCAAATAAAGATGATCCAGATAACGAAAAGGGAACAGAGAAGTATGAGATTTCCATCAACTACACCCTTGATAAAAAGTTATAAGATAAAAGATGTTGATGGAATGTTCTCCTTTTCTGTGTCCAAAGAGATCGATCATAAAAGTGATTATCCCGATCCAAGGTCCATTAAAAAGACATGATTGGGAGCAGCCATTCAAATTGAATTATTCTCCCTAAATAAAAAGAATGTCTTTGGACCTATAGTCATAACGCCTGAGAATATAAATCTTGTTGGGTATAAGTGGGTATTCGTGAGAAAAGTAACACGATATAAAACCTGATTAGTTGCCCAAAGATTTTCTCAGAGACCGGGAATTGATTTTAAGGAAACGTATTCCCCGGTAATGGATGCAATTACGTTTAGATTTTTGATGAGCTTAATGGCATCTAAAAATCTTGAAATGCATCTTATAGACGTTTTGACTACATATTTGTATGGATCGTTGGATAACGATATATATATGAAACTCCCTGAGGGATTGAAAATGCCAGGGGCATTGAAAGAAAAATCCAGGGAGATTTGTTCGTTCAAGTTACAGCGATCACTTTACGGATTATAACAATCCGGACGCATGTGCTACAATCTCTTAAGTGAATATGTCTTGGAAAAGGGATATGTGTATAATGCGATATGTCCATGCGTTTTTATAAAGAAATCGTCATCTGACTTTGTGATCATTGTTGTATATGTAGACGACTTGACCATAATTGGAACTCAAAAGGAGGTTGATGATGCTCGAACTCATATGAAAGAAGAGTTCGAAATAAAAGATCTCGGCAAGACAAAGTTTTGTCTTGGGCTCCAAATAGAGCATCTCCGAGAAAGAATAATTGTGCATCAATCAATCCATACGAAAAGGTTGTCGAAATGCTTTGGTATGAATAAAGCGACTCTTTTGAGTACTCCAATGGCAAATAGATCTCTCGATGAAAGAGATGTTTAAAAGATCCTGGTAAGATCTTACATAAATAAGTACTTTGAAGATGCTAATGGTAATAAAGCATATATGAGCTTACATATCTTGCGAGTTGTGTTTGATTAAATATACGTTTAGACACTAATATCTTTGCAAGATATAGCTCATTTCCTATTTATGGAAATTAGAACGGCGTCGAGAACATATCCGTTCTCTCCAAGGTACGTATTGATTTAGGATTGATTTATCCTAGAAACCCCGAAAACACGTCTACAGTATCGGAATGCGGCATTTGCGTGACTTTTGAAGAAAAAGCTAAGTCCACTATTCTCATGGGGAGATTACGGCAGTATACTATTTTTCCCTCTTCACGGTTTTTATCCCAAAGGGTTTTTCCGTGATTAGGTTTTTAATAAGGCACTACATAATACATGATTGGATAATCAAGGGGGAGAGTTAAAATATGAATGATTATCCAATAACACTTGTCATGGTCTCATATCATCCTCATCACTTCCACATGTCATATGTTCCAAGAGGTTTTTATATTATCAGCAGTACATATGTCAGATATATATTTTTGTCCTTTTCTTATCAGTTGGTGAAATAAACCGACTCTTCCTCTCTATAAATAGAGTTGTAAAAGAAAAAAGGAATTGAATTAAGAATCTGAATCTCTTTCAACATCTCTCTCAATCTGTTGTCTCATCTCTCTCTCTTTTTGTCTTGTCACTTTTACACACCCACTAACAAATATATATACAATAATAAATATAAACACTACCTCAGATTTATTATATAACACCGAGGTAATTTTCAAGGCATTGTTGTGGGTTATTGCGGCAATGGCGCTTATAATGGCCGAGGAGGCTCGTACACAGCTAGTGCCTTGCTATTTCGTTTTCGGAGACTCAGTCTTCGACAACGGTAACAACAATGACTTGAACACTACCGTCAAAGTTCATTATTCACCTTATGGTATTGATTTTGCTAGAGGTCCTACCGGCCGGTTTAGCAATGGCCGTAATATTCCCGACTTTATCGGTTAGTCCTCGGCCTGGTTTATTTCTGTGCCAATATGTTGTCGATGAATCTGCTCATAGAAACAGCCAAAAATTACAAGTTTTTTAGTAACTGGAAGATTCTAATGGATGTGTCTCTAGCTGACGTTTTTAACGAATAATACATCAATAATAATGGTATATATAAAAAGAAACGGAAACATTATAACTAGATAATGATAATATGCAAAATAGTCACTACTTCTGAATAATATACTATTTTAGTTTTTTTTAGTAGATAGGTAAATATACTATTTTAGTAGATAGATAAAGTTTTGTATGTATATTGTGTATCAAGATTCAGTTTTTTTAAGGAAATTTAAAATTTATTCTGTATCATTTTTTTTTGTAGAAAAATTCTTGTGCGTATTATTCATAATGAATACTTGTGTAATATGAGTTTGGTTTATGTTTTTAGCTGAACTAATGGGATTCAGTGATTACATTCCACCTTTTGCTGGAGCATCTCCTCAACAAGCTCACACTGGTATAAACTAAGCTTCTGGTGCTGCCGGAATTCTCGAAGAGACTAGCTACCATTTGGTAAGAACTTACTTAAAAGCAAGAGAGATTAACTTGAATTTATTTTCATGCTTTTTCCTCAAGTGTTTCATTTTCATTAATACTACTACACATTGGCCAAATGTGACACAAGCTAGAGTAATTAAGTAGATTTCCTAAACGAAATTCAGTTTCATCTTCAGACTTTACTAATAGTTTAATTGATTTGAAAATATGTGTGGTGATCATTTGTTCTCAATTATTAGCTATGATGTTTGTATATAGTTTTAAATAAGGACTTTGTGTAGTGAAAGTTTGAGGCTCAAATCGATCTGGCTTCGAAAAAGACTAGTTCAAATGTTATGAATCCCGGGTTAATATACGGGCAAATATCTGAAAATTATCATACAATTATAGACTTTTAGGTAAATCTCTATAATATTATTTGAGAAATCAGTTTCGTATGTGTCGTGCTCACATTAATTCTCCGGTTGATTACGCTGATATTTTTAATGAATTAAAAATGATACATTTATATTATTGAATTTTTTATTTAGTTTCCTTTAAAAAAAAAATCAAATAGCATATATAATAAAAATGAAACGTTTATAAAGTTTAAAAAACAAATTTAAAAACGAAAATATATTTATATATTATGATTTCATTAAAAAGAAAAGTTCACAAAAAGAAATATTTCATTTAAAAAATATTTTAAATAACATAAAAGTACTTTTGAAGTAAAAAAATATTTCTTTATATCTATATTTTCTTAAATGAAAATATATATTTGCATATAATATGATTTCATAAAACAACATTCACACACATAATCTTGATATTAGAAAAAAAATATTATTTTTAATACATAATTCTGTACAATACAAAAATATATATTTTCAAAGTAAAAGAAATAATTTTTATATATCTATCTATTTTCTTAGACAATTACATAAAATAATTAAGTAACATGAACTAACATATGTTTAATTGACTAGAAATAGTTTATAATTAGTAATATTGAAATGTTTTATTTATTTTTCATATATTTAGTTGAATATAATATCTTTCAATTACAGCAAAAAAATCTATAAATTATATATTTTTCTTATATAGTATGATTTTTAAAATACAACCACACAATTTTTTTAAACTACTTATTTTTAAGAGATATTAAAAAAAGAATTAACAATAAACATCTTTTGATCAAATAATTACAAAATATTTTTAATTGTTACATACTTTAACGAGGTAGATATATTATATTTTTATCATTATTAAAAATATTTGTTTTCAAAATATTACATTTGCTTTTAAATTTTATTTTTTATATTTGTGGAACTTAATATGACTATAATTAAAATACGAACGAAAATTTGAATTCTCATTTTTAAGATTATTCAAAATAAATTTCAGTTTACCATTTCAGTTTAATTATTGTAAATATTTATATGTGTTTATAAGGTTCCAAAAATGTATTAGTTATTTATATATGTAACTTCATATTGATCATCGCTTTATTTTCTATTCTTTTTTAAAACAAATCAACATATAATTTGATAAATATTATAAAACTACATTCATATTTAAACGATAAATAAAATTAATTTGATTTTACTTATAATAATAAAAACAATTATACTTCAGTTTGAATTTGAAAAAATATATATAACTCAATATACTCACAACATGAGTTACTCGACTAATCCAAATTATATCTAAAATCACATATTTAACTGCAATAAGTATATAATTTTATAACAATAATTTATTTTATGACATGTAAATTATAGGATGACTCAAAAAATATTAACATATGAAAATAAAATAATTTAGTTCTTTTGTAAAATTTATATATATGCATGAGACTGTAGAATATTATCGTTATATTAATTTACATAATTTGGAATTAGACACTTTAGTTTATTTTCTATTTCATTCTAAGACCAATATATCTTAAGTTATACATAATCTTCCTCAAATATATTTACATATCTAAGCCAACAACCAACGTAAATAAAAATAAGAAAATTAATCATAATTTTAATATCTATACTATTAAAGCATAATCATTCTTAGGATTATGCCCCTGACTTTTTCAATTAATTACAAAAATTTCCATTACCTTTTTCAATTGTTTTTAATGGTTTTCGGAAATTAAAAGCCCAACAAATTAGAAAATAGCATATTTATGTCTAACTAAACAAAATAGCCCAATAATTTAAACAATATATCCATCATTTTTTAAGCCCATTTAGTGTATGTTTACTAACCCATTCATATTGGTTTTTGTTCTAACCCTATACCTTAAAACTCCATTCAAACCCTAACTCTATTCAAACCCTATTAACATCATCAAAAACCCATTGTCCAAAAAACTATACCAAATATATTGGAGTTTATTATAATGCCTATGTCTTATTTAAAATTTTCTTATATGAAGTTCCCGAAATATATTAAATATTATCTTTCAGTAATATTAATTATACTATTATAGTATAGGGTTAGCATATTTCGAAATCATTGGTTTTCAATGTTATTGACCTTTTAAACAGCCAATAATATGTAAATATTTATATTCACCAAATTTGGTATACAAATATAAATATAAAACGTAATAAACAGAAACTCATAGATTTTCGGATTCAAATCAAACAAATTCCAAGAATATTCTCTATAACATCCATTTTCGTAATTGCTACATACAATAAATTCAAAAGATAATATATATAAACAAGATTTTCCGATTTAACTAAATTAACTTGATGAACACGCAGAGAATATGAATTTTCCGAATACTAATCTTAAAAGATAGATATATTCGATAATAAAGAGAAGATCCCTCAATCTTTTCCTAAAACCTAAGCATTCTGTTTTGTCAGTTCTAGGATACTTAAACATGTTTTGGGTTGGGTTATAGAAAACAAAAGTTGGTCGTTGATTTGTAAGCCCAATTTACCAGTAACCTTTCATGTAATTTTTGATCCTATAGGCTTTAAAGCTCAATTTTTACTTTTTTATATTCGTTAACTTAAACATGGATAATTTTGATTTTATTAAAAATGATTATTTTTATGAATTAATTTAAAATGGTTCTTATTTTGTATTATAAATGTTAATTTTAAAATAAAAAATGTTGATAGTTTTCGGGAAGTTATTATATATTGTAAGAATTTTAAATATAATTTATTTTCATTATTAAAATCAACTTCAATATAAATAGATTTACAAAAGATAAGAAAGATTACTATGTAAGATACGGATTTCGCAATACAATGAAATCACAAGAATATTATATGTTAAATATTTAAATTTATCCGATTTTGTTCTAAAAATACAAAAAATGTGATTTTTAACCGTATTATCCAAAAACAGGTAGTAAACCAGTACCAAATTAAACTCCAAAATTTATCGAGTTTTTAATATTTTTATCCCAATCAAACTAAGAGCTAAACTAATTAATCCGAAACCAAACCTAAATTCACAAATAATCGAACGGTTCCTATATTTTTTAATTCGGAAAAAAAACAAATTCACAACCAAAACCGAAAACCAAAAAAAAAAAAACAAATTACAGTCAAACTGAAAATTGAACGCACATGCCTAAACATATTAGTGAACAAATAGATGGATTAATAAATTTTTCAACAAAAAATATCCCGCGCTTTCAAAGCGCGGATCAAAATCTAGTAGTATTATTAATACAAATTATGCATACAAATTATAAATTGATTTAAAATTAAAAATAAATAACAATTAATTATTATAGTATATTTATTTTCTAAATATTTATACCCGTGCATGAACACGGAAAAATCACCTAGTTAATATTAATCGACGAGTTTTCTTTCCAGCAAACGTAACTTTTTGTGCACCTTAAAGAATTTTAAGTTAACTAATCATGTGCTGATCACCTTAAGGAAGCCTTAATCTATTCTAAGGCTCCAAATAGGCAACATGAATTACAAGGATCAGATATAAAATAATACTATATACATGTTATAGGTGACTAAAAAGAACAATTTATTAATTTCTTTCAAGGGATGTTCAAAAAAAAAATTCTTTCATGGGAAGTAACCATTTGTCTTTTTTATTGATTATTATTTTCTTGCTGGGAGCCTAATTAAATATGACTCGTTTACAGAATTTTTTTTTTCGAGAACTACAATATTTGGTATTGTTTCGGTTTAGAACACTTAATTATTATGCATAATAGTATTTTTGTCTCATAGGGCGATAAAATCAGTTTTGAAAAGCAAATAAAGAATCATCGGACGATTATAATGACGGACGATTATAATGACGGCGAATGTGCCATCCGAGAAGCTGGAGAAATGCCTATACACAATTAATATTGGAAGCAATGATTATCTCAACAATTATTTCATGCAAGGTGATAAGTACAATACTAGTCGCACGTTCACTTACGATCAATATGCTGAATTCCTCATTGGACGTTATCGCTAGTATAGCCAAGGTTTAAAAAGAAAAATAATAAGAGAATTATAGACCCTCAAATCTGATTTTATTAAAACAAATTACATAATAAATAGTTTATTAATTTTACAAAACCTAAAAATAAGTAGAAGTGTTTATATAAATTTTATTCATAACAAGATATAAACCCGTTGCAACGGGTTTTGTTTGATGTTTTAATTTAATAAAAACCATAAAATAATAAATTTTTTTATTATAGTATTATGATTTTTTTTTGCTTATGTTGTTTGAGATTTATTTTATAATTAAAACTTATTTTCACACATAAGTTCAAGTTAATATTTGTATTTTATAATCATGATGTATAGATGAGTTGTTATAAACTTTATACTAAGGATTAGAGAAAATAATATACATAAACACTTAAACTGAACACAATCTGAAATAAGAAATGAAAAGTAAAAAGAAATGAAAATTAAATACACCAATCGAATCAATGACAACATTATACATGTTCTTATGTATTAATTTAATATTTTATTAAATATGTCTTTAAAGTTTTATTTTGCTATGATTCTTTTAAAAAGAAAAACATTATATTTTATAAATATCTTTTTTTATTTACAATTAAAAAATAAAATAAAAATATTAAATACTCTTTTACAATTTTTATTAAGATTAAAAAAAGGTAAATTACTGTCATATAACCTTACAATTATCTCTTCTTTAGAATTTTCTGAAAAAATATTGCTATCAAATAATTATTTTTAGTTATTAATAAATATTTTTAAAATTGCTATTTTTACAATTCGTATCTACTAATTTTATACTTCTTTTGTTAGTTAAATAATTGTTATCAAAATATTCATCATCAAATACTCTCTTAAAATAATATCAAATAAATTTTTACAATTCTCTTTTGGTTAGGACTAAAAAATATTATACAAATTTCTTTTGTTTAGGATTTTTTTTTATAAAAAAGGAAAACAACTATCAAATATTATTTTGCAGTTTTGTAGGATTTTATAAAAGAAAATTAATATTATATAATCTTTTAGAATTATATTTCGTCTAGGATTTAAAAATAAATAAAATTTCTATCAAATAACTATTTTCAGTTAATGTTAACTATTTTTAAAAGTTGCAAATTTTAAAATTCCTTTTTTTCAATATCATTAATATTTTTACAATTTTTCTTGTTAATTGAAGTAAAAATTATTATCAAATAAAATTTTACAATTCTCTCTAGTCGCGATTTAAACAAAACGAAAAGTTTTTAATTGGTAAGATTAGAAAATAATTTTCTATTAGAAATCTCTTTTATTATGCTTTTAGGAAAATAAGAAGTTATTTTCACATAATGAAAGTTTTTATTGACATATTCACAATCTAATTTTTTAATTGACACATATCACAATCATATCAGGTGAAATATTTAAAGTTAATTTTAGTTTATATTTATAACACAAAATTATTAAAAAAGTAAATTTAGTTAATTATAAGAAAAATAAGATTACTTTTACGTTTTTATTTTATTTAGACTTTTAAAAAGAGATTAATTTTTTTTTCTTTTAGATTTTTATACAACTATTTTATTTTTAATAGAAAAATTCTGTTTAATTATTTATTTATTTTGCTTTATACATACAAACACATATTTATCATATTCACACATACTCATCTACGCCAATAACATCAAAATTAAAAGTTGAGTTGTATCAAGAAATTAAAAGAAAATACTCATATAATACTTTTCATGTAAATACTATTATTTTTTGTAAAAATAATATGTGGAAGCTTAAACCTAAATATAGATATGAAATAGTTGTAGCTATTTTGTCATAATTGTTTAACATACAATTATCTATTAAAAAGGAAATTTATTTACTTATAAGAAAATAATAAGATTACTTTTACAATTTTCTTTTAATTATGCTTTCAAAAAAGTAATATTATTTATTTTAAAATTAGTTTTTCTTCATGTTATTATTAAATAATTTATTGTACTCATAGGATTTTACAATTCGTTTTTGTTTAACATTTTTTTTTAAAATTTAATGTTTATCTTTTATAATTCTCTATCTTTAGTATCTTTTAAAACAAACATTATAATAAAAATAATAATAATAATAATAACAATTATAACAATAATAGTAATAGTAATAATAATAATAATAATACTGTAAAAGTTATTAATAGTAATTATCCTTTTTAAAACTTTTAAACCAAAAAATTGTAAAAGAGTGTTTAGTGTTAATTTTCTTTTATTAAAATCTGATTTTTAATACTATTAAAAAAAATTGTAAAAGATTGTTTAATGTTAATTTTCCTTTATTGAAATCTGATTTTTTTTAAATAAGTTATATAATTTTTCGTTTATACAAATCCTATACCAAAAATGATTTGTACCAATAATTTATTATTTTACTGTATATATTTTTATTGAATATAATTTTATCTAAGTTTTAATGAAAATATAATTATAAAATATTATATTGAGATTGGTTCTTCAAAATTGATGATTAACATGATTGTTACACATGGTCATTATTTTTCTAAAAACATTTATATGTTAAACTATATCATAATCAAAAATACATATACTAAAATAATAAAAAGGAGTTTTCTTAAAACTAAGAAAAAAATTATATTAAATAATTTGTTTTCAAATCTATTTTTTAGGATTTTGAAAAAAGGAAATTTTCTAAAACAATTACTACTAAATATTTTTAAATCGTTTTTACTATTAAGTAATTTTTAAGTAGTTTTTTTCAAAAATCGTTTTATTCTCTTAATATATATACTTTTAATCATTGTATATTTAAACACATGTCACAATATTAGAAGAAAAATTATTATCAAATAATCTTTTGCAATTATCTTTTGAGTAGGATCTTAAAAAAAATTACTATTAAATAATATATATAATAAGATTTTTAGTAAATTCATTTTTGTTAATATCTTAGTATATATGTTTTTAATTATGAGATAAATTAACGCATGTCACAATCTTAAATATATTATTGACATGTGTCGCGATCATGTTAATTAGCAACTTTGAAGAACCAAGCTTTATATAATAAGATTAATATGTATCTTTTTTAAAAACAGATATATTACGAGACTTTGTTTATGTACAGTTATTATATGTCCAAGGAGCAAGGAAGGTGGGGTTGTTTGGGGTCAGTAAGCTCGGATGCACGCCGCGAATGATCGCCTCCCATGGTGGTGGTCTAGGCTGCGCTGCTGAAGTGAACAAAGCTGTTGAATCATTCAACAAGAACCTCAAAGATCTGGTCAGTGAGTTTAACACAAACTTCAACGATGCTAAGATCACTTACGTTGATATCTTCACCAGTCAAACTCCTCTTGCGTAGGTAAGTAGATTTAAATATATTGAGCTCAACATTTTGATCCAAGAGGAAATCCGTTTTGCCAATTCTTTTTGTTGCTAAACTGATTTTGTTGGTTGTGTGTTTTCTTTGCCGAACTAAAAACATATGGTAATGTTGTTGACAATTAAGCTTAAGCTTGAAAGATAACTTAGGTTATAGGTTATTCTAATGAGTTTAGGATTAGGAAAAAGAAAGTATTTTCTAATGAGTTTAGGAAATTATGATTGTTATATAAAGAGATACTATGATGTGGTATAACTTATGAGATTTGAGAGGGCTTTAGTTTTTGAGTTAAGCTTTCTAAAGCAATGAGAAGGTGTGTTCTTACTCTTGGATTTGTGTCAGTTTGATTTCAATAATTGGTATCAGAGCTTTATTGAGATCAATAAACAAACCGAGAGAAGATAACTAAAAAAGCTTTGTTGAGAAGACAGAGTTATGGGGGATCTAACCGTGACGACCAAGGCGAAGGAGATCAGTCCTTCAAATATACAATGTCCGATTCTCAATACTACAAACTACACAGTATGGAGCATGCGAATGAAAGTTGCACTAAAGGTACATAAAGTGTTGGACTCGATAGAACCAGGCACAACCAATAGAGACAAGAGTGATATGGCAAAGCCTTTCTATTCGAATTGCTACCTGATTCTCTAATCCTACAAGTTGGCAACCTCGATACATCCAAAGAAGTTTGGAAAGCAATCAAGGCATGACATGTAGGAGTGGATAGGATTCGAGAAGCTCGACTTCAGACCTTAATGGATGACTTCAGTCAGATGAAGATAAAAGAAACTGACACCATTGACAATTTCTCAGAAAAACTTGCATAAGCTTCCTCAAAATCGACAGCTTTGGGAGAAGTTATTGATGAATCTAAACTTGTGAAGAAATTTCTAAACAACCTCCTCCGAAAGAAATACATTCGTATAATCGCTGCGCTCGAGCAAGTCCTTAACCTAAACACAACTAGTTTCAATGATATTGTTGGAAGGTTAAAAGCTTATGAAGAAAAAATCCAAGATGAAGATCAACAAGAAGATCAAGGGAAGCTCATGTACGCTAACATAGATTCTCCGACACAACATAATAGCTACGGTAGAGGAAGAGGATGGGGAGTACGGTTTGGAAATAGAGGAAGAGGACGTGGGAATTATAACAATCAACGTGACTGGAGACAAGGAAGGGACATGTCAAGAGTAGTCTGTTATTGGTGTGATAAAACCGGTCACTATGTCATTGATTATCCTGATCGATTTCTCAAACTACAGGAGACACAAGCGGGTGAGACTGACAGCACACATGTAGCAGAGGAGTTGATGATGCACGAGGTAGGGAGTTGATGATGCACGAGGTAGTATACCTCAATGAAGAGAAAGTCATGCCACGCAAGTTTGAGGCACACTCTGAGATTGATAACATATGGTACTTGGACAACGGAGCAAGTAATCATATGATTGGGAATCAAAGCTATTTTACGCGGATAGATGAGAAGATTACGGGGAAAGTGAGGTTTGCTGACGATTCTCGTATCGATATAAAAGTAAAAAGATCTATTCTCTTCACAACCAAAGATGGGAAGCGCAAAGCTTTAGATGATTTATACTTTAAACTTGAAGAGTAATATCATAAGCCTTGGACAGGCTACATAATCTAGTTGCGACGTTCGAATGAGAGAAGACTACCTAACTTTATATGATCGAGAGTGTAACTTGTTAGTAAAGTCAATTAGGTAAAACAAAATCGACTATACAAAGTCACCATGGAGGTAGAGAGCACTAGACGTCTTCATGCCACAAACCTCAGTGATTCAGATACTTGGCACACAAGACTTGGACATGTTGGTCTTGTACTATGAGATCGATGATGAACAAGGAAGTAATCAAGGGAATGCCTATGATCGATATTGATAAAGATACTTTCGCGTCTTGTCTTATGTGAAAATAAACAAGAAGATCATTTCCAAAGGCAACAACATATTGAGCCTCACATATCCTTGAGCTGATCCATGGAGATATTTGTGGACTGATAACACCATCAACAACAACAAGAAATAGTTATATATTTGTTTTGATTGATGGTCTTTCTCGGTACATGTGGTCAATCTTGTTGAAGGAGAAAAGTGAAGCTTTTGAGAAGTTTAAAAGCTTTAAGCAGATTATTTTAAAAAGAGACAGGGTCTACCATCAAAACTTTACGGACGGATAGAGGTGGTGAGTTCACTTCTCACGAGTTTCAGAGCTTCTGCGAAAGCCATGGAATAAAGAGACATCTAACCGCACCTTACTCGCCACAGCAGAACGGAGTTGTTGGACGATGCAACAAAACTTTAATGGAGATGACTAGAAGCATAATGAAGCATGTGAGTATTCCAAACTACCTATGGGGAGAAGCGGTAAGACACTCAACATATCTCATCAATAGAATTGCAACCCGTAAGCTGAAAGAGAAAACTCCATATGAAAGCTTTAAAAAAAAGAAACCGAACGTGGAGAACCTACGCGTATTCGGTTGTGTCTGCTATGCCAAGATAGAAGCACCATATCTCAAGAAGCTTGATGATTGGTCGCAAGCATTAGTGCACCTTGGAACAAAACCATGATCAAAAGCATATTGGTTATTTGATCCAAAAGCTTCGCAAAGTGATAGTAAGCAGGGACGTAATCTTTGATGAACATAAAAGTTGGGGTTGGAATATAATAGGAAAAGAGTCTACCGAAGAACAAGGAGCACTAACTTTCCGGTGCACGGTTACGAAGAGGAGAGGCAAGATAAAACAGATGAAGAAGGTAATGATAGCGAGCAAGGTAGCGATGGTGAATGCAACGAAGAAGAGTCTTATGAAGAAACAGAGAACCCTGAAACGGAGTATCCGACTCAGTTGAGAAGGTGACAAGAGTAACCACGAGATCTAGCTACCTCGAGGATTATATTTTGTTGGCTGAAGTAGCAGAAACTGAGAGGATACTTCTTTTGATGAAGAACCATGGGACTGGAATGCGGCAAAAAGAAATAACGTTAGGCGAGACGCCTCTAAAGATGAGATTTCTTTGATAAAGAAAAAGAAGACGTGGACTCTGGTTGAGCTTCGTTTCGGTTGCAAAACGATTGGTTTGAATTGGGTTTTTTAGATAAACCGCAATGCAGATGGGAGTATTATCAAATACAAAGCCATGCTCGTCGCTAAGGGATATGTGCAACGTCATGGCGTTGATTTTGAAAAAGTGTTTTCTCCAGTAGCAAGAATAGAAACAGTCCGGGTTATCATTGCGTTTGCCACTTCTAATGGATGGAAAATCCACCATCTCGACGTTAAAATAACGTTTCTTCATGGAGACTTGAGTGAAGAAGCTTATGTTTCACAACCTGAGGGTTTCAAGATCAAAGGTAGTGAGAACAAGGTGTATAAGTTGCATAAAGCTCTCTATGGTTTGAGACAAGCACGTAGGGCTTGGACCATCAAGCTAAAGGCGATTCTTAAAGAACTAAACTTCTCTAAGTGCTACAAGGAGCCGTTGCTGTTCAGAAAGGAATCAAAGGGGAGTGTTCTTTTGGTTGCAGTCTATGTAGATTATCTAGTTATAGGTTCGAGCTTAGAGGTTACACAAGAATTTAAGGTTGAGATGGCAACCAAATTTGAGCTGAGTGATCTTGGTAAGCTCAGTTATTACCTCGGTATTGAAGTAACTCAACTTAAAGATGGTATAATTTTGCATCAAGAGAGGTATGCAAGTAAGATACTAAAGGAAGCGGGTATGAGTGATTGCAATATGGTTCATGTTCCTATGAGAAGGAACCAATGAGAAGGATTTCAGGAGAAACATTGGTTGTCTACGATATTTGATCCATACTCGACCTGATAGAAGCCATTGCGTTAGAGTGCTTAGTTGATACATGCATGAACCGAAGGTATCACATGGTGTGGCTTTCAAACAAGTGCTACGGTATCTGCGAGGAACTTGCGCACTTGGACTGTACTTTAAGTGTGAAACCAAGAGAGGACTCATAGGCTACAGCGACAGTAGTTATAGTGTAGATCTTGACGACGATAGAAGGATGACGGGACACATTTTGTTATCTTAACGAATGTCCTGTTACTTGGTGCTCACAAAAGCAGGATACTGTTGCACTATTCTCATGTGAAGTTGAGTTTATGGCAGCAACGGAGAATGCAAAGCAAGCGTTATGGCTGCAAGAGTTGCTTGAAGAAATCACAGATAAGGAAGCTAACAAAGCAGTGATTTGTACATACAATAAATCAGTCACTATTCATACCAAAAACCCGGTGTTTATGGAAGAAGTAAACACAAACACAAGAAATGTCATTTTATTAGAGAATTTGTTGAAGAAGGTTTTGTGGACATTGATTTCGTCGCTGGCAAGGAACAGAAGGCCGACATATGATATTAACTAAATCACTTGGAAGAATCAAATTCAAGGAGATGAGAATTCTCATTGAAGTTCAAGATGTGAAGAAAGGAGATTTCAAACTATGGAGGAGAATGTTGACTTAAGCTTGAAGATAACTTAGGTTATAAGTTATCCTAATGAGTTTAAGATTAGGAAAAAGGAAATATGTGTTTTCAAATGAGTTTAGGAAATTATGATTGTTATATAAGGAGGTACCATGATGTAGTAGTATATACTTATGAGATTTGAGAGAGTTTTAGTTTTTGAGTTAAGTTTTCTAAAGCAATAAAAAGATGTATTTACTCTTGGATTTGTGTGAGTTTGATTTAATAAATGCTAAAAAATGTTTTTTAATAAGGCATTCTAGAAAATATTTATATTTTGTAATAATATTAAGTTTCGTAAAACCACAATAACCTCTTTTGGGAAAATTATGAATCCTTCTTAAACGCCTACTAATTCTGCAGTTTTACGAAAGCTTTTTCGAAAAGTTTCATAAAAATATAAATCTTCATTTTACTACAAATTTACAAATATTTGATCCGTTTTTTTTTTTGAAACTAATATTTGATCCGTTTTGGTTGCAGTAAAATCACAAATTCTTTTATTGGATTAAGTTCCTATAAATTTACCTTGCGTATATATAAACAAAAAAAAATAACAGTCACGCGTAAAATTTTACATGTTTGTAGGGTTTACGGAAACACAGAAGAATTGTTGTTCGGTCGAATCAGGGGCAGAACTATGTGCGGCAAATAAACCGGTTTGTGAGTTTCGAAGAAGGTACGTGTACTGGGACAAAGTCCACAGCACTGAGGCGGCCAACATGTTTGTGGCAAATTCTGCGTTTGCTGGAGTCACTGCTTTTCCTTATAGCCTTGCCTTACTTGCAGAACTATAGGGACAATATACTCGAAAACATCATTCGCACATATATATATATATATTTGGGAGATATTGGTAAAATAAGCCATAGTGATAATACTTTTGTCTGTTTATACATTTGTATTAATTGATCAGTTTTGGACATAATTGCTCTCATGATAACAAAAATAATTATTAAAAATTATATATATATATATATCTATGATACTTTAATTAAAAATAATTCCTTTTTCCACGTTAACTTTCACGGTGGTTGATTACTATGATACTTTTAATGAATTAAAAATAATTACATTTTAAATACTATTATTTCCTTCTTAAAATTTTCTAAATAACAATATAAAACAGAAAGGAAATATTTATAAAGTTTAAAAAAAAAAACGAAAATATATGTATATATAATATGATTTCATAATAAAAGGAAAATTCACAAAATACTAATATTTCATTTTAAAGATTTTTTTTTAATTGTGAAGTAATAAAACACTTTCCTTATATCTATATTTTCTTAGATGAAAACAAATATTTTTTATAATGTGATTTCATTAAAGAAAGATCACACAAATGATCTTGATATTAGAAAAAAGGAAAAAAAAAAATTTAGTTTTGAAGTAAGAAAACACTTTCCTTAATTATATCTATATATTCTTAGATGAAAACAAATATTTGTACATAATGTGATTTCATTAAAGAGAGATCACACAAATTATCTTGATATTAGAAAAAAATTTATTTATCTTTTAAAACATAATTTTACACAATACAAATATATATTTTTTCAAAGTAATAGAATTTTTTTTTAAATATTTATCTATTTTCTTAGATGATTGCATAAAAGAATTAAGTAACATAAACTGATATATGTTTAATGGACAAAAAATAATTTATAATTAGTATTATAGAAATGTTTTTTCATATATTTAGTTGACTATAATATTTTTCAATTACAGCAAAATATATATATTATATTTTACTTATATAATATAATTTCTCAAAACAATCACATTTTTACTGCATATTTTAAGAGATATTAAAAAACTTAAAATAAATTTTAACAATAAACACCTTTTGATCGAATAACTACAACATGAGTGACTCGACTAATCCATTTTATATCTAAAACCATAGATAGAACTACAGTAAGAATATATAAATTGTAGGATGACTTAAAACATATCAACAAATGAAAAATAAAATATTAACTCTTTGTTACAATTTAGTTCTTTTGTAAAATTTTATATATGCATGAGACTTTCAAATATTATCATTATATTAATTTATGTAATTTGGAATCACACACTTTAGTTAATTTTTTTATTTCACTCTAAGAATAATATATCTTAAGTTATACATAATCTTACTAAAATATACTTACATATCTAAAACAACAACCAACCTAAATACAAATAAGAAAATTAATCAAAAAAATAATATATTTAAAATAAAAAATATTATAGTTGAATTCAAAGAAATAGATAGAATCCAATATGTCCAAATGATAATTAAATTGATCAAAAAACCTAAATAAAAATTAGAAAATTAATCAAAAAATAATATATTTAAAATAAAAAAATATTATAGTTGAATTCAAAGAAATAGATAGAATCCAATATGTCTAAATGATAATTAAATTGACTGTAAAACTGAAAATATTGGCAAAGTGGGTCACTTTCGAGTTTATAATTCGGGCTTTGGGCCGCGCGGAGTTTTAATTCGGGAAATGGGTCGCCTGTATTTGTGACCCTATGCGACTTGAAAGCAAAAGACGAAACGATCCTTACTCCAGCTGTGGAATATCGGAAGTGCCACTCCTCTCTCGAACGTGAGAATTGCAGCGACTTTCCCGGTTCCCGAAAAACCCGGGTCATTAACTTCGTCGTCTTACCTACACTGGGCGGTAAACGACCTTCTGGTAAATTCATTTACTGTGAAAGTCTGAGAGGACTGTTCGTCTTTCGACCTAGATCCACCAGTGTTCCCTAGCCTGTCGCAGCCGTTGGAGAATCTTCCCCGGCGATAATTAGACCCCAGACGACGCCTGCAGTGATGATGAAGTCCAAGCTAAGTCAGACAACCGTTCGTCGTCAGACCAGATCCTCTGGCGAGGAGCTCCCGGAGCGCCCTATTGTGAAACAGCACCGCTATCCGGGTATGTGTTTCGTCCACCTCCGTTCATGTGGATTCCGTCTTTGCATGTCATCGGACAGATTCTTTAGTAATGATTACTCGACACCGTTTTCTGTTCGAAGCCATTTATTTGAGTTATCGATTTTTCTTCTATTTGTAGATTCTGGATCTGAGGACGGCCCCGGTGATGGTGATTCCTCAGGGGGACAATTCTCTGATGGGGTGCCCTCATCTGTGTTGCCCCGAAGACTGTTCGCATATGGTGCGTACCCGACAAAGTTGCGAGTAAACATCTACTCAAAATCACACGTCATCGGTTCTGTTGCTGCTGCTCTAAAGGGGACGGATGCGATGGACACTTTGATGGCTTCCCAGTTTCGGGGGCTGTTTGAGCTTCCCGTTGTACGCTGTCAGAACTCTACGAAGCTCATCGGCTGCCTCCTCAGCCGACAGCTCGTTACGGCTCGCAGACACGAGTTCTGGTTCACCTTCGGGCCCGATCCACTATGTTTCTCGCTGGATGAATTCCGAGATGTTACAGGTTTGAACTGCGGAGCTTTCGATGTTCAGGATTCGGAAGCATCTGAATCTCTTCCTCCGACGATGTGGAACAAGCTCTTTGATACGGCTGTCGGTAAGTTAACAGTCCTGAGTGTACTGCGCATGTTGGGAATGAATATCTAGCTGTGGAGAAACGGCTCCCTTTGGCTCTGATCGCGTTGGTTGATGGTGTTCTCTGCCCCAGTAGCAAAGATCTTAAACTAACGCCCAGGTACGTTGAGATGCTGTCAGACGTTGAGAGCTTTTTAGCGTATCCGTGGGGTCGAGAGTCGTTCTTGACGACCGTGCCGCGTTTCCTGCCTCCCCTTGTTGTCGCACCAGGTGAGAACCCACTGCAAGTGATGCGTGATCGGCTATCGCAAAAGACAACAGTTTGCTATGGGTTTCCACTTGCTCTGCAGTTGTTCGTATTTGATGTTGTGCCTCTGCTATTGGAGAAAATTCCCGACGCAGGGAACACCGCCACTTTCATTGATTCCCCCGGAGCTTGCTCTTCGCCGTCCACTATTCTCACAGTCAACGGAATAGTCGCTGTCGAGGAAGACCCAGACGTAAGTTTGTTTTCCCTTTGTTTTAAATACAGCGGATGCAAAAATACAGTGAAGTTAAATGGTTACGGCTTTTGTGGTTCACGTGTCTTCCATTGCTTTTTGCTTGGCTCCAGCTCTCTGTCCACTTCACCGTGATTCCTGATGAGGAACGGCTGCTGTTGGTGGACCAGAATGAAGATAGGCAAGTTACTTCTTTGGTGCAGAAGTTACTTTGTGGGGAAACATTCAAACCTGAGGACTTTCCAGGTGGTGACCAGTCGTTTTCCCCCAAGTTTAAGGTTCCAGATGCTGCCCATGAGGAGGGAGCTCTTCCCACTCCCGTACGCCAGAGAAATTTGCGACCGCGTAATACAGCGCCCATTGAAGTTGAAGATATTTCTTCTTCTGGAAACAGCGGAGAAGAGAATCGTCAATGCTCAGAGAGGTGTACGCATGAAAATTTAAAACATTGGATATCCCAGCGGTTTGAGGGGATTGAGAACAATATTGAAGAGTTGCGGACACTGATTTGCAAGAGTTTGGGTCTGCCCGAGGGGAGCAAACGCAACGCTAGGAAGAGGAAAGCGATGGATGATCCGCAGGTGCGTCGCACTCCGTCTCCTGATGATAGTATTGTGAGTGAAACCGAGGGGCGAAACAGGAAGGGGGAAAAAAGGAAAACGGTTGGCACTCGGCATGTTGGGAAAAAAATGTTGCCTCGGCGTCGATCTGGAGGTGGAAAGGAGGTGACAAAGGTTGTACGCCGAAGTTATTTTTTGCATAATATACAAATTCGTGGTCATTTACTGTCCTGACACCTTTGCCGTTTTCCAGGAAGTGAGCAGAAAGAACACACCCTCATCAGAGAGAGAAAGTGGTCACCAGAATGATGATGATCATGCAAAAGAAAACGAGTATGACAATGCACGTTTTCCACCATCCGGCGGAAACAAAGGCGATCAGGTAATGTGATAGATAGTTTTATTGTTGTGTTATTGCTTAGACTTCTAACCCAGCGCTGGGGGGGATGGTCAGCAGCAAGAAACACAATCGAATGCCCTCGTCCTGTTTGGAGATGTATTAGTTGTTGAGCCTGAGTCCTATGTGTTACCAGCAGAGGTTCGTTTGCATCTTAATTAGTTGTGTAGTGTTTGGCTAAGTAGTGGTAATAACAATAGTTGTGAATATTTGCGGATTTCTTCTACCTTCCAGCATGCGGTAACCTCCCCGGGGGCATGGCAGAAAAGAAACCCAACGTACCGGTATGAGCAAGGCTCCCCAGTCGCATGGGAGAAAACAAAGCCGAACTGTTACAGTTCGGTTGGTAGTGTACGCTCCTTTCATCCTTCATGGGATGGAAACCCCTCCTCGAAATCTAAGGTTGCATCCACCGGAATTGAAACGTGTCCGCTACTGATTATATCATAGATAGTAGTTATATCTGTCACATTAAGTTTGGTCTGTTATTGTTGTACATTACTTGAAGTGCGTTATTAACGGATCTGATGCAGGAAAGAAGTGCTCCAGAAGGTGGAGAGGGCCATAAAAATGAGTAGGTGCTCCACCGGTGGGCTATGAGTCCGGTCAAACATCAAATCAGAATGATGGAGAGAGGCTTGAACAAGTTTCTGCTCCTATGGGGATTGTTGAGGCACTTGTGAAGGAGATCAACTCTGAAATCCCGGGGGCGGACGAGGTAGTTATATCTTAGGCAATGGTTTAGGTCTGTTGTTGTTCGACAATTCTCAGAGAGCGTAATTAACTGATTTGAAATTGCAGGAAATAAGGGCAACGAGGGGTGGGGAGGGTGCACAGCCAAAAGAAAACGAGTTGGTGGCTGCCCGCATGACACCAACGGCCGGGATTGACTTTGCGCAGGTGATGTGCATTTTATTATTGGTGTACACATTCACATTTTATTTTGGGTGTACACCTGTTGACATAGGTTACTGACTCCATCTAGAAAACGGGTGCCGACAACGGTGGTGAGTCCGGTCAAACATCAAATCAGAATGATGGAGAGAGGCTTGAACAAGTCTCTGCTCCTATGGGGTTTGTTGAGGCACTTGTGAAGGAGATCAACTCTGAAATCCCGGGGGCGGACGAGGTAGTTATATCTTAGGCAATGGTTTAGGTCTGTTGTTGTTCGACAATTCTCAGAGAGCGTAATTAACTGATTTCAAATTTCAGGAAATAAGGGCAACGAGGGGTGGGGAGGGTGCACAGCCAAAAGAAAACAAGTCCGTGGCTGCCCGCATGACACCAACGGTCGGGATTGGCTTTGCGCAGGAGGTGTGCATTTTATTATTGGTGTACACATGTACATTTTATTTTTGGTGTACACCTGTTGACATAGGTTACTGACTCCATCTAGAAAACGGGTGGCGACAACGGTGGTGAGTTCGTTGAGGAGGATCCTGACGGTGGTGAAGAAGCGAGGACGGCAGACAAACAGCCCCAATCTGTTGACTCCGTTGAAACATCAAATATGGAGTTTCCAAAGCCTGTGGAGGCGGTTGGAAAAGTTGCTCCTCCCAAGGCGGGTGGTGAGGCAAGTGTTAAGGAGATCAACGCTGAATTACAGGGGACGGAGGACGAAGAGAGATATGACAGTTGTAAAGACGACATGTCCACTGATAGCCAGATACAAGAGAACCCACGTGATCTGTGTGGTGAAACGGATGCGGACTCTGAAGATGTGGGCAGTGGTGGTAAACGGCATCGCATGAGATCCAGCAAGATTTCTGGAGTGTACACCCCTGACCCAAGGGTGAAAAAGTTGTTTAAGAGCGAGGAGAAGGTTGAGTATAAGCCCATTGCCAAAACGAATCGAACACAGTTTAAGAAGTTTGCCGAAATTTTGAGGGAAAACCCCGAGCAGTAAGTTTCTAACTCTTTTTAAGGTTATATACATACACTCGTGCATAAGTTCCTGATTGTTGGTTAAATTTGCAGGATGTGGGATATCGCTACCGGTCACTCTGTGTGTAATCACTTCTTCCTTGAAATTGCTGAACCGGGGAAATGGATGTCTGACGAGGTACTATTAAGCTCTGCATCGTCGTCACATTATACCTTTGACAGTCACCTTATGTAACTAATATTTGTTACATATTTTTTTGGGACAGCACATGCATGTGATAATGAACATGTTGTGGAGGCGTCGCGGGATTTATCTACAGAAGGAGAGGATGGTGATCTTGGATCAGTACTTTATAAAAACCATTCAGTCAAACTGGAGTGCCTTTAGCGCAGACAATGATAAGCTGCAGTTCGAATGGGGGAAAAACGTAGCACAGTATGTGACAGGAAAGAGCAAGGGGCAGAAAATGAAGTTGGGACTTGGCCGCGATGTCGACACCGTGTACACCCCGATGAATTGGGGTGGAGATCACTGGGTTGGTCTCTGCATTAAGCTGACTGAAGGTCATGTGACGGTATTTGATTCCTATGTTCCTCATACTGAGATCGAGGTTGCGGAAGGACATATGTGTTCGGTTGTACAGTCGTTGCCTTATATATTAGAAAAATATGCGGGGCATAAATGCTATAAGGTGAAGGAAGGTCTTCGAATTTACTCTTGGAGCCGCGCAGAAGGCATTTATCACAACAAAAGGGGTGGCGACTGTGGGCCATGTGCTGCCAAGTTCATAGAGATGCATGCTGCCGGCTTAACGGAGGAAATGAGTCGGATTACCGACAAAGATGTTGACAGATTTCGAGAGCAGTATGCAATGGACTGCTATGAAGAATTCGTGGGCGATGCTAAAGTAAACAATGAGTAAACTTGAAGTTGTTTTCTTTGTCAGAATGTTGTTCGAACCCAATGGTACTTATGTTTGTGTGAACGAAATGGAACTTAATGGTATATTTATGGTGTGTTTGTGTGATTATGCGTTTATGATCATCGAGAAACAAAAAAGTTTATCGGTATTGACTTTGGTATTTCTAGATATGTACACCTGAGTTAAAACGCTGCACACCAACTACATGTGTTGACTTTGGTAGACCTTGTAACCCTCGTACACCGTTGTTGTAATGTTGTTGTAACTACGTGAAGGTATACATCATTGAACAAAATGATTGCGAATGTTATTGTGTTATAATTAGAATTATTCGTGATGTTTGATTGTATTATATAAAGTCACATCATTGAACAAAATGAACTACATGTATTGTCGGTGCTAGACCTTGTAACGTTTGGTGTACAATATAAAGTGAAACGTTTTGTTTGGCCTTTTAAAATCGTACACCATTGGCGTAATGATGCACACCAAGTCTGACATTTCACATCAACCATATGTATTGACTTTCTTAGACCTTTTAACGGTGGTTGTATTATATTATGTAAAACGCATTGTTTGGTTTATAAATCGTGTACACCGTTGTTTTAATGTTGTACACCTAGTCTTATCTTTTCATGATAATTGTATGAGTAAAGAAACGATAAACCGATGTTGGAGTTTGTCTCCTAGCTTTGATGGTATACGTCACCTTCCAAAATAACAGCTAATGTTATACTCGAAAACGGAATTAGAACAATGCTTAATGTGGTAAATGCATTACAACAAATAATAATTACTGCCAACTGTCGAAGGGTGGAAAACTCGTGGCGCAACGAAAATCCCGGAGGAAAAGACCAACCTCTTTTATCCAGAAGCATCGGTTACACATGTCTTCAGTCTTGCTTAACTCCATCTGCCACAGATCCCAATCGAAATCCAACGTAGGTGCACAGGGGCAATTATAAAACAAGAGTCGATCTGTTGACATGAACATGAACTTCTTTGTTAAGAACCCCTCGCTAACGACCGGCACCCACGGAACATCATCCATTCTAACAAGCCATCCAATTGTACCAACTGCTTCTCTCGTAAAACTAGCGAAGTATTCCTCATCATCCCAGTAGAGTTTGCGAGTCATTGCATAGGTATACAACGCTCGTTCGTATCCAGCATCCGCTGCTCTCTTCATCAAAGCAAGACCTTCTTCGTGGCATTGTAGGGTGTAGAAATACTCAACACCCTTGATGTAAAGAGTACTTGGGTTTCCGACATCGTAGCATCTTCTCAACAACGTATCACGCAAGCCTGTTCACCAAGGGTATTTATACAGATCAAACGAAGAATAGACGTCAGGCGTGTCTGCCAGCGCACGCATTGACTTACAAGTAGATCTGAGTCTATACAGATCTTGAAAGGAATTTTTTGCGACGCAGGAGACAATCAATTGTTGGATTTCTGAAGGGAGATCTAGAAAAGTCATCTCTGCCATTATAGCCAGATTGTGTTTTCAGCGTTGTGCAAATGATGTCCAAAATTCAGTAATTATAGTGAGCGGACGGCGGCAAGCGAAGGGTCATGCCCGTATAAGTCATTATATCGAGGAGACGCATTGAACCTATACCGAGCCAAACGAAATAATTGATTTTTTATTGACCCTTTAAAACATGATTTGACAGTGTTAGGTTTCAAATGTAGGTGGGACAGTAAATTCTCGTATTAACCTCACACATTTTCTCTACAAACCTGTCTATTAAATTTCTATAATCCCTCTCATACCAACCATAAAACAGACCACAAAAAAACTCCAACAAGTAACCCCAATAGTATGGAAGCTCACGTACTCCCTAATCTTCCCCAGGAAATTGTGTGCAAAATCATTGAGCTTGTCGGAGAGGAATCATTTTACAATCTTGGCCCTTTTCTGCGGGCTAGAAAACGCGGTTACGCCCTCGCACACGAGCCCTCAGTCTTGAAGAAGTGCGATGTTAGTGAAATGGAGGACGGGTTCGTCACATGTCAAATACGCCAAGGTTGTCAGTTCCGAGAGTTTCATCTCAAATGTGTCAGTGCTGGCAACAGAAAGGCAATCTACTATGAAGGTCTCCTTACAGCACCGAGCATAGGACTTGAGGAGAGTATTAAAATATTGGAACCAAATGTCCCAATGCATGGATTCTCAACCCTAGCTGTCGCCATATTCAATGTTTGTCTTGGCAACGACAAGGAAGCGAGCAAAGTGTTTCAGCTGTTCGCTGCATATCACCATGACCTTCGATCGGATGATACTTGTGAAATGGGAGAATCCATAGAGAACCAATTGAAAGCCTTTGGAGCGGAAGACCTGAACTGCAACAAATATGGGGAATCTTTCAAGTTCCCGGATGATGGCGTTATCAAGACACCCAGGTGCGTGTATGGCCATGATTACGCAGACAACTTAGAAGGTGATTGCAAAAACTGCAGGCTATTTTGGATTTGCGTCAACATTGCAAACATCCTTTAAATATTATTGACAGGGAAATCTCTCTGGTTTTCTCCTATGTCATTTATGTTTTAACATCTGCTGTTTCCTCCCAAATGTAGTTCCTCGATCCCAATACTACATATAATTTCTGTTGGAACAATACCTTTGCAAATTTAAATAACTAATTCATAACTAATTCATAGGTTATAACACGTTTACAACAGATGTTGAGATACCAAAATACAAGCTTGCAGGACAAACTAAACATCTCTTCACATATTTAGAAACCCGTTAATGATGTCTTCCTCTATTTCTGCATTTTTGCCCAAATCACTCTGGAGGTGCGAGATGGTCTTCTTCAATTCCATGATAGTCCGCTTTTGTTCAGAAATTTCGTCTCTAGCTTCAATCAGAGCTTGCTTTTGCCATCCAAAAGGTTCTTCCTCATCGATCCATTGGAAAAACCCACAATCAAGTGGACTCTACAAGATAAACGAAATGAAAACCCCTTCGATAAATAACAACACAATACTACTATTCTACCTTCCAGCGTTCACACCCGTAGAACATCCGACCAGGATTTTTGTCTGTCCAAGATTTACATTTCTTCGCCGGAACGCACAGAAACAACGCACATCGGTTTCATTACCCTTTCCCTTTCCCTTTCCCTTTCCCTTATAGCTCGATCTGCCACCGAATTCCATATCTCTTCCCAGTTGGAGAACAATAATGAACACCAAAAAAGGACTGAAATCGAATTGGAGAAAAGAATTTTGGGAAAAAATGTAAATGGGTCGGGTTTAGGGTTTGGACTGGGCCGGATTTTTGGGAAACCCGGACCGAAATTTGAATTTACTTTAATTTAAATTTTGAAATAAAGTGCACAGTGACGAGCACTTTTCCAACTTCGACCTAATAATATCTCCCTTTCTCCTTTCTCCAATTTCGACCTAATAACATCTCCCTTTCTCCTTTACCAGCAAAATTCCCTCGATGTCGACTTCCAGCAGCTCGGATGGTGCCTCGTATGTGGACATGATTTACGCTGTGAACGACTCCAACTTTGGAATCCCGGATCGTTGTCCTTGCGGAAGCGCAATTATCATTCAGATCTCTACAGAAGCGGCAGCCATTCCGAAGAAATACTTTGTATGCAAAGATTTCAAGGTGAGTTGTAATCTTTTATGTAATTGTTGGCTTTGCTTCCAAATATTTAAAGGTAAGTTGTAATCCTATTTCCAGAATGATGGGTTGCACAGAAAGCAAGAATGGACCGCCGCTATCGAAGACGAAACCCGACGTTTGAAGAAAACAGTTGACGACCACGAATCCATGATACGTAGCTTAGGTCGTGTTGAATATCGGATCGATCGAATTGACGAAGATGCCCAAAAAACAACGGTGAGATTGCAAACCTTGGTTATCAGATCCACGAGATGGAGAAAGTCTTGAAGAAAAACACTGAGGAGATTGCATTACTCAAGGAAATTATTCTCTTCGAAATTGTAATTGTATCCAACGTTTCAATTGACATAATAGTATCCTACATTTCAATTGACATAATAGTATTCTCTTCGAAAGATTAGAAATATTTGTTGGTGTGCAACAATTTAACAGCGGTGTACGTAGGATAGAGTAGTGTGCATGAAGATTACCACCATCCAACAAGTCTTAACGCCACGTTTCAGTTTGGATGACCGGAGGATGCCTTGAAGTCGCGTAGAAAAAGACCAACCTCTTTTATCCAGAAGCACCGGTTACACATGTCTTCAGCCTTCCTATTGTCGATGTCCCATAATGCCCAATGTCCCTCCAATAGAGGAGAAGAAGGACAGCTGTAAAATATCGGTGCGACTGTTGATATAAAGACGTGCCTCCTTATGTGGAAGTAGTCGTTATGGTCCCAATTCCACAATCCAGCCGAGGATCTTACCAGCAGTCCGATCTTAGCGACGTAGTCTCTTGAAAATCCCCTGAAGTGGTCGCCATCATCATCCCATAATTTGCTTGTCATGGCGTAGGTATACGAGGCTCGCTCGAATCCAGCATCGGCTGCTCTCTTCATCAAATCAAGACCCTCAACGTACATATTTCGCCTGTAAAAATACTCAACGCCCTTGATGTAAAGTGTACTTGGGTTTCCCTGGGCATAGCATCTTCTCAATAGGTAACGGAGCCTAAACCCGTTAAGCCTCCACGGGTATTTAAACAAATCGAACAAAGCGTAAACGTCTTCATCGTCTGCCAACGAACGCATAGCCTTGCAAGTAGCGCGGAGTCTGAAAAGATCTTCGAAGGAGTTATGTGCCACGCGTTTAACGACTAACCCCTGGACCTCAGGCGGGAGGCTGAGTATAGGGAATTGTTCCATTTTTAGGAGATTTCTGTTTATACGTTACGACAAGAATGTGTCACCGCTTCCACAAATCGAATAGGGTCAACCCAATTTATAATCGAGGTTTGCATAACAAACAGAGATGAAATGATGTGACTAGCGAAGGAGTATCATAGGGACGAAACGAAATGATGCAAGATAAAAATACTTAACCGTTTAATGGGTATGAGGACAGTTAACGGTTTAACGGGTATGACAATTGTTTACACCAACTTTCGTTCTTTGATACCACTTACATTGGGCCGAATGATGCGTCGGTCTTACAACAGAAAAGTACAGATACATTATTGTGGACTAAAACTGTGTTTCCGTTTGACTTTCGTATTAAAGTCTATCCATGTATACCACGTACTATAAATAACTAAACGTGTACAACTTATTCTAAAGGGTGTACAACTCATTGTGTAGCTAAATTGCAGACACTATTGTTTTGTGTTTATATATTATATTTATTCCAGTATATGGTTAATTTTGATAGAGGTACGTTATGATCGGATATGAGCGGCAGGTGTACGGGTTTATGATTGAAATCTATGCTGGTATACCCATCTCGGTAATATGCTTAATTATGATAGATTTAAAAATCTTTAGTTAATTATGATTGATTTTAAAATCTATGCAGGTATACTCATCTCGGTAATATGTAATACATAAATTTAGTTCATATTATCAAAGGTGTACATTTTTTGTTGTTAAAGTGTAGAACATATTGTAGCACACATATAAATCTAATACATAAATTAAGTTGATATAAATCTAATACATATAAATCTATTGCCATATTTCTGATCACTTGGATTCTCGACTTGACTCGGACTCGCTCCTGTGATGTTCCTCATGGTACTCCTTATGGTCTTCAAGATCAACCTTACTATCGGATTCCTCATCGCTCCCTCCGACCCCCTGCGGAACAGACCCGTCACTATCGTTAAAAGCATCATTGTCATCCGCCTAGCCGGGATCTTCTTCCTCTCCGTCTAAGTTCTCAAGGAAATCTTCTCCGGTTCGGGCTTTCTTCTTCGGCCGGTTCCCCGATTCGTCAGATTCGGTTGTAGAGCCATCGGTATCACCCGATGTCTCACATTCTCCGCTTCGGGATTTCTCTTTCGACCGGTTCCCTGATTCATCAGATTCATCACCCTCTTCAACATCTAAAGCTGCCTGCATTATGTCGTCAATGGTTGAGAAGACGTGAACCCCAAGCTCTGCCCGTATCTCCTCGCGTAAACCATCTCGATACATCATTACCAAGGTCTCCTGTTGGTGTATTTCAAGGAGACCGGATTTTAGGAACAATGTATTGTATTATCTAACTGTAGAATCTCCGTGCTTCATTTTAAGGTTGTGTGTTCATAAACAACCGAACCATTCGTTTTATTTATATGTTTGTGGGAAATAAGTTAAACATAGTTAGGCACCATTTCGTGTTATACAACCGTTGTATATTGGATCCCACATACATTACAAATCACCCACCGTAAATGATACAATTGTTCCGATAAACGACCCCACATATATTACAAAAGATATTATATAACATTACATCAAATTGAAGATAAGATTCGATCAGCGACCCCTCATCAGTAAATTCTTAAGCTCTTGGATATCCTTAAGCATTTCCTCAACCTCAAATTGCAGCCTACGGTGGAGCGAGACCTCCTCGCGAAATTTACTTTTCATCACATAACACTCTTCCTCGATTGCGTCATGGCAGACACGTCGGATGTGCAAACCATCGTCCTAGAAGGAAAATAATATTTATGTGATTGATTACCGTTTAATAATTTCGAACTAGTGATTAGCGTAACAACCATTCTAACCTCAAAAACTTTGCATACATAGTAGTTTCTTCATCTCTCGTCAGTTTCGACCGTTATAGCACCACTGCACGTACATTTCTTAGGAATGCAGTAGTTGGCATACATGCAAGCAAAGAGCCAGTCAGCATCCCGTTTGTGTTGCTTCATCTCCGCATAGTAAGGATCCGCCATATCCGTCATTTTACCAATCGGTCACTTAGTTTGTGGATATTAAAAATAGTTTGAGAAAGTTGCGAGTAGAGTGCGAGGGAGGCACAGCTCCTTAAATAGGAATTAATTCTAACCGTTATAATCTGTTCCAACCCATATACAACGGCTATATTCGTTTAAAATGACTAACAACGGCTATATTGACAAGTATATTGACTTTTACAATTTAGTTACAACTGCATCTTTCCAATGAAAATACATTTAATCATTATATACGCTAAAAATCTTACTTTCCATTTATCATTGTACACCGGTGCTTTAATCAACCCTGGTTGCTGGATTAAGTTTTAGGCCTAACTTAATTTGGGAGTTAAACACGTATGGCCCAAAGATTATGTTTTCGTTGCGTTGGTGGTCCCTTCATCCACCTTTTTCATTAATGAGGAAGACAGACCGACTTGACGGGTGCGCTGCTCGAAAACCACTATCTCCTCTCGGAAACTGTATTTGTTTCTCCTTCGTACTCATCTTCTAGATCCAATTAGAGAAAAAAAATTGAAACCCTAAAAATGTCGACTTCGTCATCTGCCTCCACCCATCGCAGTCGTCGTGAATACAGCACCACAAGTTCAGATTACCGCTCAAGTTCCTCACCTGAGCCGGCCGAGGAAGAACCTCGTTTTATGACATTTGAAGCGCGGCTACAAGCCAGTCGGGGGTTCTTTATCGCCGGCCCACCGGTGCCAAACCCATGGTCTAATCGTCATTTAACTGAAGTAAGCTTCCGTAAGTATCAACAACTTTGCTTACGAGGGTTTTTAGTCCAGGGGATGTTAGTGTTAGATGATCCGGGATTTGCTGAGGCTCGCTCAATAGTAGAAAATGTTGGGTGGATGTACACTGTTTTGCATGTGCGGCCTTTCTGTCCAAGGGTGGTTAGAGAATGCATCTCTAACCTATACGGTTCGGACGCGGGTGTTTATATCAGGGGATGTCGTTTCGATTTCGACCCCGTTGTGATTAATCAACTATTTATGACTCCAATTGTGGAACAACCTCACACATGGGAGGATGGTGATCTGTCGCAGGCAATTGCGTTCCTAACCGGTGGTCGCTGTACTCACTGGGAGCCTTTCTCCCTAACACAGCTCCTCCAACAGTATCTTTGCCTCTACAAACTGTGTGAGTTAAACTGGCTACATGGATTCCATGTAGATGCAATGCTAAAAAAGCGTCTTCGTTTTCTCTTCGCGTTTGTAAGAGAAAAGCCGATAGTCTTTGGTCGATTGGCTTATGACCAGATCATCGAAATGTCTCGTCAGTCTGATGCGGACAAAAAAATTGTTCTCCCCAACTTGGTCTATCAGACTCTCAATCTTCAAAGGGACATTTTGGCTCTTCCGGGTGATGAACCCCTAATTGGTCAGCCTCAAAATGTTAGCGGACTCAAGGCGGATCTTTCACTACGTAGGGGGAGAAGAGGTCGTATCCATTCCGATGATTGATAACTATAATTACATGTAATAGCTTCGGTTTTTGTCTGCAGTTTTTTGACAAACTCTATGCTACTCCAAGTTCTGTTTTCGGCTAGTACACTAAATACTTTTTTTCCCTCTGTGTTGTTACTTTATTCGGATATAATATCTACTTTTGTTATTAATGTTATGCATCTATTGATCAACTATAGGTGTACAACAAATATGTGCTACAACCATAATATATTAAGTACGAAAAGCCCGTACACCTCAACACTAGTTCCGTACACCATATCCAAACAAACACAGGTTCATCGGTGATCTACAATAAAATACATTCCAAAATGAGGTTGGTCGTTTTTATCAAAATACAGGCTTTCTACATCCTCTATTCAGGGCTTAACTTCCTTGCAAGTGATCTTCTTGTGACATTATTCGGATATAATATCTACTTTTGTTATTAATGTTATGCATCTATTGATCAACTATAGGTGTACAACAAATATGTGCTACAACCATAATATATTTAGTACGAAAATCCCGTACACCTCAACACTAGTTCCGTACACCATATCCAAACAAACACAGGTTCATCGGTGATCTACAATAAAAATACATTCCAAAATGAGGTTGGTCGTTTTTATCAAAATACAGACTTTCTACATCCTCTATTCAGGGCTTAACTTCCTTGCAAGTGGTCTTCTTGTGACCTTCCTTAAAACAGTTTGAGCACTTGTTCGCCTTATGTTTTTTGCTCCCCCCCTGATGTAAACAATAAAGTTGGTATAATTGGACAATTTACTATACGTTACTGAAATTATTGTTCAAAGTCAACACCACAGTCTTACCGGTATCTCTCCTGCGGACAGTTTACGTTTGATTCATGGTCTTCCCTTCGTTCGTTTGGTCGTTGGTGGATAAAGATCAACCGTTAGTATTTCGGCTGGCACTTCAACATCCTTTGGATCCGGAACCGTAAGTATGATACCCCTAACTGTTTCAGCCCATGTCTCTTTGAGATGGTGTTTGCAAACAAACATGGTGTACTGCATATTACGGCAAGAAGCAGCAGCAATGGCATGTCGGCATGGCAAACCAAGCTTTTGGAATTCGAGGCAAGTGCAAGTTCGTTTATCCAGATCAACCGTGAAACCAAAATTAGTTGGCCTGTGCGTAACTTCGAATAACCAAGTCGAACATGGCATAACTAGAAGGCCCGTTGATAGCACCAGCTGTTCGACCAGTATCTTTTGAATATTATCTGGAACATTTCCCTTCATCTTACTGATCTCGGTGCGTCTGCTCACATACCATGTACACAGCTTCCGGCGAATAAACTCGAACAATGCCATTATAGGACTATCACGAGCGGGCAGAAGAGCATTATTCAACGATTCAGCAGCGTTAGAAGTCATCACGTTAAATCTCTCCCCTTCGAAATGTGAACGTGTCCATAGCTTCTTGTCGATCTTCTCCAAATAATCCCAGCATCTCCAATCCGTCAGTTTAATAAGCTCCATTATCTCCTTAAACTCCGAAACTCTGAACGCATCCCCAGCTCTGCCAACCATTGCTTTCTGTTGCAGCCCCTTAAACTTATCATTAACGTTACGCTGGAGGTGTACGAGACAAATACCATGGTGTGCACGTGGGTACCATTTATCTTTCGCTGCGTAAATTTCTGCGCATCTATCTGATATTATACTTAAATCAGAACCATCCTCTACAATAGTAGATAACCTCTCGAAAAACCATGTCCAAGATTTTGTGTTCTCGCTTTCCACTACTGCGAAAGCAATCGGGAATACGCGGCTGTTAGCATCTTGTCCGCTGGCACTTAAACCTTGTTTTTCCAAACATGTGGGTGCCGTCCACCACTAGCACCTTCCTCAGGTACTTCCATCCACCGATGCATGCTTTCAGGGACATGAACGCATACTTAAACCTTGTTTTTCCTTCTTTGTCTTTTTCTGTTTTAATATCGGTGATTGTTCCAGGATTTGCTAGCTTTGGTACATGGAAGTACTGTGGTAGCATCTTGTATGAATCCTCCTCTTTTCCTTGCGCAGATGCAATCGCTAGTTCTTTCGCTTTCCAAGCTTTCCAGTATGAGCATGTATAGTTGAATTCCGTTCGCAACATTTCCGGAAGTTCCATAGCACGCGGCCCAGAGTAGAGCCTCTCGTATTTCGAACGCAATAGAGCTGCAAGCACTTTGGCTGTACCATGTTTTTTATACTTCCCTCTAACGTCGGCTACGCATACATGATTCAGAATTGCCTTTTTAACCAGATAAGTTGGAGAATCACCGAGTTGAACAGCCACTACTCTCCACTTGCATTCTTTCTCGTAGCATTTCGCCGTCAGTCTGCGTTTGCAATGCCTGAGCTTAAACGTGCACACCTTAGCAATTGCGTAGATAGCCAACGTCAACTTGCACTCCGCTTTGTGCTTGAACGCCCTTCCCACGTATATGTCAGAGTCCTCCTTGCTGAAGTCCATGTCAAGAGGGTTGCAGCTGCTTCCATACATTTTACTATACACACCATCTACATCATTATATCCATACATATCTGGTACTTGTATGCCTTTCATGAATGCTTCTCCACCCTGAACTTGTCTAGTTGCGGTGACAGGAGGATCAACATCGTCCTCATCTTCGAGCTCACGGTTGTGCGTGTTATATTGTTTTGGGGGAGTTTCGAGACATATGTCACCACTTTCAACGGCCTCTGTTGCTTGATTGGGCGCACAACCAACGTCTGTAGGAGTACCACTTACATTATCTCCGGCTTTCGTCAATACTTCTTCACCCTGAAATGCGGCCGGCTGGGGAATAGGAGTGTCAACAACAGCATCATCATCATTATCTTCAGTCACCCGGGTGTGTTTGTTTTTAGATTGAGGGGGCGTCACAAGAACAACATCAACACCTACCTCGGTCTCTGTTACTTATGTGTCCAATCTGGAGGGTGATCCAAGATCTCTTGCTAGATCGGTGATTTCCACAGAAGAATCGTTATTTTTGGATATATATCCACCTCCACGTGATCGTTGCTTCTTACCACACGCCGATTTTGCAGCCCCTGTGCCACCAATACCGCCAGGACGCCGAATACCCTTCCCACCAGACTGTCCACCACTTCTTCCTTTGCCTGGACCTTCTACAAAATCGTCGTCGTCGTCCGTCACGCAATCGTTTCTACAATAATCATGTCAGCCATTGTAGTCGTAATCGCTATCATCGCCTTCATCTTCTGCAGCAACATCTTCGTGAGCTCCTCCATTATTTCCATTCTCCAATGAAACTTGTTCAACACTTAGCGTTCTCGTATCTTCTATGAGACAGATTTGTTGAGGCAGATTATCTGGCGCCGTTTTTACTGCACCTCCTTCTTCGACTTTGCCTTCCTTATTCTCTCTATTATCCACTGCCAAGTCATCTCCACAAACATTCCCCTTTTCTTGCTCGCAATTCTCTGGATTAGCCCCACTCCCGTCGTCAAGAGTTTCTCCGCTTTTGTCTTGGTCCTTTGACGTCGCAACCATGCCGCCAGACTGAGAGTTGCGTTTGTAACGTTCTTCGATTTGCTGAACTTCCATCAAAAAAGCAACATCTTCATCAGGAGGTCGAACGGGTGCATTCATTTGGACCCGTATTACTCGTTCCGACCTTAGAAATATCATTTCTCCTCCAACACTTTCTCTTAATATTACGAAGAGATTGACGGATTTGTCTGCCCGGTGAAGCGCCTTGAAAATCCTGAAATCTTTGTCCATTGCTATCTCGACGGGAGAAGCCACTAGGCCCACCATTTCACTCTCTCCATCATTCAGCCAATACGACATCTCGGCTAACACTTCCCTTCCCAAAAGCCCATACGCAGCTACAATACACGTTTTTAACTCCTCAGCACCTCTAATTCTGGACGAATCGACGGCTCTACCCATTCTATCATTGTCTATCTTGAAATCCCAAGCTCCATTGTCAAACATTATCCACCTCCCAGCCATAACCACAATGCAAGAATTACACAGACCTACGGTCTAAGCATGAGCACCCGTTAGTGTCATTTGCCAAATAGAGGAAGCACACAATTGTAAAAACAAATACAGAAACTTAGAGCTCAAACTCTGTACCTTCGCCGGTGTTGGTCCTGATTTCCTTACTGCCTGTGCCACCACTACTTGACCCGACGTTCCGACCACCGCTAATTGTTTCCATCCTTTTCAGTTACGGTGGATAAGCATCGACGGCCTCAGAGGATGGGAATATCTTCTTATCGTAGGGTTGCTTCTTTTAGTTGTACACCAGTTCTTAGCTGCTTCTCACCATTACCCAGTTAGCGTTTTATAACATATTAGTTTAATTAATATTACCACAAATATCAGAAAACAGTGAACGGCAGGAAAAGGAATGGTTAATATTACCTTTAACCTTTGCTACCAGTCACCCAAAAAAAAAAAAAAAAAATCTCGAACTCACACGTGCGAAAACCTTCTGGGCCGCTTGGGTCGCTAAGTCTTAGGGTCGTTTCGTCTGGGTCAGTTTCAAGAGTTTCATGGGTCACGGCCCAGAACATTACGGGTCATAAGGCCAAATTCGTCACCGATTTATTTCTCTCCCCCCTAGCGGCCCGTTTCGACAATTAAAACTTCAAGCGACCCACTTGGCCAATTAAAAACTTGAAGTGACCCTATGTCACAAGCGACTCCTGTAAAACTACAAAACCGATTAGATATAAAATATCCAAAATCATATGTATAATTAAAGTAATATAATATTATTAATATAAATTATAAATTAATTTAAAACTAAAAGTAAATATCAATCAATTATTATAGCATATTACTTTATAAATATTTATGTCTGTGCATGAGCACGGGAAAATCACCTAGTATCAAAAATATGAAATATCAATACCATTATAAGAATATTTTACATATTTTAATGTACAATACCTGAAATCCAAAAATAATTTTGATATATTGATCTAAATTTGTTAGGATGTATATTATAACCTTTTTTACAAAGATAAAATAGACGTTCTAATTTATTTTATATGTTTATGATTATAATTAATATTGTAAAGTCTTCTCTATAATCTATCCAAATATAGAATATGTCTATCTCAGTTCTAACTAAAGGGTTTTGTTATTTATAAAATATAATATATATATATTGTAGGATTTTTACTTTATTATGGAAATACCTGGAAACTGTTAACTTGTGTTCAATCTTTTACTCTGTTATGTATCTTTATATATAAAGTACACTTTGCTTCACTCCTAAGCTGTCCACCTCAGCAGACAGGTCAGAAATTCGAATTATATGGGCGTGACACGTGGCAAGGAAATCAAATCCGCAGCGTTTCATTAAAGATTGTGTTATGTGGATTTCGTTTTTGTTCTGGGCCTTAATTTTGCTCCAGTCACAAAGCCCATAGCCAGTATCCCTAACTGTAAACCAAATCTAGCGTTGTTTTTGATATTAGGTTTTTGTTTGCTTTCATCTCCGCCATTCGAGATAGATAAACAATCGAGTTCTGCGATCCCTGTTTCATCTTCTTCCTTAAAATCCGAAAGCTACCAGTTACTTTTCATCTTCTTAAAGTCCTTATTAAATCCTTCACCCACCCACGATCTACCTTGAATGCGAACTTCCTCCATGAAAGACGGTGGAACTGCGACTATAAAAAGGTAAGCTTTCCTTCCCTTGAACATCATCCCCTTAATGTAGCCCAAACAATTGTTTAGTTTACTGTAGTAGTTAGATGCTCACTGGATGTATGTACTATTTCATCCACCTTCAAATCTTTTAGGCTTTTTATTTACTGATCCGTGAACATGCAATTCTGCTTAATCATTTGAACATTATATTATTTGCTTTGTTACAAGGTTATGTTATACGTACTTTCTAATATTGCGTATGAACTTTTTGTGGTTCAAAGGAAATGATTTAATCTGTTTTTTCATTCTACGGATTTTGAAGAATGGTCAAGGACGTACAGTAGTGTGTTCCATCCACGAGAGGCTGAAACATGGAGTCATTCATTATACAACTTCAAAGTCTCTTGCATCACAGCTTCCTCTCTCGGTGTTCATCAACAGGTTTTGGTTTTGTTCCTTATATTGATGTATATACCCGGTTTAGTGGTTTAGTTAGAAGTGTGGTTATCTTAACCAATTGTAAATCCTAACTATATATACTTGTAAATGCTCATTTTAATAAACAAGAGATATTTTTATATTGTATCTCCTTCTTCTCTCCCAAGCAACCATGTTCGTAATATGGTATCAGAGCTAATATTGAGCTTGATTTTTACTTGATCTATCTTGCTCGAGCTCGTGCTTTATCGATCTACAAGTTGCGATGGTTTCTGTGAAGAAGTTAACTCGTCGATCGACTCGTTTGACGACCCGTACAGCTCCGATAGCTTCTCCGGCGATCTCTGGTCCGGATTCTCAGGCTTCGCAGGCGATTACCGGTGTCGATCTTACGAACTCGATTCACTCTCCGTTCTTTATGCATACTTCCGATCATCCAGGTCTGATTCTCATTTCCCTGAAGCTTGATGGATCGAACTTTGATGATTGGGAAGCAGCCATGAAGATAGCTTTAGATGCGAAGAATAAGATTGGATTTGTAGATGGATCGCTTCCTCGTCCTCTTGAATCTGATTTAAACTTTCGTGTATGGTCTCGTTGTAACAGCCTTGTTAAGTCGTGGATTCTTAACTCGGTTACAACTCAGATCTATCGGAGTATTCTTCGTTTGAATGATGCGACGGATGTTTGGAATGATCTACATAGCCGATTCCATATGACTAACCTTCCTCGGACTTACAACCTCACACAGGAGATACAGGATTTGCGTCAAGGTTCACTTTCCCTCTCTGATTACTTTACTAAGTTGAAGACATTGTGGAGTAATTTGGAGAACTGTGAAGAACCTGATGATCCTTGTGTGTGTGGGAAAGCTCTTCGTCTTCATCAAAAGGCAGAACGAGCTAAGATTGTGAAGTTCCTGGCTGGTCTCAACGAGTCATATGCAGTCATCCGTCGTCAGATCATCATGAAGAAGACTTTACCTTCTTTAACAGAGGTGTATAACATTCTTGATCAGGATGATAGCCAGAAGAGCTTCACCTCTGCTATATCACCTGCTGCATTTCAAGTCTCTGAGTCTCCTACTCTACCTCAGAATACTTCGACCATATGCTATGTCCAGTCTGGTGCTCACAAAGGGAAACCAATTTGTTCTTTCTGCAACAAAGTTGGTCACATTGCTGAGAGATGCTACAAGAAGCATGGTTTTCCACCGGGTTATAACATGAAAGGAAAGACACCTGAGAAGTTTCAGAAACCTTCAACTTCTGTGACTCCTCAAGTGAATGTTTCTACTCAGTTAGACGCAAAACCTGCTCCACTTGACAACTTGATTGGGAATCTTTCTAAAGATCAGATTCAACAATTCATTGCCCTGTTTAGTTCTCAACTTCAGAGTAATGCAGTTGCTGGTTCAGGTGATGCTTCTACATCTCAGACACCTACTGATCTCCCGGGTATCACTTTCTCTCAGTCTACCTTTTGTTTTGTTGGCATACTTACTGTATCTCGGCATACTCTTAATACCAATACATGGGTTCTTGATTCGGGTGCTACACATCATGTTTCTCATGATAAAGCATCTTTCATTTCTTTGGATATGAATGTGACTAGCTCTGTGAATTTGCCTAATGGTTCTTTTATAAAGATCAGTGGAGTGGGCAATATTCAATTAAACAGGCATATTCTTCTCAAGAATGTGTTGTTTATACCGGAGTTTCGGTTAAACCTCATCAGTATAAGCTCCTTGACTACTGAACTTGGTTCCAGAGTTATGTTTGATCCGTCTACTTGTGAAATACAGGATCGTATCAAGGGCTCGACGATTGGTCAGGGTAGAAGAGTGGGTAATCTGTATGTGATGGATGTCAATGAAGCTTCTGTGATGGTGAATGCAGTTGTTGATATTGGTACTTGGCACAACAGACTCGGACATGCCTCGTTCTCAAGACTTGATTTGATCTCTGAAGCTTTGGGAACAACAAGATCCAAGAATAAAGGGAATTCTTTCTGTCATATATGCCATTTGGCCAAGCAGAAGAAACTTTCTTTTCCTTCACCAAACAACATATGTAATTCAAACTTTGAGCTTTTACATATTGATGTTTGGGGACCATTTTCAGTTGAGACAGTGGATGGATTTCGATATTTCTTGACTATTGTGGATGATCACTCCCGTGCCACTTGGGTTTATTTACTACGTACAAAGGATGAAGTAATCAGTGTGTTCCCTGCTTTTGTGAATCAAGTAGAGAATCAGTACAATGTGAAAGTTAAATCTGTGAGATCAGACAACGCTCCAGAATTAAAATTCACTAAGTTCTTTCAAGAAAAAGGGATTTTTGCTTACCATTCTTGCCCGGAAACACCAGAGCAGAACTCTGTGGTCGAGCGAAAACATCAGCACATCCTCAACGTAGCCAGAGCTTTCATGTTTCAGTCTCAGCTTCCGCTTGCCTACTGGGGTGATTGTGTACTGTGTGCGATCTTTGTCATCAATCGTACACCGTCTCCTCTACTTGGTAATAAGACTCCACATGAAGTTTTAACTGGTAAGATTCCTTCTTATGATCAAATGAGGACTTTTGGCTGTTTGTGTTATGGCTCTACTTCTCCGAAACAGAGGCATAAGTTCCAGCCAAGATCAAGAGCTTGTGTTCTTCTGGGATATCCGTCTGGTTACAAGGGTTACAAGCTACTTGATTTGGAGACTAACAAAATTTCTATCTCGAGAAATGTCATCTTTCATGAGGAGATATTTCCATTGGCTTCGTCTCCTATGAATGAAGCTGCGCTGAAACTCTTCACACCATTTTTGTCTTCCGGTAACATTCCTTTATCATCACCATTCTCTTCAGAAATTTCTCCATCTCCTGTTCTTCCACCACAAATTTCTTCCAGACCACGTAAACAACCTGCTCATTTACAGGATTATCATTGTTATACGTTGGATTCTGATCTACAATATCCTATTTCGTCTTCTCTTTCATATTCTAAAATCTCTCCATCTCACTTATCATATATCAATACCATCACAAAAATCCCAATTCCTCAATCATTTTCTGAGGCAAAGGATTCTAAAGAATGGTGTGAAGCGGTTGATAAGGAGTTTAATGCTATGGAAGATACAAATACTTGGTCTGTTGCTACTCTACCTGCTGGAAAGAAACCGGTTGGTTGCAAGGTTCTTTATTCTCTGAAGTTTAATGCGGATGGTACTCTTGAAAGGAGGAAGGTTCGTGTTGTTGCTAAAGGATACACACAGAAAGAGGGTTTAGACTACACTGAGACATTCTCACCAGTAGCTAAGCTCACTACTGTTCGGTTTCTATTGAAGGTAGCTGCATCTCGAAAATGGTTTCTTCATCAACTTGATATTTCAAATGCATTTTTGAATGGTGAGTTGAATGAAGAAATTTATATGAAGATCCCTGATGGTTATGCAGAGCGGAAAGGTCTTATTTTGCCTAAAAATGCTGTGTTTCGTTTGAATAAATCGATTTATGGGCTAAAGCAGGCATCACGGCAATGGTTTCTGAAATTTTCCGCTGCTTTGTTGAGGTTGGGTTTTACCACAGGCACTGGAGATCATACTTTGTTTCTGAAGTCTTGTGCTGATGGTCATTTTCTGGCAGTGTTGGTCTATGTTGATGATATCATTGTTGCTAGTACTAATGAATCTATCTCCAAGTCTCTGATTCAAGACTTATCTCAGCAATTTAAACTCCGGGATCTTGGTGTTTTGAAGTACTTCTTAGGGTTGGAGATCGCTCGTTCAGGTGAGGGCATTTCTATTTGTCAACGGAAATATGCTTTAGAGATCCTCACCTCTTCGGGTATGTTGGGTTGTAAACCTACATCTACACCTATGATTCCTAATCTTCATCTGTCCCTTAAAGATGGTGAACTGATCTCTGATCCGGCGATGTATCGAAGTCTTGTTGGTCGTTTGATGTATTTGACGATCACACGACCAGATATCACTTATGCGGTGAATCGGTTATGTCAATTCTCTTCAGCACCACGTTCCCCTCATCTTCATGCTGTGTATCGAGTTTTGCAGTACATTAAAGGAACGGTGGGTCAGGGGCTCTTCTACTCTGCTTCTGATGACTTGACTTTGAAAGGTTTTGCTGATGCGGACTGGAATTCATGTCGTGATAGCAGACGTTCAACAACTGGTATGGCTATGTTTCTTGGTGATTCGTTGATCTCCTGGCGTTCAACAAAGCAAGACACGGTCTCTTGTTCTTCTGCTGAAGCAGAGTACAGAGCATTGTCTAATTCTTCTAAAGAGATGGTTTGGCTTATCAAGTTATTGAATGATCTAAAGGTTCCTCAGATTCACACTCCTATATTATTCTCTGACAGTACAGCAGCTATATACATCGCTACTAATCCGGTTTTTCATGAGCGGACTAAACATATTGAGAATGATTGTCATTTTGTTCGGGAAAGGCTTGATCGTGGAACTCTCAAGACTCTTCATGTACGGACTGAAGATCAGGTTGCTGACCTATTCACGAAGCCTTTGTTTCCTTATCAGTTTGAGCATCTTAAGTCCAAGATGAGTATTCATAATATCTTTGGAAGCTCATCTTGAGGGGGCCTATTGATGTATATACCCGGTTTAGTGGTTTAGTTAGAAGTGTGGTTATCTTAACCAATTGTAAATCCTAACTATATATACTTGTAAATGCTCATTTTAATAAACAAGAGATATTTTTATATTGTATCTCCTTCTTCTCTCCCAAGCAACCATGTTCGTAATACCTACTTTACTTTCTCCCTGGAAGTTGGTGTCTTAATAGCGTTCTCACGGTCTTCTAGCTGTCAATCGAAAGATGTTCAGTGTCTCTTGGATTTTGTAAAGTGATGGTTTTTGTTCTATTTTGGTGTAACTTCTAACCCGAGGCTGAGAGTTTCTAAAGCAGTTCACTTTTGTTGATCTAAAACCCATTACCATAGAATCTCAAGATTAAGACTTTACATGGGACTAGGTGTTTTTAGTTAGTGGTTCCTATAGGATATATAAACTTTGCTTTTTTTATTTGGTGCTAGCTTCGTATATATGGTCTTAACATATTTTTGATTGAGTTTCAGATGATAGCCGTCAATGGGCAGTTTCCAGGAACTCTGTTTAATGCTACGACCATCTACAATGTTGTTGTTAGAGTCTAAATTGGATGGGCCTCTTCTTTTAACTTGCTGAGTCCAAGAGCTTTCTTTCTATACCAACTGATCAGTTATCAATAAAATGTATTGTTCTCATTTGCTATGTGACTACTAATATGCTTCTTTGAGTTCTTTTAATTTGTTTTTTGGAATAGGCATGGGCCACCTGGCATCCAAATGCGGCGTAACTTGTGGCAAGACGGTCTTCAGGTGGAAGATTAAATTGGAAGCTTCTTCTACTCTCCCTGACTCAACTCTCAGAGAGCATATGGTAATTTTGTTCATGTTGTGATTAGTAACCGGAAAATTAATCTTATCCTTTTCGCACGGCCTGACTGCGAAATGGTACACTCATGACCATAAAGTATGTAATCATCACTTTGGTCTTTTGTCTGCGTTTCATCATCATTGCCCTTTTTAATCTATACCTTTACTTTTCTGGTTTTAAGGAGAACACATGACTATGGGAAAGAACTTGGGATGCCGGATGGAGTCTCATCATTGGGAAGGGCCCTTAAAAGTACAACAGCGGTGTACCTGTTGGAATTGATCACTTATCCGTTCATGTTGAACTAGGTACTAAGAGTTTTTCTATCACTTTGTCTCATGAGATGGATGACTGTTCTAATGTGACTTTCCCTTTGTGGGAAACCCTTCAAAGCTTGAAGCTCACATCGTTTACTTTCTCTACAATTCTAGATTTTAGTACAACTTTATTGTAGCAATAATTTTGTTTCGACTAGATTCATATAAAATATTTTTCTGCTAATTTTTCATTCTCTGTAGTTTGACACCATAGAAAATGATGGTAAATTTGTGCACATGCAAGAATAATCAAACTTATTACTCTAATTACTCACAGAACTTAATAAAATATTCATGGTTGTGAATTTCATTACATACAGTACATGTGTTTGTAGATAGCCCGAACTTGACGTATCGGCGAGTGTGTTACTATAAACTGCAGACTTTTGTAGATTGTCTCTAAGCTTCTCCACCGTTAGTCTGATTGGTAAAATTATGAATTTTAAATTCTTCAAGTACAAACTTGCATGAGTACTTAGAATGTTAATGGTGAGAATGAGATTACAACAATGTGCGTCGTAAATAAATTGGTATTTTAGTCTACGAATTTCTGAGTATTAGTTGATTTTATTTTACATTGACAGTGTCCTAAAAAGTATTAAAATGCATTCTACTTATTATCAAAGTCTAAGTAGAACTAACAATGACAATTAACAATGGCAATACAGTGAAACATTACATTTTCACATATTTTTAATGGTTAAACAAATATATGATTTCAAAAGTAAAAAAAAATAGATAACAAACAATGAAAAATAATTTACTTTAAATTCAAATTTTTTTTGTTGGTCAAAATTTTTAGATTGAAAAAAAATTAAAATATTTATTTTGATGATTTGATTACCATCCCATAGGAAATAATATCAATTTAAAATATTTCATGTAAAATTTTGATAGTTGTAAAAAATTCGTCTTCGTTACATGTCCAAATTTTTAATACTGGTAAACGAGAAGATGTGATGATGACTCTTGGGGTAGTGGTGCTAAGATATAGTACATGCTTTCATTTAGTGCTTCCGCACATAAGAACATCTGGTACAGAAGATACTATATTGAAAAGACTGAAGAAGTCGCTAACAGATTCACAAGAAAGTAGCAACAGAAAAGTAAGAAAAGGGGGATAGACCAGTAAGGCACACTTGATCACACCCCTGTTGCCATTAAAATTTTGAAACCTGCTGGGAGCTTTAAGGAAAGACTTTCAAAATAAATTACAATAAGTGAAAATTCACAGTACAATTACAAATTATTAAAACTAGATCAGATTAAACTCCTACAACGTAGACACATTTCCCATAACATATTTTTTTGTAGTCCATTTCCCATAACATATATACTCTCTTCTCGATAAATGACATCTGCTAACCTAATAAAAAAAACTCAGAGCGTTTGACACATTTGAAAAACATTTCGTCCAACCGCACCTCCTATTTCGGATATAAAAAATTAGAACTAATACAATATGAATATAATAGTTTCAAAAAAAAAAAATCTTACACAATTAATAAAGCTGAATCCTTCATTTTCGTGATGACATTTCATCAAGAAAAGTTGTCTAAAAATTCAACACTATAATTTTTAAAAGTTTATTAAATATTCGACATTTTCATCATCTTATTGTCTTAAACCAAATTTATTGGTAAAATATTTATTAATACATAATATGTTTTTGATCAATATTTTATTTAGATCTAACAAAACACTTGATGTTAATTTAAAATAATATTTTAGCACATAATTAATAATATATTATCAAATACATAAATTATAAAAATATTCATAAGAAAAAAAAATAGTCCAAGATTTTTTACTAAAATAATTATTTTACTTCCTCTAAAAATTATCATAATTACAGTAGAATAAACAAAGAAACTATGTAAAACTTTTAGACAAGAGTATTTTTGATTAACAACATAACATCCTAGGCCAAGAGTATTTTTGATTAGACAAGAGTATTTTCTTTTTTATTCATATGAGTATTTTTGATTCATTCTAGGAGTCCTAGGCCATAACAGTCATAGGCCGTGATCTATATAATTGTATATTTTCATTCATTTTTCACATTATCCAAATCAATAGGTTTAAAAATGGATAAAAAAATATCAACGCATTCAAAAACAAATATATAAGAATGAAAAGTATTTCATAATTTGTATTGAATTTCAACCGTAGTGACAAGTATTTTTCTTTTACTTACTTTTATAATAAAGATATAACAAACACTAAAGATAAAAAATAATTACATTAATGAAAAAAATAAAATCTTTTTATTAATTTATCAAACCTTTGATTTCTAATAAGAACAAAATAAATAATAGAAAAAATTAAAATTATTCTTAGTTTAGAATAAACTACATATTTTTACACGTATATGAAAATACAATAGATCTTTTAATTGATGTTCACTTGCTTTACAGAGATTAATATAGGCAAAGATAAGTTAATAACAACATCAATTATAATAATTGATGTTAAAACAAATATTTGTATCATTTATTAATAAGTGTCTCAAATTGATATCATTTGTTTTTCTAATACTATTTATGTAATATAATACGCTTTTTTTAGTGTTATCATACACATCTCTTACAAATCTATACCATTAAAGCATAATTTTTCTTAGTATTATGACCCTCACTTATCCAATTAATTACAAAAATTGACTTTACTTTTTGAATTTTTTAAAATGGTTTTCGGAAATGGAAAGCCCAACAAATTAGAAAGTAGCATGTTTGAGTCCAACTAAAGAAGACTGCCCAATAATTTAGACAATTTATCCATCAAATTTTTAAGTCCATTTCGTGTATATTTAATAACCCATCGAAATCGGTTTGTGTTCTAACCATATACCCTAAAACTCTATTCAAACTTTAACTCTATTCAAACTCTATTAACACCATCAAAAACCTGTTGTCCAAAAAACTATACTAAATATATTGGAGTTCATTATAATGCCTATGTCTTATTTAAAATTTTCTTATATGAAGTTGCCAAAATATATTTAATATATCTTTCAATAATATTAATTATACTATTATAGTATAGGGTTAAAATAATTTGAAATCATTGGTTTTCAATGTTATTGACCTTTTAAACATGCAATAATATTTAAATATAAATATATACCAAATTTGGTATGTAAATATAAAACATAATAAATAGAAACTCATAAATTTTTGGATTCAAATCAAATAAATTCCAAGAATATTCTCTATAACATCCATTTTCGTAATTGCTACATACAATAAATTCAAAAGATAATATATAGAAACAAGATTTTCCGATTTAACTAAATTAACTTGATGAACACGCATAGAATTTATTTTGCTTGACATGGTAACTGAATTTTCTGAATACTAATCTTAAAAGGTAGAGATATTCGATAATAAAGAGAGGATCCCACAACTTTCTCCCAAAGTTTCTCCTACAACCTAAACACCTCGCTTTAAAACAGATAGATATTATAAATAGGCAGCACCATTATCCTATTCAAACCCACACAGTTTAATTTAAATAATATTACAATTCGTTTAAATTTTTAATAATTTTACAAGCCAATGTACAGATTAATTTTACTGCAAATAATTTTAAATTTAATTTCTTACTGTAGTTTCCGATAACAAATTAATTATTTCACAATATTAACATTTCGTATAGATGAAAAATGAACGTAAACATAAAAAAAAAACAACTGCTAACAAAAATCATTAATACACTTGATATACATTTTATGTATAAACACATCTGTTATAATAATAAATATGTCAAAGGAAACTTAAAACACAAACCACAAAATCATACAAAAAATAATAATTTAGATCATAAGTAAAATATATTCCGCCCGTAGGGCGGGCCGACCCTAGTTGTAGATAAAACAGTGAGTTCATACTTGTATGCTATGTTTTAAACATGGTGGAATTTAAATTCTAACATTTTCTCTATTTCTTATCTTTTTATAATATGTATTCTAACCTTTTGTTTATGTTCTTTTTTACAATGTGCATTCTATATTTTTGTATATTCTATGTTTTTTAATTAGAGAAAATCTAGGAAACAATCCTAACTGATATTATTCAAACTTATCTTGTTCTTGATGAGAGTTGTATCGAATCACGCTGAATTCAATTTTTTTTATTCAACAATCTTTTTCCTTTCTTCTTCTACCATATCTCTTTTGAGAGAGAAAACTCGGATGAAGACGAAGAAGAAGGAGCTGTGATACCCGGCAAAGACAACACTGGAGAGGGCGTCAGTGAAAACACCGGAGTGATTGCCGAAGAATCACTTTGGTCTACTTTTTTTGTGAGGAGATATATTGTAAAAAGGCATAATAAAAAAGGGAAACTCGTAATATAGGCCGTAATGTGAATATTTTTGTCCCTTTATACATTTGCATTAATTTGTCACTTTTGGACATAATTTCCCTCATCATAATGAAAATAATTATTAAAAATTATATAGAGTTCAGAAAAATATGAAAAAAATCAATACAATCATGAGAATATGAAAAATATGAAAAATTGAATTCCAAAAAAATTTGGATGTGTTGATCTAGATTTGTTAGAATCTATTCTATTAAAACGGAAGCAGTTTTGAAAAATCTACTTATCCAAGGTTACTGCACCATTTCATTTTTACTCCAACCTATTATATATAACTAGATATTATAACTGAACTCCTATTATATAGCAACCAAATAATATTTTCCAACATTTAGAAATATATTGTAATCTCTCTTTTAATTCTTGGATCCACTTTTTTATCTACATATAATACCAAACGTAATTGACCTTTATAGGATCTACAACTTATAACATCTACCATTAACTAACGTGCTATACCAATATCAACACTATTAACAAAACAAATTATATCAGACACTGTGGACAATATAGAAGGTTTCATATTATGTTATTAGATTATATATTTGGGACTGCAATACTAAATTAAAAAAATATGCTAAATAAATCTTAAGTCTTATCAACTCAACAAATAAAAATATTATAAAATGCACACCAAATATAATGAGAGAGAGTAAAGTTTAATATTTGGGTCTTCGGGCCGAGTTGGATCGATTCCTTTTATGTCCTAGACATTTAAACCAACTAGATATTTGAAAATTTCAGTTCGGATTCGGGTTGGTTCCGGATCGGTTCAGATTCGTAATTCAAATAACTATAATTTTTGGTTACATGACGGGTCTGCCGATTTGAATATTTAAAACCCGAAAAGATTTGAAATACCCGAAAACACAAAAATACCTGAAACATGAAATTTTTTGAAAACTCAAACAAAACTCTTAAAAGTTCAAATAGTTTATATAACCCAAAACTTTACCCAAAATATGAACTAAAAAACAGAAAATATCCAAAATTTTACTTGAATACCTGAAATATATAAGTAAATTTTGATAGCATCACCTTTTAACTTAAAATATCCATAATACCAATCTTAAATATCCAGATATGCCTAATATACACCAAACAATTGGGTACTTTGTTTAGCCGATCGAGTTTCAGATAAAACTCGGACCTAACCGAGACCCGCGGGTTCAAAAGTATACCCAGTAAGTACTTTGTTTTAGAAATTGACCAAACTGAATGTATATTTTTGGATCAGTTTTGGTTCAAATTTTTGGGTTCGGATAAAATACATATGCCTAATAGAAATTTACATAAAAATATACATAGATAATCTCAAATAAGCTAATTAAATCTAAATAAATATCATTCTTTGATATAATACGAATATGTAACGTAATAATGTAAAAAAATCTCAAAATGATCATTCATATCAAATTGTGTTTTTTCTTTATAATCCAAAAACCTGCGTTTCAGAGCGCGGGTCAAAATCTAGTATGTATTATAACCCTTTTTACAAGGATAAAATAGACGTTCTAACTTGTATTCAACATTTTATAAAAGTAAGTATTTGTATTATATCTATCTAAATATAGAATAGGTCTACCTCAGTTCTAACCAAACCAATTTGTTATTTTTACATAGAATATATATTGTAGGCTTCTTATTTTGTTGTAAAAAAAATCTAGAAAATATTTACCTTTGTTCTATCCTTTAGTTTATCATATATCGTAGATAAAAACAACTATTTTTACCTTTACGCTATGTTCTAAAAAAGTTAGAATTTATATTGTAACCTTATTTCTGTGTTTTATTCTATTTAGAATATGTATTCTATATTTTCGTGTATTTTATGTTTTTAAATCTGAGAAAATTTAGGAAGTAATCTTAGCTAATTTGAGTCAAATTTATTTGTTCTTGGCGAAATTTAAATTGAATGGCTTTGAATCCATCCCTTTTTTTTATTCAACGATCTTTGTCGTTTTTTCTTCTTCACTATCTCTTTCTTATCAAATCAAATGGTTCATATCTATGTAGCATGTGGTGTTTGGAGAAGGGATGCAAAGAACGAGTGGCGGTTCATTGTTGATAACGAAAAAAGAGGTAGAATTCCCCTTGGAAGCGAGTAAGATGTTAGAGCAATTGAAGATGATGGTTTTGGAGGAATTTGGAATGGACCAGAGGATTGTTAGTGCTAAGTTTAGTTATTCTCCAAATTCTTTGACTAGTAACTTAGGAGTTCCCCCGATTGTTATTTACAATGATCGACAAGTTAGCAGCTTTATTAGATACTAGCTTAAGACCCGCGTAATTACGCGGGATGAATGTTATATATAAAAATAATTTTTATCTATTATTATTTATTTGTATTCATTTACGTATTATGTATATAATTAAATTAGAGTAAACACATAAATCAAAACAATACATCTTGTTTATTTAAGATACCTTTTAGTAAATAAATCAAAACAATAATTATATTTATTTTATATGGTATATAACTAAATTTCAATAAAATGAACATAGATATATAGTATATTTTAATATAAATATTTATTATTGAGAATTCATACTCATGTGATAAGCACAAAATTTCTAATGTGTGATTTTTTTAATGCAAATTTCAAAATTAAAATATTAAGGTTTCAATACTTTTCCAATACAAATTTTGAAATTATCATATTTAAGTATTTTTCAATGTTATATAGTTTAATTTGAAATATATTAATATAATATGAATGTCTAGTAAATAAGACGTCATATTCATAGATTTATGATCATTTGCATCTTGTTGTTAAGAAAAAAAGTTAAACCAATGATCATAAAATTTTAGTGTGAGACATTTAACGTTTTTAGTAATTTATAGTCGTTTTAAAAATTCAAAATATAACATATAAGAAAAAAAATTAATTTTGTATTATATGGTTAATGTGGTTATTTAATACTTTTTAATAATATAAAATTAAATAAAAAAGATCAAAGATAAAAAAATTATTATCAAATATTTATTATTCATAATCCTTAATTGTCATATATACGTTAACCATATTAGACAATTCTGTAGCTTTTATTTAAGGAAAGTACGAGAATATTCTTTTATATACTATTTATCAATTTAATAGTTAGTTTAATAAAAAGTATAATATAAGTTAAGATGAACCAACCTATTTCTCTATGAATTCTGAATTGCATTCTCATGATGACACGTGGCTACAAAAAAATATTGTAGTTTCTCAATTAATATATAAGAGATGCGAAGAAGAATTCGTCAATCTACTTATATGTGTCATTTGTGGATATGATTGAGAATCGAAACAACAAATTTGATCTGAATAAGGAGCCTTCTAACTCAAGTCAAGATGATTGTAATGTTAGGGAAAATCATGATGAATTTTTCCATTTGTCAAATATGAATGATGATTTCAAAGGCAAAGCAAAAGACATTAACTTTCACGGTGATTGTGGTGCTGATGGCTTGGGTTCAGAAACCAAAGAATACCATGGAAAGAAAGGTGACTTTTGGTTGGCTGGTTACATAAAGAAGGAGCAAGTTTTCAAAAGTAAAGACGTACTGAAATTAACTGTGGAAATTTATGCTATGTAATAACTTTGACTAGAAGGTTGTAAAATCGACAAGAAGATGGTGAAGTGGTTTCTGTAAAGATCGCAACTGTCGTTCGAGTCTTCGTGCAGAATGTTTAACTGGATTTACAAGCTACATAATCAATAAGTGTGTGGGAAAACATACTTGTGCTCCTTCAAACTAAAAGCATATATGGAAAAACAACTTATGCGAAAACAATTGGGAACCGGATCATGCATAAATGTGAAGGTATTAAAGAATGGCCAATACCAAACGAAATTATAGAGTTTATGCGCAACGAGCATGGTTGTGAAATCTCGTATTCCCAAGATTTGGAATCTCGTGAGTATGCAGTTGCAGCAGTAAGAGGAATGCCAGAGAAAAGTTTTGGTAAAATACCAAAATACGCATACTCACTACAAAACTGAAACTGATGGTAGATTCAAGTATTTGTTTCTTTCATTTGGTCAATCTGTGAGAGGGTTCTACAAGGAAATTTGGAGGGTGGTTGTAGTAGATGATAATTTTCTTAAAAGTAAATACAAAGGAGTTCTACTCCTTGCTATAGTTGTAGACCCTGTTCTAAAACTCGGACGCCTAGCCGAGTAGGCGTCCGGCTCGGCACTCAGCGGCAAGCAACCGCAGCGAATAAGGCCAATACGGCTCAACTACTCGGTTGACCAACAAGTCGGTCAATTAACCGATTAATCGGTTTGATTAACCGCCTAAAAGGCCAAACAAATTTAAACTATTGGGCTTCTTGTGGACTTGAGATTGAAACCCAGATGCAATTTTCGAAGCCAACCCTGAATGACTACTTACAGGCGTCTACATTAGCTTCCCTCTTTATAGTTTACCGATGTGGGACTCTGTTTCGTGTGTTTCTAAAATTTTTTTACCTAAAATTGGATAAGCAATACCCGAGGTTTGAACCCGGTACCTTATACAACATCAACATCATCAAACACCAGCAGACCAAGGCGTGTTTTGAAGTTTATGCATATATTTCCTTGTATATAAACATTGCTTCAATAAAAAATAAAAATATGACACTCATCTTTGCTAATAATTAGTCTTTGTTAAACAAAATAAATATAAATTTCGATAATAACATACCAAAAACTATTACATTCTACTATATTTATATTATATATCTAATTTAAATATTATAATAAATAAAATAATAATAAAACCAGTCTCCGCGTATACCCCAATTAATCTCCGAGTTTTCGATAAATCGCTAGGCCCGGGATTGCCGCCCGACTAGCACCTAGCGTATTTCCGAACAGGGGTTGTAGATGGTAACTCTAATCTTTATCCAATTGCATTTTTTGTTGTTTGATTCAGAGAATGACAATTTTGTGGGAGTGTTTTTTCATGTAGTTGAAGGTTGTTATTGGTGATTATCATGGTTTAGCATTTGTTTCAGATGTAAACTCATCAATTGTCAAATCACTCAGCAATGTTTATCCACAAGCTAGACATTGAATTTTCATCCATCATTTGCTAAGAAATGTCGTTAAAAACTATAGGGTAAGAGGAGTATCAAGGTTTGTTGAAAGATCTTCAAAAGCATATACGGTTGTCGATTTTTTGGAAATTTTAGATGAAATTTGTAGAATGAGTCCGACTGGTGGAACATACCTTCGGAGCGCAGATGTGAGAAAATGGGCTAGTTGTCACTTTCATTGATTCAGGTATGACATAAGGATGAATAATCCAACATAATCAATAAATTATGTATTGAAAACTTCTATGGAGTATCCTGTGATTCTTCCGTTAGACAGTATAAGGTAGAGGCTAACAAAATGGTTTTTGATTGTAGATTGTTAACTTCAATACATAAGGATCCTTTAACAATAAAGGTGGAGAAAAAATATTGATAGAAGGATACAAAAGGCTAAAGGATATAAGGTGTTCCAATTAATGAGTGCATCTCTCTTGTTAAAGGTGACAAGTATGATGGTGTCGTTGACTTGGCTAGAAGAACTTGTACGAGTAGAAAGTATGATTTAGGAAAAATTCATTGCAGATATGCTATTCCAGCTATTTTCAAGAGGTATGGAGATACATCCATTCATAGATGAATCATACACGACTACTGCTTGGAGAAATGCTTACGGAGAAAGCATTAATCATATACATGTCCCAAAAGATGAATGGTGTGTTCCTTAAAGTGGTGAACATTCAAAAGTACTACCACTTGAAACTCACAGAAGTGCTGGTAAAAGAAGTGCTGGTAAAAGAAGAAAAAGAACAAATGGTAAAAGAGTACAAGTGTAGTCGTTGTGGTAAAGGAGGACACAACAGAAGGTCATGTGATGTTGCAATCTAGTTGTCATTAGTTTAGTTAAAGCATGGTAATGATTATTGTTGACTTTTCGGTTTCAGGAGAAAGCTGTCCGCCAACCACGTCTTCATCGACCATAAGATGCTTGTCATTGCGAGGCTTCGACCTGTCTCTCTTCGTCTGAGGCACATATGGAATAAACCCATCCATACTAGACTCCGACCCTTCTTCGATCGGCAGGTCCGGCTGAAACTGAGAACGGTAGAGCGCGACAGCACGACAGACCCGCTTTGAGGAAAAGTACGCCCATAAGCATGGACGTCCGTGTAATAACTCTCGAACGGTGAGCAATCCCTCGGGCACTGGATAGAAAGAGGCGGACACTAAAAAACAAAAAACACAAGTGAAGATCAGACATCGTCGAAACCAAAGATAGAAAACGTTCGAAATCAAGAATACCTTTTTTCTCCCATCCAGTCCTAAACATGGGGATGGCGCTCGCTTCCACCGAGGCATTGCTAACACGGACAAAGAAGAACTGCTCCTTCCAAAAATGGTATTTTGATACGAACTCCGAGATGATCGCCATGTTCGTACGAGGCCTCACTTGGACTATGAGTGAAGTAGACCATCGGGGCTCGACTAAGGCCTCGAGATGATCAGCGTCAAGGGTGATTCCCAGTTCGTACGAGGTGCAAGATTCCAACAAGGTGATGTAAAACGCATGGATTAACTTGGCTGATCGACAAGTTGAAACGGTTAAGAAGCTGTACGATAAGCTCCTGGATAGGGAAGCATAGATGACACTGCATCAAGTACACCTCATAGCACGTGAAATAGCCTTCGGGCGGAGATTGTGCATGTTCCCCACCTTCTGGGATGCGAAACTCGACTGATTCAGGAATCCTGCAGAAACGTCTAATGGCCGCAAGCCCATTTGGACAACTCCTGCTCGGATAGCCGGCCATAGGGTTTGTTTTAAAAGGGGGAGGAGCCCATAGCACAGCAATGGGAGGTTTCACTTCACCCCTAGCCGTCCAGTATGCATCCATCTCTTCAGGATCGATCGAGTCAGCCGAGAATTCCACCTTTGGCACAACACTGACATGCTGCGAGCTAGAACCATTAGGAACAGAACGATCGCAACGAGACTTGGTGGAAGATTTTCTCTTTGAAAGCATGATATTTCCTTCTCAAAAAGAAAAAAAAAGAGAGGAAAAGGAAGAGATTTTTTCAAAGGACGAGAAGAGAGCAAAGAATATTCTTTGGGAGAAAATTTGTGGGAATGAGAAAGTAAAGAATTTGACAACTTACTCCAACTATTTATAGGCAAGAAGATTCACTATTCATCTTCGGATTTTCGGATAGTCGATTTCCTCTAACTTATTAAAACATGTCTAAGCCACTCGCAAGAACCTGACGATCCTCTGGGGGCCTAATTGTTGGGGTCAAAATCGGTTACGACGAAATCAACATCGGAAAAACTTCCGATAAAAACTTATCTTCCATAAAAACAAAAAAGAAGTCAAGAATGAACGGAAAAAACAATCAAAGGTCTAATGATCAGTTCGTTGAATCGAACAAGCTAGATCATCTGTGGAATTCAGCTCGGCCGTTCGCTTCACCCCGAGCTGGACCAAGTCTAGTTCGGCGAACGGCCGAGCTGGATCAAACGCGGCCGAGCTGGAACAAGTCTAGTTCGGCGAACGGCCGAGCTGGATCGAACATGGATTAAGCTCGGCCGTTCGCCGATCTGGATCGATCGAACTCCGTCTTCACCTCGTCCTTGTAACTCCTCTCTCGAGATTGCATCGAACTCATTATTGTTTCGTCTCGATCGGACGTATCATTGGAACTTTACAATTTAAAAACCGCAACAAATTCGTTTTTTCTTGAAGAACATTCAGATTGATCGTATAAAACAGCAATAGTTAGCTGAACACCCAAGGTTGCCTACTCTATACGAGGAATTTGAATGTTCTTCGGAATTGACGTCGTTTCTGAAGCATTCTTATTATAAAATCATAAAAACGCCAAAGTCAGAAAACGGCCCACAAAAGGCCAGAACACGGCAAAGAGCCCACTTATGATTTTATGAAACCAAGCCCAGTCGTTATGATGGTTTATCATTTGTCGCCCAAAAGAAGATAAATGTCAAGTTTCTGAAGATAAATGTCAAATTTCCGAAGATAACTATAGAGATCGAAGAAAAATGGAATATTTCCCGCGAAGCGATAAACTGTCTTAGAAGGAGTATATAAGGGGATGGAAGCTGAAGGGACGAGAGGACACAAGAATTTTTACTCAGAGCAATACTTAGAACGATTTAGGCAAGTTTTCGTTTTTGTTATTCGAGCTGCGATTCAATTAGGTTTTCTGCAATCTTAGGTGCTAGAACTAGGGGATTTCGCCGACAGCTCTAGCAGCCAAGATCTTTACCTTGTTGTAACGCTCATATACAGATTCGGAATAAGACCAATTTCCTTCTCTTTTCGATTCTCATATTTTTCCCGTCTGTCTTTTGGTGTTCTTGATTGCTTGACGTGTGGTTTAGCAGATATTCGGGACCTCTGGGAAATTGGGGCTTTCCTAACTTTCCTAATTCAATAGAAATCGACGTTGCGAATTTCGGTTCCCACACACGTCCCAAGTGAAGTGTGGCTCGAATATCAGTCTTAACTTGACGAGTTGGTCGGGAAATAACTCATGTGGGTCAGTCAGTTCCATCGTCAGGTCGTGGATCAATCCTTAGCTCCATTGCGGTAGACAGCATGGTTGGTACGGTCGGCCTGATCTGAAGAGGAAACCTCGGTAGGGCTGAGATGAGCAACATGATCGCCATCCTGGTTCGGATCTATGTACTGAGGCGCATCATTCCCTTCCTCTTCCTCTTCAAAAGGATTTGTCCACAAATCTGGATCATTTGCAACAAAAGGAGATATATCAGAAAATTGAAACTTGGAGAAATATCATACTTACCTTGCAAATCAAGCAGATAAGCATTGTCACTGGTTTTCCTAAGGATCAGAAATGGTCCATCAGTTCGAGGCATGAGTTTGGACTTTCTCTCTTTCGGGAACCGTTCCTTCCTTAAGTGAACCCAAACAAGATCACCTTCCTCAAAAACGACCTTGTTTCTCTTCTTGTTTGCGTTTCTCATATAGATCTTTGTCTTGGCTTCAATGTTGGCACAAATCTTCTCATGCAGCTTCTGAATAGTCTCCGCCTTCCTTTTACAATTTGTACTAACTCTTTCACTCAAAGAAAAAGGCAAA